>NC_061094.1:23221232-23293732 GCF_015104395.2 Macrobrachium nipponense | reverse complement strand
GAAGAGATCTGGTAGAGAAGGGGGCATATTGCTATTTACGTAGTTTTTTAATGGCGATGTCTGGTTTCATTTCCATTTCTCCTTGGTTTGGGAAATATGCATTTTCGAGGCATAATTGAAAGACGGCATATACGAGTATGATTAACATTAACACACTCACACTGGTTACTTCGGTTGAATAGCCGGTGTTATTGTTATTTGGCTTGTTACCAAAACTTAACCTTTTCTTCTTATTATCACAGACTATTTAATCAAATTACTTACTAGTTCCAGCGGTTCTTCGTTTATTTTGCTTCATACTTCAATACCCTTTTGTATACGCGAAAGTTTTCTATCGTTAAATCATTTCTTGCAATGGTCACCGCCCTACCGAACGAACTGTCATACTTACTATTCTGAAGATGTGGAGCACTTTCATATATAAAGTAGTCAGATTACAAGTATAACAATAAGTGTCAATTCAAGCGATTTCAACTACCATCGCTACAGCTTCTTAGGCATTTTACTATATATATCTTTACTTATCTATCTATCTATAGAAACATATGTACATAGATAAGTTGATTGATATAGTAAAATACCCAAGATGCTGTTAGCGAATGTTTAGTTGAAATCGTTTGAAATGATACTTTATTATTCTTGTAAGTTGACTACTTTATACATGAAAGTGTTGCAGATCTTCAGACTAGTAAGTATGACGTTCGATCGGTGACCATTCCAAGAAGTAATCTAACGACAGGAAAATTTCGCGACAAGTTGTAAACAAAATAAATGGTATATACAAAAGAAATTGCAATTCAGCAATTGCAGTCAAAATTACCTAAGATATACTTATGTTAAAAATGATCATTACAAGTTTTTGAGACCAGGGTTGTTTCAATTTCGAAAATTTATTTCAATGGGATGAATGCATAAAATCTGGGGCAATTCGTCCTGAGCTGGGGGCCAGGATGACATTCAACGCTTTGTTGATGAAGTTATGAATGTTTATTAGCATATAATAGGTACACATCGCTCGTGGCAGAACTCAAACTGTTGTGTGTATGTATGTATGTAAATGCATCAGCCCAGCCAAGATACTAAACTATGCCTATCTGATTTGCAGAGGTGTCCACTGAGCTCTTATGGACGATACTAGGCGTTTTCGACTCTGCCGAGTTCAGGCTCTGTACATAGCATCGAAAACAACCTATATATATATATATATATATATATATATATATATATATATATATATATATATATATATATATATATATATATGTATATATATATGTATATATATATATATATATATATATATATATAGAGAGAGAGAGAGAGAGAGAGAGAGAGAGAGAGAGAGAGAGAGAGAGAGAGAGAGATGGATAAGACCTTCTATCTCAGCATTTGCTACCTTTCAAGTATTTATTACTCACAGTACCTCTGTATAGACCATCGTTATATAAATACCTAACAGTTGTTCTGGGAACTGCATTCACACAAGACGGAACTGCAAGACGTATTTAAAATAACTTTTGGTATCTCGACGTATCTACATTTACTTCTGACTTACTCGAGCTACGATCAAATAAAAAGGAAAAGAAGAAATGAAAGACTAGCAGTGATGAGAAAACGATAGCCATCGCTTGCTTCAAGAACAAAGAAAGAAGAGATCGAACGCTTTTAATTCAATCATAGACTGTTATATGTACCAACCAACGTTACGGAACTTGTCCACCGAGGACAATGGGAAAACATAAACTTCACTTTATCACTCTTCCTGTTACTTCAATCGAAGAGAGGCTTTTGTTGCATGCCAGCCTTTCTCATGGACGTGCATACCTTATAGGGCCAAGGTAGGTAGGTGTTTGTAGTTTCCCTAATGGCCGTTGCGAGCAAGTGGGAAAAATATTAAGAAAGGAAATTCGATGTCGATAGGAGGGGTACGAAAGACCAGCCAGATTCTTATGGTGCTCCAGTACGCTTCGATGAAGGGCAAAGGATTTGTCTGGTTCTCTAATGGATCTTTTGAGTGAGTTACTCAGTGATTGGAAATTTAACTGGTTGTAAAAATATGTTGCATGTCGTAACGTTTGCAATCTAATTTTATGCTTTACCTTGAAGAAAAATGGCTAACTACTAATCAGGAAGAACTAACCATGATGATAGAATTCTCATAAGAACAAGGTTAACGTTAAATAGTCGATAGAATTTAGTATCGTTGAAGAAAATATTAAAACGGCAAAACAAACACTCATTAAAAAGTGTTGATAAAACTACCTTCGAGGCGAAACTCGTTATTTCTTAAGCATCGTACTTTTTAGCGATGGTTAGTTGTTCCTTTATTTTTATTTCTTCAGAAGACGTTATGGCGACACCTTATAGCGGAAGTTTAGAATATGAAAATTTACTATTTTTTTAAACTAGAATTAAGGATAAACGCTTCATTTGAAATGTGGCAATTTTGTGTGAGAGCTATGGCTGACTAATTCGTTTTCTTAGCAATATAGACTGCAAAATAGTCCTGCCATTACACATATATATTAATGCCTTGATAACTACCCAAAGCTCTAAATTAGATTCGAAAAAGACATGTTAACTATCTGTTTATTAAATTAAATACATTTAAGTGTAGTAATGGATGATTCATGATGAGGAACGTAAAGGAAATATTTAAGTGTAATTTACCACATTCCACAGTGGGCCAGAATGATGTACCTAAGAACAAAAATACTTCTAATGCAGAAATTTATTTTATTTGGATCTGATAATATTCTAAACATATATAAGATAATTAATGATTTAACTGGTATCAGTATAGGATTTTGAGCATAAAAATCTATCAATCTCTTCATTATTTACATCACACTATATATTAGGGAAATGAGAAAGATGATGGAAACTAAAACAATACATCATTATTTGAAAATATTTTATGGATTTCCCCAAAAATGCAGTAACTTTACCAAAAGTGCAATAATTAAACTTTAATTTAAGAAATTAAGGTATAATTCATGTAAAGTAAATCGAATTGTATGCAGACTACAAGAAGTACTAGAATAGATTCTGAAGAAGTCAAGCAAGTATGAAAGCCTCAAGTGAGCAAGAGTGACATTGTTATTATGTGTGTCCTTCAGTTTATTTATCGGAATCGTCGACAATTAGATCTTTCTTTGATACACACTTTTTCTGGTTCCTCAAGGTTGTTATAAGGGGATCTGAAGAGTAGAATAGCCGTGGCATTAAATCTTCATTAGTTTTTTTTCGTGATAATTTACGGCAAAATGACTCTCTGAACTTCTTGAAATCTTGATCTTAGCTTGGAATATTGAATTGTTCTATGACAGTAGCTCCATGAATAAGAATCCTTTGCAAGCTCTGAGGCATATAATACCAATGATATTCTTCCCCATAAATTTTAGCAGTAGTTATGCAGAAGGATTTAAATGCTGTGACATTAATATGCAGTCCAGGTGGTAATGTACGCTAGATGATGTGTAAATTCTTCATCAGATCTAAAGTCCAAGAATTTCACTGGATGTTTCAGGAAATTGGAAAAATCTTCTAGCGGTATTTACATCATTTGATGTACCAAAGCCTGGTTGCTTTGGAATATTTATCACTAACTCTGTTTAATTACAAAAGGCCTTTTGTATTCTGGATTTCTGTTCCTGATCCTTTGCCTTTTCTTCTTTTCTTCTTGATTGCCATTTCTTTGTAGGTATTTTGTATGATAGATGTAAACTGCATTCCATAGATCTTATCCAGGCATGTACAGTCGACAGTCCATACGTGAGTCCATCCTTTGACAAGGGCCTTTTTGAAACTTTGTCTATGTCATTCATTTGCTTGGGTGATGCCCCACACAATGAACAGCATTGCATCGAATTGCCGACTAAAGATAATGAAGATGCTACTTTCCCATCCATGACATAAATGCTGTTTTCAATTTGTTTGTCGAAGTCCATTTATATCATCTTTTAAGTATGGTTCTTCTTCCACCAAGACTTTTGAAGTTTCCTAGATGAATTTGAACCTTAATGGTCTACAAAAAAATGGAAAGAAGGGTTTACTATTTCTCCACACAACTACGTCCTCAATTTTTTCTGTAACTCCACTCAGCTATAGAGGCACCATGCAAGTAGCAAATAAACGGGATTCAAACATAACATCCCGTTCCTCGTTATCACTTCGTACTAGTTCCTTGTTAGACGAGTGGTTTATGTGCTCGCCTACCGATTCCGTAGTCCCCAGTTAGATTCCCTGCTCTGCCAACGTGGCAGAGGAATTGTTTCTGGTGATTAGAAATTAATTTCTTGATGTAATGCGGTTTGGATCCTACAATAAGCTGTGTCCCGTTGCTAGGTAACCGATTGGTTCCTAGCCTCGTAAAAATATCTAATCCTTCGGGCCAGCCCTAGAAGAGCTGTTAATCAGCTCAGTGGTCTGGTTAAACTAAGATCTACTTAACTTACCACTTCCTACTCGCTAATAAATGCTTTGACCTGTTGTGCCATCACATCCCATCTTGCATATTAATTTTAACTGCTCTATCTCCAAAACTACTTCCTTCTCATAAGCTGCTTCAATTATCCTTCTGGTTGTATGATCTATTAGATCTTGTAAGGTCACTGTTGCAGAATAGTTGGTAACTATCCATTGTTCAGGAGGAGAAGGTAAGCATTTTTATTTTGCAGAACGAACATTGTTATATGAAATAAAGAGTTTTAATTTCTTATCAGTTACTTTATTCCTCAGATTTAGATAGCTTTTTATATTTTAAAACCCAAAGTCTAAAATTAAAGCAAGCGCTTCATTTATAGAGAATGTTCTGTATTATTTCCTGATGAGGCTGGAGGACTCTCAGTGGAAACTTGGCCTAAAGCTTTGCCAATCTTGGTAGAACTTCTGTTCTAAGAACTCTAGATGTAGCAAAAGCAAGTCTATGAGGTGATGCATTCTGCAATTTTTCTTCTTTTTGTTTTATGTGATGAACCCTGAAAACTCTCTACGCAAGGTCGTCCTCGAGATTTCACACAAGTTTTATTAACTGGCTCTTGATACACTTTAGTTGCAAGCCAATCTTTGTACTAAATATGAAATAGATTTCAGTACCTGTTAACATGCTTCCCATGTGATTTTCAAGTTCTTAAGACAGTTACACACAATATTTGTTGCTAAAGTAGTATCAGTTGTAATGAGTTCGATCTTTCCAAGCAAGAAAATTTTCAATCTCCCATCATTAAAACTATGGATAATGCCATCTTTTATTGCTTCCCTAAAGAGATATTGATTATCAACATCCATTTCAGTTCATCTAATAATAAAAAAGTTTCTGAAATAAAAAAAAAACATAAAAGATCAGTAATAGTCTTCGACCAAGTATCTGTATTATTTATGATTGTTTGCATGAGCAATAGGTGTACTACTTTGCAATAATACAAAACCTAGACCACTCTTGGAAGCATTGCATGGGATAAAAAGATATACGTTTGGATATTGTACTGTAATACATGAGTTCTAGTCATTAGTTTTTTTTTTTAACTTGCTAAATGCTTTCTCTTACTTTTAGCAGTCCACTTCCATTCAACATCTTGTTGTGTAGGCTGTCCACACGGGCGAGATTTGCTCTGCAAACTTTATTCGGTGTAACTTCAGAAATAGAGAAACCACGAGCAAAGCTTCTAATTGGGTTTCCCTAATTTTAGCGAAGTATCGCGGCTTTGCCTGGCAGTGCTGTTCCCTGATGGAAATTCGTCTGCTAAACGGATAAACATGTCTACGTACATGACGTGCCTTACGGAAATATTTCTGTAAAGAGCAGTTTCACGTAAAATCTTCACAAATTAATAAATAGATAAAAAAGGAAAACTAGAATAAGTAGGAAAACTAAACAAGTGTTTCTCGTTATTTTACCCTTGATAATAAATATGTTAAGTGAATTATGACTACTATGGGAACTGTGAAAACCAAATATATTAACATTCTTCATTGTAATGCTACGGAAATCTGTTAAACTAGTCTGTATGGAGACTAATGAGTTAAGTATACCATAGTTTAACCAGACCACTGAGCTGATTAAAAACTCTCCAAGGGCTGGCCCAAAGGATTAGATATTTTAATGTAGCTGGGAACCAATTGGTTACCTAGCAATAGGACCCTCAACTTGTTGTGGGATCCGAACCGAATTATATCGAGAAATGAATTTCCAATCACCAGAAATAAATTCCTGTTTCCGCCTTGGCAGAGCGGGGAATCGAACCTTGGACTACTGAATCGGTAGGCGAGCATGTTAACCACTCGTCCAACGAGGAACCAGCTTACTGACAGTTGACCAATCAGTGTTTTTGTTTTCTTTGTTTTTTCCATAGAAAATGGCAGTGGATTTTGACTGGACCATAAAATTATTATATGTATTTATATAATTAATACTTGTAATTAAGGGTAATCTTATAAACAAACCAATTGAATAAAAGTTTTAAATGTAAATGAAGCAGTGTACTAGTGTAATATATATCTTAATGAACCACAGTCGTAAAAGATTCAGGAGAATGGGCTCTTCAATGACCAAGTTGAATCTTGGTTGACAAGAGTGGTCGATAACCATAATCTAACAATTAAGGCATGCTGCCAGGTGTCATGAACAACATAATACAGAAATTTTGTCACTTAAACGCCAGCAAGACACCCCATGATTTTAAGTGTTTGCTTCTATAAAATCTTAATTTCTTGTTAATAACTTTTTTTATATATAGTTTTTCTGTATGTTTAATATTATTTCCTTAAAATTTTTGTGTTGCTTGCTATTTTGTTCGCTTTATTCATGATATTTTTTATACACTTCGTTGGAGATGAATGTCTTTGGGTTATTTGTTGCCTCGACGTTTTTATCTTTGTGAACATAGCTATGACAATAAACAGCGCGATTTTCTTCTTGCGTGTCCCACTTTCCATGTTGTCGTACGCAACTCAATCCTTTGTCAGTCACTGCCAGGCTTAGCCCACAAAGAGTCAAACTACCGAGCAGAGCTCGCCCATGTGGATGGGGCCTTATAGGCCCAATTACATTGGGAAAATTTTGGTAGAAATATACTCAAATAATTGACAATGCCTGCTAGTCGATTCACACCTGAGGCATTACTTGGTGTTTCCATGTGTACAATAGCTTTTATATTTTTATGATCAACCACTAGACCTTTCCAAAGGACTGCTTTAAATTACCTAAGTTAATGTCATGCTTTTTTACTGCTTCCTCATATATGTCACCAACACCATATAGTAAAACATCATCAGCTATGCATACAATTCCATCAAGATCCTCAAGAATCAACTGTAGTTACTTCTGAAAAATCTCACTACTTGCATTTAATCTAAATGGTAAATTTAGCCATTTAGACCTATCAAAGGGGGTTTGAAATGTAGTTAACAAACTGAATTCTTCATCAAGAACACATTGCCAATACCCATTCTATAAATCAAAAGATGAAACTACTTTAGAATTAGAAAATTCGGGCAAAATATCATCAGCTACAGGAATAGGATGATGATCTCTTTTTAGTACTTTATTTCGAGTTTGTGGGTCTATACAAATTCTTGCATCACCTGACTCTTTCTCAGCAACCATTGAGCGACTTACCCAATCTCAGTCAAATTTTATGCTTGCTTTGGAAGCAGTATTAATGTTGACGACTTCGTTTGTTGAGTACTTCGTTTTGGTCTAATGCTTTGGCGATGAGTGAACGAAAGTTTTGAAAATGTTTTGTAATTTTTTTTTTCTGAAATTTGGCTACACTTAACATTTTCTTACAGTTTTGAAATATGCGACAGAATTCACTCTCATGAAACATATGGCCTAATTGTATACAATAATCGTGTCTTGCATTGAAATAATTGATAAATATGGAGCATGTTAGGATGCCAATTAGTGACTATTGAACAAAGTCCTATGCAATCATGTAGCATCAGTTCTGAGTATAGCTTTACAAGCTGGAGATGTCGATAAGTATTGCAAGATTCCACGGAAGGATCGACAATCGGGGAGAGTTTTGGGGTCCATGACCCTGAGGCAAGATGAATGAGGCAGGGACTCCGATAAGTGTTATTCAGTGCTCATTGAAAAAGACAAAGAAATATAAACTCGCCTAACAAGCTTCATCATAATAGAATGCTCATATATCGAAAAAGAAAGGAGACTAGAGGATAAAATTATAATTACATATGTAGAGAAATTATTATCCACATAGTTGAAATATTATATTTAGTCTAGCTGAAAACCTTGAAAGAACAAGAAATAAGGAGCGCTTAAGGATACTATGAAACGGAAGTTTTCAAAATATGCAAGAACAAGAATGAGAGTAACGGGCATCTGGCCATTAAAGTTTTGGTTCCTGAACATAGAAGGTTTCGAGATATTTAGGCAAGTATACGTCGTTAGGTAAAGAGTGGTAATAAAAAATGTTTGTGGGAAAGTGGAACCACTGAAATAAAATTGATTTTATTATCCAGTGCTCTTGCAAAGACATTTGCCTAATCGACTGAAGCGAATAATGCTAGTCAGCATTCTAAAGAATTACCCAAAGATAACGTTGAAAACCCGAAAATTAATTAGTCCATCTCAGGTTTTGTAATGCAATTTCTTTATCCTCTAAAATAAAACTTGGTGAATTTTATAGTGCAGTAACTTGTAGACTATCATCGTGGACTTCCAGGAAAAGATGATCCTGGACTTCCAGAAGCACGTATACAACACAAAAATAAATAAATAAATAAAAGTACGAGTGATTGTTAGAGCCCAGAACGATGGTTCCGTTGAAAATGCAAGGATAGTTACTAAACCCGTTTTTACACTTTTTTTTTTTTTTTTTTTTTTTTTTTTTTTTTTTTAATGCCGGTGGTTTGGTGGACGAGAACAAAAGACGGATAGTTTATGTATGTTTTGGATGAAAAACTGCTGCCTTCCCCTCACGTCTTTGAACGACTTCCTGTTATTTCTGCCATGCCATCACGACTTTCCAGGTTTCTGAGAGCTATTTGGATTTTTAACGAGGTGCTACCTGCCACTTCAAGCATGGCGTAGGTTTTGACTCCTAGCAACTAGTTTAGCTCCTCTTACTGCTGTTACCAAGCAACTTACATTTAACCTTTTCGCGTCGTTTGAGTGGCTAATTGTGGTTATCATGGTACATACTGTGACTGAACTGTTAGAACAGCAAGAACCAATAATTCGGAATACGTTTCTTTTTTAGGCAAGATCGTTGTCAAAGTGGATTTTGAAAGTGTGTGGTTTATGGGTATGGAAGGAAATTGTCAGCGAGATTCCAGAAAATAATTCGTATAGAATGGAAACTATTCCCTGTCAGCTTCAAATTATTTGTTTTCAGAACCAACTTTTGAATATTTAGAATCTTTTATTCTAAAAAACATTCATTTTCATGGTATCCTTTTCTTGAGTCTCCGAATCGTTCACTTCCCAATCTCATCTTTGTTAAGCGCCTCAGCGGCGTGGTTGGTATGGTATTAGCGTCCCACCTCGGTGGTCGCGGGTTCGATTCTCGGCCATTCCAATGAGGAGTGAGAGATGTGTATTTCTGGTGATAGAAGGTTCCCTTCGGACTGGTTCGGAAGTCACGTAGAGCCGTTGGTCCCGTTGCTGAATAACCACTGGTTCCATGCAACGTAAAAGCACCATACAAACAAACAAACCAATCTCATCTTGGTTTTTCCCACCCTGTATATTCGGAATTAAATATAGAAATCCATTACTATATTCTCCGAGGTCTTTGTTATACTTTGGGACCAAGCGTCTGTTATCCACCCAAAAATCTTGAAGTTCTTTGCCAACATCTTGAACTCTTACATCATTTACTTTTTCTTCATTTTATTCCATATCCTCTTTATAATTTCTGTTAATAACACTGCAGTTTACCCTGTTCTGCATTGTGGCCTTTCCTGTAGTTTATATATCATTCATTGCGGGAAATCCGTGATTTTGTGTTACCTGTCCTTAGTGGTATATGCCGTTAAATAGAATGTTTATAATAAAGACCATGAAGAAGTCATTCTTATACTGATTATGATGGTTAAAACTAATGAAGTGCATTCGCTGTCATAAAATCATGATAATTCAATTGTAAACAATCAAGGGGCAACTAGCTTATGTCAGACAGCTAGGTATAGGATGGGTGAAGAGTATATCTGACTTTGAGGTAGATTTTTGAAATAAAATATTAATGATTAAATAAAAGGAGAGATAATAATGGTCAGATATAATAAATCATACTGGTTACATAAATATATAGTTCAGCATTAACTGAAACTGCCCCGTATACTGTTTATAAGTATTTATGGGAGAAATGCCTAATAGATATATCCCGTTTAAACTTATGCTCCTTAACTTACTTTAAATAATGTTTTTTAATATAATCGGCATTATCTAATCTCTGGTAAACCTAAGTTGAAATTGAGAAAGGTGACAGAGGAATATGTTGACGCTATTACTACTGTAAACTTGATTTCTACACATTCTGAAAAAATAATTTCCGTGAACAAGCATTTTCAAAATGGATAAAAAAATCTTGAGCTTATAATAACCGTTCTTAATTTAACTCTTTGACCACAGTTAACAAGCAAATCGCTGAGTCAAAAAGTAGCTAGGGCTACTTAGCAAAAGGCAGATTAAATGCCAACAAATCAAGTGGCAAAGGGTACCAACCAAATTACATGTCAATTTGAAATGTCAACTATAACAAAATCCAGCTAGCTTTAAGCGAAGCCCCGCCCACTGAGTACGTCACGACCATTCCTTGTTGTTGGTTGGTTGGCAATAGTTTCGAAAAGTTAGTTAATCTGTGGTTCTTTTCACCTTCGTTTATTTTGCAATGAATGTTTTACCGAACTAAAATATATTGTGCTGTTTATCAAAAGTAAACGTTATATCATCCCCAGAAAGTGTTTCCCGATGCTGCAATGTTTTTTCGTTAATGAGGTTCACCTGAATACATACAGAGGTGACACAGGGAATGTCTGCGTTCGAATCGGTGCACTTGAATCACTGGACTATGATAATTACCGCCTGATATTGTCAAGCGTGTTCGCCATTTTAAATTTAAACACAAAGACTTTCTCAGAGCTATGCAGACTATTTCGTATTGATTTCAGGAAATTTTTCTTTCGTCGAAATGTTACAGCAGCCTTATATTTACTCATCACAGTAATATAATGTGCGATCACTTTGTAAATATATTTCCAATATAGTTTATTGAAAGAAGTTATATCGTTGGGTGTAAGGCTGAGACAGTCCTATGATTGTCTACAAGTTTTTATTTTCTTTTTTTTTCCAACTGGTATAAGTGGCGATGCAATTACTATGGCCATTCACGCATGTGTATGAACTTGCTTAAACGTTTACATTCCGCTTTATGCATATACATAGTATATATCTTTGAGTTTAAACTACTGTATTAATTAAAACATACTTTATTTCCAACAGTACGGGTAGAAAACTATTTGCAATAAGAAATTGACATGTAGACCCATACCCTGCCATTGTCTCAAAATATAAGAATTTGATGTGTAGGCCTATGCCGTGTCATTGCCTCAAAATATAAGAATTTGACGTGTAGGCCTATGCCGTGTCATTGCCTCAAAATATAAGAATTTGACGTGTAGGCCTTTGTCCTGACATTGCCTGTAAATATGAGAAATTGACGAGTAGGCCTATCATGTCATTGCCTCAAAAATAGTATAAGAAATTTACGTGTAGGCCTATTCTCTCAGTGATATTAACAATTGCCATGCCGGATTATGATGTATTAATACTCTAACATCGAAACTGGCCGCATAAGTTTATGCTTAATTTCAATTAATGTGGTCCATGTCCGATCGCTTATATAAGCCAACACCAAATTAAACGAAAGAAAAGCAAGATGCGTTTGTATTTAGGCTGTGCATGACAAAATAAATAAATAAATAAATAAATGCACAGACAAGGTGATCCAAGATCTTCATAATGAGAAATAACTCTATATATCTCTTATCGGAGATCTCAATTGCATATTTCACAACTGTAGGAACTCAAATCTTTGGTGTTATGATTCATGCACGAAACTCAGCATTACCGAACGGAGAAATCCGTACTGTAATCATTTGGACTGTTAGCTAGTGTGACGTTATTCCCCCCTCGAGAGCTAGCCAATCACTGGCGTGCAGTGGTCGGAGCTTAGCTGCAAAGCTAGGTGGACTTTACTATAGTCAAGTGGTCAGGGGGACTGAGATTAATTATGTGAAAAAGTTAGAGTCTGGAGGTGATTAACAAATGCCAAAAATTCAGTGGCCAAATGCCCGTTACAGTCATTCTTGTTTTTGTTTATTTTGAAAACTTTCCAGAAAGATTATCGATCCTATCCTATATTATTCGAATGTTTGACATGCGATACTTGTCCTTTACCTATGAGTAATGGTTAATTTGTGAATTGAAAATTATCCCAACTTTATTGGGTTTTAAGTAACATCCTCATGATATGGAAATTATTTATTTATAGTTTTTTAATTTGAATATTATTTCTTTTTAAGTACTAAGGATAACACACACCACTCAAATCTCACAGAATTTACAAATGATGTAACTTTGAGTTATCACTCAAACTGCCGCAATAGAGGAGTGACGCACAAATTTACATGTTAAAATTAGTAAGGCAATACGTGTCTATGGCTCCTTCGAGTTGTGCAATTTAATGAAAAGGTGGCAGTAAATCTCTAATCACCCTTTAAGAGAATGCAACCACCGGCCAGCAAAACCAAACCAGTTACAAGGCCCAAGACCCAAAACTACGAGAAAGGCACTGGTAAGAGGCTGTACGTCCCATCCAGGTCTGTTGAAAAACAGTGACAGTGAGTGTAGTTTTCATAAGACTAAATATCATAATAAATGTGACTGGACTCATAATTTCATCATAATTGCTTCGTCCTTTCTAAAGTAGTCCTGTTAATTATTATTGATGAATAAATACTCCTAAGTAGCAGACAAAGATGAGCTATAAGTTGTTCAGTATTCATTCGTAACTTTTTCCCTATGAAATTTACTGACATACGCCCCAGTTTTTTCCGGTTATATAAGATATCCAATATTATATTATTATATATAATTTTTAAGTTATATATATAGATTACTAGATATATAATATATATATATATTATTATATATATTATATATTATATATATAATATATTATATACACACCATACCGCCGGTAATAAAGCACGGCAGGGTCCATATTAAATCCTCATAAAATCCGACGCGGTTTTATTACAAGGAGATAATGTTTTTGCACATAAAACTCAGTCCTGTAAAATTAAAAACCAACAACATAAAAAAATGTATAAATGGCAGCAAAAAAATTATAAAACTAAAAAAAAAACAAAAAAATTAAAATAAAAAACTGGAGTAGTTTAATTTTTACAAAAAAAGAAAAAAAGGAAAAAAAAAAAAAACGTTCACGAGAATATGTTCAATAGTAAACGGAGAGACCCTAGCTTGCACCCTAACAGCCTGTTTTACAGTGGAGAAGGGAGAATCGACCATGGACCAAGACGTTCCAAGACTGCAAAACCAAGCCCAAAAACCACCTCACTTTATGCTAGATATAGAGGAGCCAGCAGGACACGTTGGAGTTTAAAGTTGGAACCAGCCATTTCATGTATAAAGACTCAAGGGTGGTGAGGTAGTTACTGGGGCTTGTACCACCAATAATAGAAAAATGTTTCTTATCGACTTGATTCCTGCATATGGACGCATGGTTCCTAATATTAGAGAAGTCAGGTTTGCTGATTCACTGTCCCGTTCTGAAACAACATAAAATACCGGGACATCCCGGGCATTTAAATTTGTAAATAATGTTGCATCTCATGAAGGTCGGCAGTTTGTCTTTGTGGTTGAAAATGATGCAAATCTTAAGAGGATTGATAGGGATAAGATGCATATTAAGGTACCAAACTCTAGTTCAATAATACGCTTCAGTTTACTTAATAATTTTATTAATAACAAATTTTCTGGATATGAGTCCTATTTTATTGAGAAAAAGAGACCATCTTGAAGGGTAACGGATAATACTGTAAACCATATTGTAAATGGAGTGCAATTAAAATTTTTGAAACGTGAACTATAAAAATTATTGCCAAGTCCCGTGTACGATTTTTTCTTTTACACCGACGTGTAAATTCACCATTATCACTACTGATATTTTTTAATTTTACAGACTGATGATGCACTGAGTTTTATACGCGAAACTTTTCTCCTTGTAATAAACCATGGATTTTATTGTGTTTGTATATGGACCTTGCTGCTTACCGGTATAGTACCTCATCCGGAACTTATATATATATATATATTATATATATATATATATATATATATATATATATATATATATATATATATATATATATAAATATATATATATGTGTGTGTGTGTGTGTGTGTGTGTGTGTTTGAGTGTCTGCGTGTGTGTGTGTGTGTGTGTAGGACTAGCAGGCCAAAATTTCGAATTTTGTGCGATTTTTTTAACATTTATTCACATTTTATTGTTTCCTTATTCACAGATTATATTGTTTCCTTATATTATGCCTAGAGTTTGGATAACAAGGCAATTGAACACTGGAAAGTAAAATCGATTTATGTGAAAAATGAAAACTAGGCAAAGTAAGAAAAACTAATGGCATCTCAACTAATGCCCACATTAGGTTATAAAAGGTTTGGGTACATAACTACATGTATGTCATTAGAATTTCAATATTTCACATTTGAACATATAAATTTTCAATTTCAGATTAGTTTTACTGTTATTTTCCAATCGTATCATGAAACCATTTGAACAGGAAGAGATGTATGAAAACTGTATGATTAGCAACAGTTCCTTAAAAGTATGTGTGAAACAGTATGGTACAAGACATACGCGTTTTAGTATCATACATGTTCAACTAAATCTTAAGTCAAATTTTCTTTATCTCCTGAGTTGTGCCCGTAACTACGATTTGTTGTTTTTATCTGAGACTTGTAAGTAGTTTTTAATCCCAGGGTTTTATACCCCTGACTATATTTATCGTCATAAACTCCTACATGCTATATTAGATCTTGATCCAAAGGATAAATGGAATTAAATGCTGATGGCTATTTTAATTAGGTATGTTCTTAGAAAGGTCATCAAATTTAGGACAAATGACCAGCCATGGCTTGATGAGACATGTAGACCAGCCTACCATTACAAACAGACCAAATTTAACTCATGGAGACGAAATCATTCAAATAAAAATTACACCATTTTTGTTGAGGCTCACTGTGCTGCGAATAGAACTTACTTACAGCCGAGAGAAATTACAATAAGTCCTTGAAGAGATAACTTAAAGAAATTACTCAGCCACATATGTGGTGTACCAAATTGGCATCATCTATCTTCGGGTCATGCTCGTCTTCCACTCCACCACCTATGAAAAGTTTCAGTGAATGCCGCACGAAAGGTCAGTCTTGTTCGTAAAGTCTCATGTGTTGATAACAGCGATGAGATCAATGCAACCTGTTTTAAGTGATTCGTACTCCCTTAACTAGAGTACTGTTCTCCGGATTAGATGTGTACTTCTGTCAGAGATTTATCTCTTTTAGATAGAGTGGTTCGTGTTGGTAGATTTCAGTTTACTAGCTGCAGTAGTTGTGACTTGGACCATCGACGGATGGTCTCTAGCTTGCCACTTTTTCACATTCACAACTGATCCCTGATGCCCTTTATCTGCCAAGAGCAATGTGCAGTAAATGTGCCTCACTTTTCGAACTTCCCGGTTCCAGACGTCCTTTAGTCCTCACAACGTTGGACTGTGGAACAGCCTCCCAGAGGAAGTCGTGCAGTTGGAACTCAGAAGTTGCCGAATAACCACTAGTTCCATGCAACTTAAAAACACCATACAAACAAACAACTACCCTAATACTATTCTGCTTGCATATACATTTTTATCTGTTTGTTAATTATTAATTTTTCTCCTTTTTGAATTAGTGGCATCTTTTCTTTTTGTATTTTCCTTTACCTCTTCTTTCTACTTAATAATGAACACCATATTGTTTGGAAGCCTGTTTTTCAAGTCAGTGGCCCCTTTGGGCTTGTTTCAGCTGAATAAGTTTCATCTTCTGAATAATAATAATAATAATAATAATAATAATACATGTATCAGCTTCAGTTATAAAGATTATAGGATTGGCAATAGTTCTTAAAGGTATATAAGGTACAACACGTGTTCAATGTCAAACAGAGAAAAATCATGTTAAAATAAAGTAGCAAAATAAAATTCTTATTTCAATTATTATTCCTCTAATCTAGATGGAAGTGAGTTTTAAATAACGTCATAAGTTTATAGTAGCTAATAAGTAAGGCCTTCAAAAATGGAGAAATTGAATGCACGGAAAAAACGAAAAAAAAAAAAACGCACACAAAAAAGTTTCTTCCAGAAAAAAACATGCTGTGAAAAAAAAAAATAATAATTCAACGACCCTATGTATACGTATGTATGTGTGCGCTAACAGGCAGTATGCTTGTATGTCCGGAACCTTTGATGGCCTCTTAACATTAAAAAAAAATAGTTGAACACGTATAATAATATCTTTTAAGGTACTTGGGCCAAGTCTTAAAAGGCAATTTATCAAGATTTCATGACTAATGGACTACTCGCTGGCTTATTAGATTCCTATAATTCTTAATATCTTGACGCATATGATTTAGATATGCTATTAAGTGGTCATTCAAGTGGAAAAACTTTAAAGCTCCGAAAGTATATATTTATGAAACTTGGCGCCTCACATTCGGCAGCCCTCTTTGATCCAGTAATTGCAACGCCTCGAGATAGATCACAAATCTCTTGGTGTTGTTTATAATACACATTTGATTATAAAAAGGTTACCAAAAAATTAGAGTTCATTGTTAATTCGGTTTTATAAAATTGCATCATTTGTTTTACAAGGAGAGCGATTGTTTTCTTACACTGAGATATTATCGAAATTGTTAAGAGAATGACAATTCTCAAGGAAATTCTTTAAGAGGAAAACTGCTCGGAGTTAACAATCATCCATTTTCTTTTAACTATTGCCTATTACACCGTGTTTCAAATAATTCATCTGACAGAATGAATTTTAAAGGGAAATCAAGTCCTCATCAATTATTTTTTCTCCAAGTTGAATTTTTTGCATTATAGAATACATTGTTTCCTAACAGCGTTGTTATATTTATTATATATAAACTTGTAAAAATGCTCGTAATAATAAAACGAATATATTATTCATTATTACATCCGGTTTTTTAATATTTAATTTTTATATATATATATTATATATAATAATATATATATATATATATATTATATATATCCCCTACAGCATAAACTAAACAAAAATTGATATGGACAAAAACAAAAGTAATTCAAAACAGGTATATATTTAAGTTTCTCTCTGAGTATTTAATATTTTGTGTTACCACGGCCTGCATTCTTGATGGGTATGATTTCAGCAAATCGCAAAAAAGCTGAGACTCAAACTCCATTTCCCTGAGCACTTCGGTCACCTCTCTTCGCTGGTCGTCGAAGCTTGGTTACCATCATAGTTCACTGTGCGCGCTTCAACACAATATTTTAAGATACTACCAATGTTTTCACACACATTAAGATCAGGGGAGCTACCTGGAAGTTTACTTGATGAGAAGAAATAGATACCACTGTTTCAAAGCAGCTCCTGTGTCTGAAGAGCCTTGAAACATGGTGCCTTATCATGCAAAAATGTGACTTCTTCAACAGATAACACATTTTCAGGATCTTTGAGGAAAGGAAATATTCCACCAGTAAGCAGTTTCTCTGAAGTATTCCCATTCCATGACTGTCCTTTTTCTTTGATGATCCACATTAACCTTTTGGCTGTGAAACAGAGAAAATTTCCCAAACATTCAGGAAATTTCACAACTTGGCGATAGCCCACACGTCATCACTGATATCATCCAAACTTTGCAGCCCAAATGATGTCATTTTTATGATTTGCTTCGTGGACTGTGTAAATGAAGAATTCATCTGATGCAGCAACATGGAGAAAGTCAGCTTCATCCCAATCTTTAAGAAATGAACTACAAAACCATAACATGGTCTTCTGTTGGTGATGATGTTGGGCTTGCTGATAACGTGAAATGGCTTGATACCAGATTTTTTCAACTCACGATATACAGCACTATAACCTCTTCTTTCCCCTTTTTGTTTCTTGTTCAAGTGCCAATTTACGTAAAGACTTTCTTAGTCTACCCACTGCCTCAGCTATGATGTCTTTTGACTTCAGGCCTTCCTAGATTCTCACTCTTTTCGTGATGACAGTCATATGGATTTTTGTTCCAGTTTCTTTTATCAAAGGATTCAATCTTTTTTTAATGATTTAGCTATCCAGGAATGTGAAATGAAGATGTGCCAGCATCCCTAGCCTCTCAATCCATCTGATTTCCTCCGAGTCATTAGCTATGGCTGTATCTAACTCCATCACTCAGTCTGAAAATAAAAAAAAATGTAAAACGAAAAATAGCTTAATAGAAACTGAAGATTATGTACTTGGAGATAGGTTATAGCAGAAAACTTCAATAACTTTCCAGTTGGTTCTGTGGAGGGGCCCTCTAATTTTGAAACACCTGATATGTATATATATAATATATATATATATATAGATATATATATATATATATATATATATATATATATATATATATATATATATATATATATATATATAATATATTATATATACTATATATATATATATATATATATATATATATATATATCGATATATATATATATATATATATATATATATATATATATATATATATATATATATATATATATATATATATAGACTGACATGGATGTTTTGGACAAGAATACTCTTGATTAGTCAATTACATGTTTATTCCCAACGTTTCATAATCAATCAATTATATCATAGTGGTTCTAGATTTAAAGAGAAAAAGCATTGACAAATATTAAAAACAGGAAAAAACACACAAGACAGTCAGAACATGGAAAAAACGGCATTCGATTTGAAAGGGATTTTACGCAAAGGACACCGAGGAACGGGCAAAACTGAGAAAGGAAAGTTTATTAAAACATAAACATATAAAAAACAAGTAAAAATGTATTTAAAAGATTTATATTTTAAAAGAAATTTGAAATCACATTAAGAAAATAAAAAATGAAAATGATTTGAGGTATGTAGCAACATGTCAGTGTGACACAAATATAGAAAATGGAGTGTTTGAAAAAAAAATTATTTGGAACAAGGTGTTTTTATATAAACATCAGCGACTCGAGTATTGGTAGTCCCAGATGTCCTGAAGTTCGTCCATGTTATGCAGAATTCTATGCTTTCAATGGGAGTTTTTTACAATTTCGTATGACTGTTGGAGTGTTTGGGGTAGGAGATTTTTATCCCTGTACGAAAATGTATCCTCTAAGAGTATAACATCAGTAAAAAACCTCTTGTTTAATATTTTATTGAGGCTAATAAAAAACTTAGTAATCTTTTAAGACAAAAAATAGTTGTGTTTAAGATATTCTAAAAGAAAGGTAACTTTGTGAAAAGCTTTCCAAGCAGTACCCAAACTACACTAATCCCAAGTTACCATACTGTCTTGATGTCTATTTAGAACAAAATTTACGAGCATAATTCAAAAATATTTTGGTGCTTTGTTGTGAAATTGGTTTCCTGTCAACAACCTAACGATTGGCTCTCCTTTCAAATTTAAGGATCAGCTTTGTGCTATGATGCCCTCCGGACTGGTGAATAAGTATTCTTGCCCCCAAGTTTAACTCTGGGATTTATATGGGAATCCACTGGGAGACTTCCAAAAGTACAAAAGAGTCTCAATAAGGGGGTAAGTTTTCGTACGGGGGTAAAAATCTCCTCTCCTGAACACTCCAACTTGAGTTCTTGATGTTTATAGAAAATGGCTTGTTCTGAAGAAATTAAACACTCGGACTTCGGCTGTTCCTTTATGCCTGTGAATAATAATATTTTTTTGGTATTTGGTTTTTCTTTCAAAACACCATATCTTTATTGTGTCATACTGACGGCTTGGCTTCATACCTTAATCATTTTTGTTTATTTATTTATTTATTTATTTTCTTAATGTGATTTAAAAAATTTTAGTATTTTAAAATATAAATCTTTTAACTATTTTATTTACTTGTCTTTTATTTGTTCTGTTTGTTTCAATCAATTTCTGTGTTTTGCCTGTTCCTCGGTGTCCTTTGTGTAAGATTGTTATTTGTTAAGGTCTGACTTTGCTTTTTTGTATTTTTTCTGTACTTTTTATTGCCAATAATTTTTCTCTTTCAAATCTAGAACCACTGATGATGTAATAATGATTATGAAACGTTGGCAATAAACATACATATAATTAGATGATTTATCAATAGTATTCCTGTCAGCCATCCTGTTTGATGTCTATATTCAGGCATTCCAGTCCCGTGCTCATATATATATATATATATATATATATATATATATATATATATATATATATATATATATATATATATCATATATATATATATACATATATATATATATATATATATATATATATATATATATATATATATATATATATATATATATATATATATATATATATATATATATATATATATATAAATTATATATATATATATATATATATATATATATATATATATATATATATATATATATATATATATATTGATGAGTTATCAAGAGTATTCCTGTCAGCCATTCTGTTTGATGCCTGTATTCGGGCATTCCAGACCCTTGCTCATTAGTAAATATAATGTGTGTGTAATATATATACAGTGTATATATATATATATATATATATATTATATATATATATATATATATGTATATGTATGTATGTATATTGCTACAAGCATCCATTTTGGACCATCTTTACATTTCCTTTTCCATAAACAATTTGGAAAACTGAAGGAAAATTTTAAAAGAAGGAAAATACGAGAGCGGGAAATGTCAAACCCAGTAAATGCAACCCTATCTTGTTATGACAGTTTGGACCACCGTGAAACATTGTATTTTGAGTCAAGCCCCTTTCCCTTTTTCCCTTGTGGTGCATGATTTTAATGACACTCCACACCTGTATGGTAACTTGTCATCCCATTGTCAAATGTTAAATGCCGGCCATATTTTACTGAAGCCATCAGCAGCTGGTCGCCCTTCAACTCGCAAAAGTTCACACATATTGATGACCTGCCCCCATTGCCTTCTACCTGACCTCTTTCCCTCTGTATTGTTATCGAAATCCTTCCACCTACGTTACTCTGCCCACACAAACCTGCATGACTGATGTTCGTCCTAAACCTCTTGACCCATGATACCCTCCATTTTACCTCATTTTCCACACCTCTTTGCTGTCGTCCAATGACCTCTTTCAAACAATTATCAAGATAAATGCACCTAAGGAGAATCATGCTGGCCTATAAACTAAATGTGACCGACTATTCTTTCAATTGGTATAAATATAACCTGACTGGCCTACCACTGTACTTTGCCCTAGCCAGTACCCGTGGTAGTATACCCTGCAGTCCACCCTAACCTGACAGGGTTCCAAAGTGTCAGAGAAGTGGTGTCACGACCCGGGTATTTTCTTCTTGAACCTGCTATCCTGCAGTCCAGACTCTGCTCAGACAAATGTCCTTTAATATCTATTTCACTCTACCTCAAAATTAATATATCTTCATATATGTTAACCAAAGGGGAATTTGTTAGTTAATGCTAATTTCGTTCTCTCGTTGATTCGAACCAGCGCACAAAGGAGAAATCAGGACTTCAGTGACGTCTTTACCGACTCGGCCAACTAAAGACATCGCTGAAGTCCCTGATTCCTCCTTTGTAAACATAGATGAAAATATATTAATTCCGAGGTAGAGTGGAATTGGGTATTGAAGAACATTTGTAGCTTAACGCATGTATATATGAATATTAGTGATGTGATAAAAATTAACATACAGAGCATACATACACATACAAACACACACACACACACCACACACACACACACACATTATATATATATATATATATATATATATATATATATATATCGATATTTTAGGATTTAAATTTGTTAGTATAAAAGTCACGTTTGTATAAATGATAAAAATTCATAAGCCACGTTTTATAAACTTGTCAATCAGCAGTCTTGGTGGAAATGGGTTGAGCATCAATTGTAAGTAATAAACCTGAATTCAACATGCATATGTACAGCAGTGTCGATATCAACTTATGGCCCTTTTGATTGCTCAATGGTCATTGTCACTGTCTATCGTTGTTTCAAAGCCAGGCAGCGGTTCGAATCCCGCCGGTGATAAAGTACTTTCCTTGGGTGTAAGTTATCCTCGATTTGCAGTGATTGGATATTGAATGATATTGATCAGTGAATGGTTGTGAATGTAAAAAAATGTTATTCGTGCATAAGTGTATATATATATATATATATATATATATATATATATATATATATATATATATATATATATATATATATATATTATGTATTATGTATATGAACAAAACTAAAAGTTCGAAACCCAGAATAATAAACTGCGCAGTTTCCGTCGTGACCAGTGCTTGCGGGATGACGGGAGAGTGGATTCATTTGACGCATTTTATTTAACAAATGACACACCTGGGATAAAATGACGAACGGTTGAAGCATAGAAAGGGATAGAATTATTAGAACGGCTCAAAGCATAGATGTTACAGAGTAAGGAATGAATACCAAGAGTAACACGGAATTAGCACAGTTGGGCCGAGACAGCATTATCGGTATTTTATTTTGTGATTTTAATGAGCGTGACAGGAAAATTGGAGGCTAACGAGTGAATGACCATCAAACTATTTAATTAATAAGTTCGCCAGACTGGCAGAAAAAGAAAAAAAAAGAGGAATTGACAAATGTAGGTAGTTTTGGAGATCTGATTTATGGTGCTTTGTTCTCTTCAAAAAGCTGTGTGAATAATTGTAAGGAAGAAATGTTAACATTTAATGATGAAAAATCGTGAAGAGTAACAAGATTATTTGATTGATTCAAATTGGTTGACTTACAGATGAGATTGGATCAGTATATTTGAAATAGCAGTGAAATAAAAAAAAGTAGTGATTATAGAGACACTAGGAGAACAGGAGCATTGGCTGTCATAGGCTTTATTTATATTTCCGCGAAATTTTTTCTGTGGTCTCCTTTTTTTATTGCATATACGTAAGCTTCATCACTGATTTGGTAACTGTGTGAAATTTTTGTCAACTGAAGTCTCTTATTTTTGAATAACTGTTTTTAAAGGATATACCGAATAAAAGTTTTAATTCATTCCTCTTATTAAAGTATTGACTTCATTTTAGAGGATGTATCTAAAACAAAAAGATTTCAAAATACTTTTTTACGAATACCTAGATTAAATTACATCAATTGACGTTTACCTACCACAGACAAATTTCTTTTGAAGTTACCTGAGAAGTTGAATAATTTAATTCAATATTGAATGGAAATTTATTTAGATACCTTATAAATTAAAGCATATCTCTAAGGAGGCAAGTTCTTTATTGTAAAACTTGACGTAAAACAGATTTTTTTCTTTCTTTTAGAATTCATCTGACTAAAAAACCACATAGGAATGTGCAAGTTACCCAGCGCCATAACAGTAAGTACTGCTGATCTTTTATAATTTTACAGTCAATTTCATAAATCATTGATAAGAACGGGTGCATTTCGTACCCTTCGCCACATCGCGTAGGAATAACTCGGGCGGATCCGTTCCCAGTCATCCAAAGTGTGAACTGATCGACAGGTTTCATTTCCAGAAAAAGGCATTTCCGAAGTCTCCGAAGATCTTACATAAATCACAAAGAGCACTCCCAAGGCACTGCTAACCCCAGAGTGATTTATCGATGTAACTTAACGAGTTATGAATCTTGTCTTTATGTTTAACTGGTGTGGAAAAAGTAGTAAACAGAAGAAGAGAAAAGAAAAAAATCCATGCATTATGGTGGTCACCATCGATGACGATATAAACAGTGTAAGATTATGGAGAAAAGATAAGTTGACGCCGTACCTTGGGATTTGATAGATGTGCCGTTTATCTCAGAATTATGGAGATCTTGAAACTGCGATGAGTATGATTATATCCCCCGCCACTTTTAGAGATTACCTGGACAATTCCTATTTATGTTTGCAGTCTCCGATAATGCTTGAAGAATTCAAGTCTTAAGATTATCTCTTCGACCCTGTCTGTTCCGCTTTTACACTTTTCTTCCCCAAAAATGAGGACTCGGAGATAATAAATCATTGCGTCCTCATTTTCTAAATCTTTGATTGATATTCCATTAATCTAATTTACGATTTTATGTTACCAATGTCCTTAATTTTTGTCTGTCTATATACAGTATTTGAGGAAAAAGGCATTCAGGATATGCTCTTGATAAATGTTATTGATAAATTGCCTTCTCTGCATGAAATTGCCTTCTCTGCCTTCAGTGACGCTCTGCATTGTGTTCCTATACAGATATACTTGTACCACCCAAGTATTATTAGAGGTTAATCAATTCTGAACTCAATACGCATGAGATAAATTGTAATATTTGAGTGATGTAGTTCATAATTACTTTGTTTGAACGCCATCACCTTCCACTAATACCCATCTTGCCAATCAGCTGTGACGTTGTGTAAAATTCTGAAAGGAATTTTGAAACCCGATATGTTGCCGTAATCATAAGCTTTCTGAGACGATCTCATATACTATCAAGCACCGCATCTTTCATCAAGGTGGAGAAATTTATCCAGATATTTATCTCAGTAATTTATCCCTGGCAGTTTATCTTATTGCCAATCTGTTTAACACTTATTTACAAGTGTACTGAGTATCTTTATACTCATTTGTGTTTATGCACACACACACACACAACACACACACACACACACACACACACACAGGTCCTCCAATGGACCTCTTCTTGTTGAGCTACAAACCATTCTGTTGTAAAATAACAATAAAACAAGAATAGTAATTGAACAAATGAAACATACCAAAATATCATGTGAGCTAATACGTCCATTGAAACAGCATAATACTTAGTACATATTAACAAGCGTATATTATGATAGTTAATGGATAACATCCAATTTGTAATGAGATCTCATGGCATGTAAAATAAAAGGATCTAATTTATACAGCCTGGCGATAAATTAAAATATTTTACTTTGCTGTGAACAAGACAATGCAAGCTGTCTCTATCATATTTCTTACAATAAAACCTGTGCTCTTAAAAAAAAAAAAAAAAAAAAAAAAAAATTATATATATATATATATATATATATATATATATATATATATATATATATATATATATATATATATATATATATATATTTCATTAACGTTATGAAACAAAGAGTCATTTTAAATATAGTTCTCGCAGTAATAATAGTGTGGGGAAATTATGTTAGACAAGTGGTTCGTCACTTGGGAGATTAGAACTCCCGTCAGTAAGAACCTCCGACTGCGTTGACTATAGCTGGTTCACTTAAGGTAGATTCTTGGGTGAGCTCTATGCTTACGAGAATTTTGTTTGGCTGGCTGCCGCTGATTGGCTGGTACCGGGACGTAGGCAGCTCTCAGCCAATCAGGGAGGGGCCACCAAAAAAAACGTCTCGTAGGCATAGGGCTCACCCAAGAATCTACCTTAAGTGAACCATTTATAGTATTTCTACCACTAGGCCATGGAAACACACAGTAAAAAGACACTTTAAAAATTTGGAGGCTCCCACTGTCGTTGTTGAACGAGTTGGATGGTAAACAACATTTGTAGCATAATGTTTGTGGGAGGGGGGGGGAAGGTAACGATGATGTCATATATATATATATATATATATATATATATACATATATATATATATATATATATATGTACATATATTATTTTCTGTTAATATAACATATACATACATATATATATATATATATATATATATATATATATATATATATATTTCTGTTAATATAACATATATACATATATATATATATATATATATATATATATATATATATACACATACACACAGTGGTACCTCGACATACGAAAATCCCAGCTTACTAAAAATTCAAGTTATGAAAGCAAATACGAAGATTTTTTTGGCTCTACATACAAAATAGTTCAGGTTACGAAAAGTTGTTGCTGTAAAGTCCCGAGATTTTCCTGGACCACCGATAACAATTTTAATTCTCACGCGCCACCAACTGAGTAGACTCGCCACCATCCTCCTGCTCTCCCATTGGTTCCTGATGCTAGTCACCGCCTTAAGATCCTGCTCTCCTATTGGTCAGCATCTCTCCCATCGTGCATCTATGTAAAGGCATTCTTCAGTCACTCCGTAACAGCATCGTTTGTGTACGCACATGGAATTCGTTCGTTCTATATGATTTCATTTATTAACGTAAATTTCGTTGTAGTACTACTTTATCATGTTGTGTGAGAACTTTAGTACATATACTACATAAATTAATTACGTACAGTATACGTAGTCATGGGTCCCAAGAAAGTTGCTGAAGTTCATGGAAAGAAAAGGATGCTTTCTTTGGAGACGAAGATGGAGATCATTAAAAAATATGAAGCTTGCATTCGGTTGAGTGTGATCACTAAGGAATACGGCCGAAATCCATCGACGATAGGCACCATCCTTAAGCAGAAGGAAGCCATCAAAGCTGCTACACCTTCCATGGGCATAAATATTTTGTCTAACAAGAGGAGCCATGTGCACGACGAGATGGAGAAGGTGCTTCTTGTCTGGATAAAAGACAAAGAAATCGCTGGCGATACGATAACAGAGACAGCAATCTGCCACAAGGCCAGTGCTATTTTCGGCGATTTGATTACCCAGGCCGAAGACAACAGAGGAGAAGGGACATCGACACCAACCCCAGACTTCAAGGCTTCTAATGGGTGGTTTGAAAAATTCCGGTAACGGACTGGCATCCATTCGGTGGTGCGGCATAGGGAGGCGGCCAGCTCGGACACAAAAGCAGCCGAAGCCTTTATTAAGACGTTCGACGAGATGCCGATCAACGAAGGCTACAGTTCTCAGCAAGTCTTAAACTGTGATGAGACTGGCCTTTTTTGGAAAAAAAGGCCTCATCAGACATACATCACGGAGGAAGAGAAGAAGCTACCCGGGCATAAGCCTGTGAAAGACAGGCTTACGCTTGCTCGTACTTTGTTCAAATGCCAGTGGGGATTGCAAGTGAACCCCTTACTTATCTATCATTTGGAGACTCCTTGAGCCTTCAAGGCCAACAAAGTGCTAAATGAGAAGCTTCCAGTGATGTGGAGGGCTAAAGCCTGGGTAACGAGACTTTTGTTCACCAAGTGGGTAAATCTGTGTTTCGGCCCGACAGTGAAGAAATTCTTGGAAGAGAAGCGCCTCCCTCTGAAATGTCTGCTGTTGTTGGACAATGCCCCTGCTCACCCTCCTGGCCTCAAGGAAGATATCCTAGCCCATGGACCACAAGTGATATCGAACTTCAAGAAGCTGTATACAAAACATCTTTTCAAGAGATGTTTCGACATCACCGATACCACAAGCCTCACCTTGCGTGAATTTTGGAAGGAGCATTTCGATATCGTGATATGCACCCGACTCATCGATCAAGCTTAGCAGGAGGTTTCGAGGCAAACCTTGAATTCTTCATGGAGGAAACTCTGGCCTGATGCCGTATCTGCCCGAGACTTTGAGGGATTCGACGTGGGCAAAGCTGGTGCAGATTCAGAAACAGTTGACAATCCTGAAACTTTTGCAACCAGATCTTGATGAGATCGTTGCACTCAGCAAGTCCATGGGGCTGGTTGTCGATGAGGACGACATTAATGACCTTCTTGAGGAGCACCAAGAGGAGCTTACGACAGATGACCTGAAGGAGTTGGAGGCCATGCAACATAACGTTGTTCAAGGAGAGTTCTCTAGCAGCGGTGAGGAGGAGGAGGACGGCCCTATGACAGCGGCAGAAATTAAGGATGCTCTAGCTGCTTTTCATAAGGTGCAATCATTTGTAGAAAAGAGACACCCCAAAAAGCTTACACAGGTCATATGCTTGCGCAGTTCAATGAACGTTTGCCTGAGTCGTTTCAGGAACATTGTCAAAGCAGGCAGAAGCAATCTTCCTTGGATAGTTATTTTTTTAAAGAAGCCTTTAGTAGGAGTAAGCAAACAGGAAGTAAAAAAGTAAAAAAAAAAAAAAAAAAAAATTAATTTTAAGTTTTTTGTAAAGTTAATTGTTACGGTTTTGTGCCATTTGTTAATGTGTTTCTTAAAGTTTAGTCTTTCTGTTTCCTGATATTTTGTACACTAATACACTTTATTTACAGGTACTATGTAGTACATATAGTAGTACATATTAAGTTAGGTATTGAATGGTCCAAATTGTTGTATTTCATTGTTTATTGGTCAATTTAGCCTTATTATAAAATTTACTGTTTTTTTTATTGTAGGGCTTGTAACGAATTAGGCAATTTACATGTAAAATGCAGTTCAAGATATGAAAAGCTTATGATACGAAGGCCGCCTCGGAACGGATTAATTTTGTATTCTGAGGAGGTACCACTGTAATATATATATATATATATATATATATATATATATATATATATATATATACTATATATATATATCTATATATATATATAATTTCTGACTCGCATCAAGATCTAACTCAGGTCTTTCAATAAAAGACGAGATCACTGCCAACCAGGCCACACAAGTCAAAAAAGAAGTTGGAACTTGAGTACCACTGTACCCAAGTCTTTACTTTGTCAGGCTGTCTGCCCAACTTTCATTTAGAAAAGATAATTCGAATGAAATGCTGTCAGTTGGGTCACTGTTGAGTCGGGAAGTTGATGAAAAAACGCTGGTATACAAGGCAGGTGACATGACCAGGTAAAAGCCTTAGGTACAGTGGTCCCCAGGTTTCAACTTCTTTCATGACTTGTGCGGCCAGGTTGGCTGCGGTCTGGTCTTTCAATGGAATGACCTGGGTTCCATATGATGTGAGTCGGAATTTTTTTCTGTTTACCACAAGTGATCGTGTGTTTGATTATTTCTATACATGTATGTACACGTGTATATATATATGTATATATATATATATATATATATATATATATATATATACGTATATATATATATATATATATATATATATATATATATATATAGATATATATATATATATATATATATATATATACATATATATATATATATATATATATATATATATATATATATATATATATATATATATATATATATATAAATTTTTTTCGCTTTCATGGGTTACTGTTATTTTCAGAATTGTTCTTTCTTTTTCTTTCTTTTAATCCGAATTTACAATGGGAGCAACTTGCACCCAAAGGTAATCATAACTGATAAGTGCCGTTATTCCGTTTGAGTCGAACAATTTATCGTGGTTTTTAGTACAATGGCCCTGGTTCGAATTCTGGCAGAAACCAGCTGATTATCGTAATTAATAAATCAATCCTGGCCGGTACATATGGTCTATATAGGTTATACCTTTTGGGTTCAAGGCACTACCAATTTATATAAACATGCATATATATATATATATATATATATATATATATATATATATATATATATATATATATATATATATATATATATATATGTGTGTGTGTGTGTGTGTGTGTGTGTGTGTGTGTGTGAATGAATGAAACTATAAACCTTATGGATGTATATATATATATATATATATATATATATATATATATATATATATATATATATATATATATATATATATATATATATGTGTATGTATATATTGAAGATATCTTAATTATTTTAATTTTAGATCTGAAGTTTCAGTGTGAGAAACCTTTCTTATTATGGTTTTGTAGTTTGATGGGACTTCGGTGATTCCTTATTCGTTCTTATAAAGAAGAAGCACCTACGGAATTTTAACTTTGAAAGTTAAAATAGTTTTCTGTAACAATCAAGTCCATTTTTGATTTTATTAAGTTCCTTGTGTAGAAAAACAAGAGATTAGGAATAGCGTAGTCTATTTTGGCGAATATGTCGTGCCCTTGTCAGATTTCAGTGGAAATTAAGAATTATCCAATATTTAGCATGAATATTCTTTGTAATTGAAGTTCTTTTGGAAAATTTAGTTCCGAATATTGAAACTTGTTTGTTGATTATGTAAGGCAGAAACATTAACAGCGCCAAATATTAAGTTTACTGTAGTATCTCGCGTACCCATTCGAACGTTACGTTGACCAAAACAAATCGGCTAAAAAAGGGGATAATGCCAGAGAACGGATCAATGCTGATCATCATTATGTTTTGTACAGCTCGCTTCAGCGTTTTAGCATAATTTTGTGAATACACGTTGATGTAGTTCGCTGTGAACCATCAACATGGTCAATATAAGTAACATAGGTTTATTGATAATATTTGCATTAATCAGCTTTTCATAAAATCAAATAACAAAGATCAAATAACAAAGATACCTTTTAAAGATAAGAGAGGCACACAAACATTTCAAGAATAAAGAATGTAGAGATTTTTTTTTTTTTTTTGTTTTTTTTTTTTTTTTTTTGCTTTATCACAGTCCTCCAATTCGACTGGGTGGTATTTATAGAGTGGGGTTCCGGGTTGCATCCTGCCTCCTTAGGAGTCCATCACTCTTCTTACTATGTGTGCCGGAGTTTCTAGGATCACACTCTTCTGCATGAGTCCTGGAGCTACTTCAGCCTCTAGTTTTTCTAGATTCCTTTTCATGGGATCTTGGGATCGTGCCTAGTGCTCCTATGATTATGGGTACGATTTCCACTGGCATATCCCATATCCTTCTTATTTCTATTTTCAGATCTTGATACTTATCCAATTTTCCCTCTCTTTCTCTTCAACTCTGGTGTCCCATGGTATTGCGACATCAATGAGTGATACTTTCTTCTTGACCTTGTCAATCAACGTCACGTCTGGTCTGTTTGCACGTATCACCCTATCCGTTCTGATACCATAGTCCCAGAGATCTTTGCCTGATCGTTTTCTATCACTCCTTCAGGTTGGTGCTCGTACCACTTATTACTGCAAGGTAGCTGATGTTTCTTGCACAGGCTCCAGTGGAGGGCTTTGCCACTGAATCATGCCTCTTTTTGTACTGGTTCTGTGCAAGTGCCGGCATTCACTTGCTATGTGGTTTATGGTTTCACTTTTCGTATTGCACTTCCTACATATGGGAGAGATGTTATTTTTCCGTCTATCGTACTTTGGACATATCTGGTTCTTAGGGCCTGATCTTGTGCCGCTGTTATCATTCCTTCAGTTTCCTTCTTTAGCTCTCCCCTCTGTAGCCATTGCCAATTGTCATCGCTGGCTAGTTCTTTAGTCTGTCTCATGTATTGTCCGTGCATTGGTTTGTTGTGCCAGTCCTCTGTTCTTCTGTCTTTCTCCTGTCTCTGTATATTTATGGGTCTTCGTCTGCTTTTATTAGTCCTTCTTCCCATGCACATCTTTAGCCACTCGTCTTCACTGGTTTTCAGATATTGCCCCAGTGCTCTGTTTTCAATGTTGACGCAGTCCTCTATACTTAGTAGTCCTCTCCCTCCTTCCTTTCGTGTTATGTATAGTCTGTCCGTATTTGCTCTTGGGTGTAGTGCTTTGTGTATTGTCATATGTTTCCTTGGTTTTCTGATCTATGCTGCGGAGTTCTGCCTTCGTCCATTCCACTATTCCTGCGCTGTATCTGATTACTGGCACTGCCCATGTGTTTATGGCTTTTATCATATTTCCGGCGTTGAGTTTTTGACTTGAGTATCGCCTTGAGTCTCTGCATATATTCTTTCCTGATCGTGTCCTTCATCCCTTGGTGTTTTATATCTCTCCTTCCATTATTCCCAGGTATTTGTATCCAGTTTCATCTATGTGTTTGATGTTGCTCCATCTGGTAGCTTTATCCCTTCAGTTCTCGTTACTTTGCCTTTTTTTATGTTGACTAAGGCGCATTTTTTCTATTCCAAACTCCATCCTGATGTCCCCAGATACAATCCTTACAGTCTGGATTAGGGTATCTATTTCCTTGATGCTCTTACCATACAGCTTGATGTCGTCCATGAACATCAGATGGTTGATTCTGTTGCCTCTTTTCTTGAGTTGGTACCCGGCATCCATCTTCTGTAGTACTTTTGTCATGGGAATCATGGCTACTACGAAGAGTAGTGGGGACAGTGAGTCGCCCTGGAAGATCCCTCTCCTGATATTAACCTCTGCTAGTCTTATTCCAGAGCTTGTAAGTATTGTATTCCAGTTTGCGCATTGTATTTTTGAGGAAGCTGATGGTATTTCCTCTGCGCCAATATATTTTCAGGCATCTATTAGCCATGTGTGTGGTATCATGTCGAAGGCTTTCTTATAGTCTATCCATGCCATGCTTAGGTTGGTTTTCCTTCTCCTACTGTTCTTCATTACCATTTTGTCTATCAGGAGCTGGTCTTTTGTGCCCCTGCACTTCCTTCTGCAGCCTTTCTGTTGGTGGGGGATGGTGTTTGTCTCCTATAGGTAGTTGTATAGCCTTTCACTGATGATACCTGTTAGTAACTTCCACATTATTGGTATGGTCAGGTGATAGGCCTGCTAGTTACTGGCTATATTTCCCTTACTCTTGTCTTTTTTGTACTAAGGATGTTCTTCCTGTGGTCATCCATTTGGGTGCTTGGTGATTTGAGATACAAATGCTGGAGTTGTTCTGCTATTCGTGGGTGTAGGGCCTTGAAGTTTTTGAGCCAGTATCCATGGACTTCATCGGGACCTGGGGCTTTCCAGTTTGGCATTTTCTTTAGTTGGTGTCTGACTGTGTCTGTCGTGATCTCTGTGAATCTTTGTTTTATTCTCCCTGTTTCTTCTTCCTTGACTTCCTGGAGCCCATGTTGCATGTTGTTGTGTGATACCGGATTGCTCCATATGTTTTCCCAGAGTCTCTTACTTGGTTCGGTTTCAGGAATTTCTGGGTGGTTGTCTTCCCCTCTTAGTTGGCTGTATAGTCTTTTCTGGTTGGTTCCGAATAGTTTGTTCTGTTGGTATCCCTTATTCCTGTTCATGTACCGTTGGATCTTATGTGCTTTGGCACATAAGATCTGTTTTACATCTTCTATTGTGTTGTTAATCCCCTCTCTTGTACTTTGTATTTCTCGTTTGAGTTTTTCCTCCCTTGTTTTCTTGCTTCTTAGCCTTTTTTCTGCCATCTCTTTCAGTTTACTCAAGTCAGATCTCATCACCATGATTTGCTTTTCCAGGCGCCTTTTCCAAGGAGGTTGCTGTTTTGGTTTTCTGTTGGTTGGTTGTGCTGGTGGTGTTGGTGTTCGAATTCCCATCAGTTCTGCTACTAATCATTGCTCCTGCATATTGTCCAAGTTAATTTTGTTTCTTCTGTGGGATTTACTGGGTGGGTGTGTATTAATGCCCCCATTAATTTTCATTGACCTCACATGAGGGTGTTTGTCTCCCCCTTTCTCCCTTTAAATCTTCTTGGTGTTGGTTAGGCTTTCAATGGAGGGGATCTTTGTTTTTCTCTCTGTATCTTGGCTGGCCTATCCATTGTCTAATCTTTTATACCCATTCCGTCCTCCTCTGGTTACCTTCGTCTGGTGGTTTTCCTTTCTTATCTTCGTTCGTCGTTCGTTTGTTTGATACCTCATCCTCGCCCTGTCGTTCTTCTGCTGGCATCGTCTCTCATGTTTCGTCTTCGTGTAAATTCGTTTGTCTGTGGGTGACATTTCCCTTTCCCAGTCTTTTCTCTTTCTGTTGTTGGGGAGAGCCAGTTCTTTTTTCCTTTATAGTTGCCTTAATTGGTCTGCCAAGCCTTCTGATCTGTTTTGGGGGAGGGGGGGTGGTTATTCCTCTCATTCCAGATGTTGGGACCAATCTTACTTCTATATCCTCATCATCCGGTTCGGGCATTGCATTCTGACTGTAGTCATCTCCGATATTTCCGTTATTTTCTTCTTCCGCTTGTCCATTTTCTACCGTTTTTTGCCTCTGTAGTCTCTCCAATCTCAAGGCTCTTGAATTATTGTCGTTGGGGTGGTGATCAGTTGCTGGATGAACGTACCTCACCAAGTACCTGACCTGTCTTCCCCTTCACCCCCTTAAGTTTTGGGTTGAAGAACCCCTGGTTGCCGGAACCGACGAAGGATCCTCTGTTGCCGAGAGGTTCCATTTACGGTCCCCCGTTGTCGTTTAAAATCCTTCCAGTTTTCTTTTCCATCATTGCTTGAGGTTTTTTGCTATTTTAACTTTAACCCATAGCTGGACCCTACCACCCCCATCAGGGATAGGTACTCATTTACCAGCTGAGTAGGAACTTGAGGAAAAATTATGCGGTAAAGATCCTTTCCACCCAAGGAATCAACAAACCGAGAGGGAAAGAGGCGGTCCAAACGGCCTAATCCAAAACGTACGTGGACCAGAGCCCAATTGTTTGCTTAACTTGACTTTAAGTCTATTGACGGACCTAACCCACTCCCTCCCTACGACGCCAAACCTATTATTAGTTATTATTATTATTATTATTAGTATTATTTTATTATTATTTATTATTATTATTATTATATTTATTTATTTATTCACCCACCCAAAACGTCGACATACCTCTTGCACAGAGAAGGCGCCTACACTATAGTACAAATCTAGTGTTAACAACAAATAAAGATTCCATACCATTACTACTTACCTCCGGAAAGTGAAGAGCACATTTTATCATCTTGGGAATGTATTATGAGGATCGAGTTTTTTTTTCTGAAGCGTTTTAGTTTAACGTGTTTCATGATGTTCCGCAACTTATAGACTAGTCTTACAATGTTAAGTAAGATTTCATTCACAAATTTCCTTACCCTACAGTGAATACTATATAGCACCATAATATATATATGATATAGGTATATATATATATATATATATATATCTAATATATATATATATTATATATATTTATATATATAAAATAAAATGCTTTCGCGCACCAGCTTGTAATTTTATTGTTTTATCAGCATTCCTATTTTGATTTTATTTATGGTTTAGATGTTCCTGAGAGATTGTTTTGCCCGTAATTTTGTAAACATGCACAACAATGCTCTTATTTTGCATTTAAGAAATTGGTTAATCTGGAGCACACGTAGCTTAAGCTTAACTTTACATATTTCTTGGTAAACGTCAATTTTTTTACCAAGTTTCTTCATTAATGTATAGATCTGCATAGTTTGGTTAATAAGTTTAAATTTATCCTTCATTTGGTAAACAGATTTTTCCAGTTCTGTATTCATCTGTTAGTTATTGTGTTTCTCCACACATGCAAAATTCTGTAAAAAATAAAACCGTCTCCGGTATAAAAGAAGATGAGGCAAACATTGAAATGGAAGGTATGCATTAACCTTTGCGCTCAAGCTCAATAAATATTCTCTCTTTGCATTATTCAACATCACAGCAAATACGTACAAGAATGAAACAATGTGGACTCGGTCAGGAAAAGGGTCACGATCTTTTGACCCCCTGGAAGTATTTATTAGCTGGATCGCCCTTGGGCGAAGAAGAATAATTCACGCCAGTAAGTTATTTAACTCATATCTGAAGAGGAAGGAGAAGAAGAAGAAAAAGAAAGCAATAAAAGAGAGGGAACAAATCACTAGATTTTGGAACCGCGAGATCATTTAAATTTCTCTTACGAAAAAGATATCTCAGTTATGTACAAAATTCTTTGAAAAATGAACCACATATTACCCGCCTGTCATTCGAATAGGTTGTTTTAGTCACCGACCGCTTAAATTACTTACGGAAAAAAGAAAGATAAAATGGTTAGACTAGGAAGATAACTCCGGATAAATGTATTTTATTCAATTTCATATTATTCGTAATGTGATTCGTGTCCTAAGTCGAAGAGAAGGTAGACCCCTTTGTATTTCTCTTTACCTCCTCTTACGTCTTCCTAATGAACATCATATTCTTTGGATGCTTGAATTTCAAGTCAGTAGCCCCTGTGTGCTTGTTGCATATGTATGCGTTTCGTCTCTTGAATTAATAATAATAATAATAATAATAAAATAATAATAATTAATAATAAAATAATAATAAAGAAATCAATCATTGGGGAGAGATGTTAGGTTTCCGTAATAATAATAATAATAATAATAAGAATAAGAATAATAATAATAATAATAATAAATAATAATTAATAATTATTATTATTATTATTATTATTATTATTATTATTATTATTATTATTATTAGTTATTATAGATTCAGATGTCACCCAAACCCCTAATCATATGAAAGAAGCCTGGAGTGGCAATTGACTTGAAAGCAATTGACTTGAAATTAATGCTTCCAAGGAAAATAGTGTTCATTTGGAAGAAGTTTGGGAAAATGATAAGAAATACAGAAAAGAGACCAGGCATTAAAGAAAAATATAAATCAGTCAGTTAATAAATAAATAGATAAAAATACAAGGGAAATTATTTTAGTATAGTAATGCATTGAATCTTCGCTTGAGCGTTTGATGTTCCAGTCGCATAACATCCTCAGGTAGACCAATCAGAGGAATAAAAAAAACCTCTAGAACTGAGAGGTCCGACAGCGTATGGCACATTTACTGCTCATTATTGCTGTTATTCAGCAAATCAGGTCGCTCTCAGCATGAAAAGAGGATCAGGGATTAGCTGTGATAGCAAAAGCTCTGGTAAAATACAACTTACGAAAGATTGACAAGCAAGAGGCCACATGTCGATAGCCCAAGTCATAACTGGTAGTGCTAGCAAACAGAAACGTTCAATCACGAATCTCTGTCTAAAAGCGACAAATCTTTGGCAGAAGCAGACATCCATACCAAGGAATAGTATTCCAGTTAAGGAAAGACAAAATGACCCTAACTACAGGGTTTAACGTTTGAACTTTAATCATTATTATTAAATAAATTAACGACTCCTTACTCATAAATACCTAACCATCCGTGTGGCAATTTCGCTGACAACTTTTCATAAGAAGTTTTTTCTTTTCAAAAGTAGGACGTGGGTAAAAAGTTACACCAAATATAATCAAAGTTTCAAGATTCATTTATGAGGGTAACCATGTATTTGAAGAGCAGAATGGGTTGGAAAATTGGTATGATTGTGTAACTGGGGAGATCAGTTAAAGATTTTTGTTTTTGCCAGAGTTTTAATTCCGTCCTGCATGCTTACCTCCAGCAACACCATTCACTAATGAGCCCCATGCCACGATTTAGACGTTTAATTACAACCTTTTTTACCCCCAAAAGGGGGGGGTTTATTGTAAAAATCGGCATATTGAGCAAAATTGTTTTCCAGGCCAACAACCATATCACTTGTTACTGTTGTATACAATAAAAATGACAGTGGACCAAGAACATACCTTTTGAGGAGAAGAGGAGGATAAACACCAGGATATTATAGGTAATGGTTCACATAACGTACCCCCATCAACATCAATTTTTGCTTCTGCTTTACCATTGTTGGAAAATTAAATGCAGTAATTTTAAAGAATAATCCACCCCCACGCGCAGCCACACTAAGATTCTGAAGTTTAGAATTAAGTGCTTTATGTTTGACTAAATCGATTGCAGCACTAACATATATTTAAATTTAAATGGCGCTAACACTCAGGGAGACCATCTTCGAAATGAACGGCTTAGCTTCCAAAAGCTTCGATAAAGACAATTCAACCTTTTCCTTTTTTTAGGTTCCAGTAAACCCAATCTCTTATCATCTTGTTCCGTAAAGTGGTGGAACCGGAAGACTGGACCTGGACCCAAAAGATAGAAGATGCCTATTTGATCAGTTACAGATGAGGCTGAATATTTTCTCTGAGTTTCCTGTTTAAGGAAATTTTGTAATTTCTCTCACTTACACGGTAAATTTTGTTTGCAGCACGGCAAAACTCAAAAACAATTGTTGCGAAGTTTTTGTTGAGGGGAAACGATTTTCGTCTTTTTCATTTATACTAAAATTTTTAAATCAAAATCAGGTAAGCACACATAAATGGAACAGTTAGCACGCTTTTTAAATATCATTTTATCTTCCTTTTTGGTGCTTTGTTATCTTTTCATTATTACATCACACCCAAATAAAGAATTAGGTTTACCAAAGTGGCAGGTAGAGAACAAAATGGTCTCTTAATTAGTGAAGTAGATAAAATAATTTTTTCACTGAAATATTTCAGTTAAGGATACAAGCGTGAAATTTGGTACATATCTTTTCCATAGATCACTTTTTGAAAATTACTGGGTTTCAACTCTAAATATGGCTGCCGTTTTTTAAGATGGCCGCTAGTCAAGGTTTAAAATGGGACATATGTGCCTCTGTGCATGTTTTTATGTATTTGTTTTGGTTATTCATATTTTAATCAGAATCACTAAGCAAAAATAAAATGTATTCCTGTTAAAGATTTCAAATAGCATATATAAAGAAGATGGCATCCAATATGGCAGCCATAAACCTTAGTACTCAGTAGGCTTGGAAAAATGTCTTTCCGTTCAGTATAATAGTTTGCAAGTCTATCTATAATTTTGGTGGTGGTTTTATCTCTAGTTTTAGTTTATAAGAATGAATGTCAGCACACAACTAGGCCACATTGGTGACTTCACTGCAATGTAACTCAGCATGGAGTTCAGTGTCAGCTAATGTTGCTTTACTTATGCTGTACCTAGCTTTACTTTAGTGTAGTTTCGTGTCCCAAATGTTGTCTAATACTCTTATATTAATTAACTGGTAATTAAGTATATGTATATATAGTGTTAGTAGATCTAGTTAGACAGCTGCACCTGAATTGACAGGCGGTCCCAGCGCGGGAGAACCGAGCCAAGGATAAATGGTGCTGTACATGGTTTGTTCATGTACTTACCTGGATGATGTACAGATATCACGGGGCTTGAATGCCACTGAATGAATGATCGGCCTAGGTGTAGGGTAACCGAACCTAGTTGTATCCCATACATCAATGTGCATATCAGATTAAGGTTGTAAAAGGACAGCCTCTCTGCCTTAGTCAAGAGCTCATAATGGCAAGTGTAAATTCAATCACAGGCAAAAGGAAGATCGACTGGAGCAAATGTTGTCTTTGGCTGGAAGACAAGAAAAATGAAGGTCTAACTTCACCCTTAGCCTGTGTACATCATAATCCTGAACATGATGGGTACGTAATAATTTCAACAAATGTGCCATTGTTCCAGTAGATTGGTGAAATGCTGCTTAACTTTGACCTAGCAAGACTAGATGAAAGCAGTGGCATAGAGGCTACGCTGGGACAGAACATGGCAAAATACCACAAGAGACGTAGGGTCATGTTTAATGATGCAAAACTTGATCGTGCAAGAAAGCGAAGATCTACAGTTGAAGGTAGTAAACCATAGAAAAAGCATGCAAAATTGCATCAAATGCTTCATGACAATGAAGCATGCATTTTTGTGTGAAAATATGGGACCTTTATCAGATCTTCAACAAGTAATGACCATGAATCTCAACAGCAGACACACAGTAAGTGCGCTCACACACAAAACTAGGTGCAGGTGATGCAATTGCACAAGAGCTGAAATACCATCATATAAGTCTATCTGGGCTTCACGATAGTGAGAGGTCCCAACTTTGAAATATCGAGAAAGAACAATGTCACTGTGAAGAACGAGATGTATATCCACTGGGTCTATCAGAGCTGGTTGATTATATCATTGAAATCAGCTTGAGTTCGGATGATCCTGCCACATTTCCTCATGCAGACACACCCCAATTATACCATCAGCACCTGGAACAATGGGCATTGCCTCACCCACTGTAATTGCAACACGATTAAAGGACAAATGAGCACTTATATCAAATTTCATTCTTGTATCACAGACTGAAGTGTTTTTGTACTTATCTGCTGCACTAAGTCCAGAAACGTAGCCATCTCACATTAGACGTTATTCGTGAGTTATGATGCCTTTATAATTTGAACGGAAACCATATATTGTAAACTCGAGGATATCTGAAATTGAGTATAGTAAAAGAATATTAGAAAAATACAAGGTTGTGGCTCAGTTCAAGGTGTAAATACATTTTTTAATAGGTCAGTGAGAGGAAATTTAAATTTTGTATTTTTATGGCATATCCAAGGAGGAAAATTCAGTAGACATAATTTCAGTGACGTTCTATTACTTTTTTTTTTTTTTTTTTTTTTTTTTTTTTTTTTTTTTTTTTTTTGTGTTATAGTTTTTCATGTTGTGTAAACATTTGGAAACTTTTAAAGTGAAAAATGTCTTGTTTTCCTTTCTACTGTTTTTTTTTTAAATATTCTACGATGTATATATAAAATTTCGAAAACATATTATTTACCTTGGTTTTGCTTCTTGCGAGTAATGAATAAAGAAAGTTAACTGAAATCGTTGAAAGTCGAAGCATAATTCAGCTTTAACTCCCACGTATTTGGATGAATCGATACCCGGGTAAACAAGTCTACAACCTATGAGACTGATTGTGGATACAAAGTAGATCTAATCAGTTATTAACAAAACATACAACCAAGTGAAGTTTTTTTACTGACGTATAATTCGTTGTTTTGATTAAGCCAGCTTTTATGCCAGTTTAGGCTCTTACTCCTGGAGCATCCCGTTACACACATATAATGTACTGAAGATTTTAATTCATTATGTTTGGAAATAAGCTCAGAAGTTTAGGGTCTCCAACCCAGAGGTAGATATTTATTAAACCAATCCGGTTAAGTTACATTCGTTGAGATAACATCTTTTTTCTTTTTTTTTCATTTTGTCTTTTTTTACTTTTTAACCTCGAACAACGATAAAGAAAATTTAAATGATTTCTGCTCATATCACATCTAAAACTATACGGCTTCTTTGATACTATGCTTGTTTTGCCAATATGTATAATTTCTAATTTTAACTGTACAATGTCTATAGGCGTAGACACTACGCACCTAATACATACGAACATACACACACACACATTATATATATATAGATATATATATATATATATATATATATATATATATAGATATATATAGATATATATTTATATATATATATATATATAGATATGATATAGATATATAGATATCAAATGTCAGCGACAACTGATATTGAAAGGAAAACGAAAGTATATAGAAATCAGCGGAGCAAAAATATTAGCTGCGCATTTTCAAGGTAAATCAGTCGTATAAATAGCTGCTGATGCATTTAGAAATACCGCTGTCATAAGGAGCTATTTTTCATTCGAGGTGTTAATTATCAAACCATATCTCGTGCAATGATTTTGGTTCGTTTAGACAATGATGCATGAACTGGATGTGGTAACCAACGGGTTGAATGAGACTGCATAGCCTTGTGGGATTGTTTTTTTCTTGGATTATCACAAATGAAGTAGTTCTGGTATATATGACTTCTTATTCTCTTTTTATTCATTGAAATCTCATTCCCCTCCTAGCATTACCAGTATTAGATAAAACGCTGCTACATGTAGATATTAAAAAAAATAACAGAGTCAAGTATTGTTCCTTGAAACAAGTTAGACTGGCATAAAAATGTCTTTTTTAGCAAATAAATGCAACAGTTTGTCGTAAAGAAATTAGCTGGATCACTTTTGAACTGCAGAGGTGGATAGGAATGAATATGATTCTAGAACGACAGGATTGTAATTTTAGAACGTTTGAAAACATAACTGTGTCGGAAGAATACTCATGTGAGTAAAAAAGAAGCCGTTTGCGAAGGATAAAAAAAAACCAAATCTTTAACAAAGCTATTTCTGTACATTCTCATCACTCACTGAGGCTTAGGAGATAAAAAAAATGTAGCAATAAATACTAGGCGATATATTCCATCCATGATCTGTTACTAGTTATGACTACCTACATGTAAGTGTCGATTAAGCTGCTAGACAACATTTTTTTTTTTTTTTTTTTAGTACCTCAGAAAATGAACTTTCACCCAGGTGCTATAATGAGTGATCGGAGGTCGGTACTAACGCCGCCACTAATGACTACTTACTCAAAGATGGATTAAACAATGTGTCAACTATGCGTGCTTCAAGTGTGAGGAGCTCTCGTACAGCCGGGTAGTACTTTTAATTCCAGTTTCTTTTTTAGTTTCCTAGTCAGGTTCAAGTACACACACACACACACACACACACACACAGATAAAGAGACAGAGGGACATTATTGAATTAAAGAAAGAAAATAAAAAGAAATGCAATCTTGTTGTAGGTTTTGAATATATAGACTTAGTAAATATATGTAGTTATATAGTTGATACTAGGCTGCACGTGGAAAATGTGGGACGTTGATGATGAAATGGCAATGTGTGCAAGAAGGAGAAAAAAGAAGTGATTGTATGATGTTGAATATATATATATATATATATATATATATATATATATATATATATATATATATACTATATATATATAGATATATGTATGAATATATATGAATGTCTTTTTCTATAATACAACAGTATAATAAGAAGATAAAAGGATCATAAAACACTATTTGATCGTTGCAACCATATATTTCGAGCACTTCTTTCTGTGCTCCTAATCACTGGTAAAATATGAACATAGGATGTCTTACAAGAGTATAGATACAAAACATATGTAGGTGTGGCAGTAAGTCTCTATTGGCCACCCAGGAAGGATGGGAATTCAACTATTCCCTGGTGACTTCTGGCCTCACTAACTCCTGTCTGGCGACTCGTCCTGTGGTCGGATGTTCTTGGACATTGTATGAACCTGTCAGGAGGACACTGGAAATCGGATGACATCGACGAGTTAATCCTTGGGTGTCCAAGAACATCCGACCACCAGACGAGTCACTAGACGGGAGTTAATGAGGTTAGAAAACACCAGGAGATAATTTAATTTCAACCCTTCCTTGGTCACCAACAAAGACTTAAAGCCACACCTACATATGTTTTGTATATCTAATGAAAGGAGCCCATAAAAACGCCAAAATATAGAGAGAAAATACTATATTTCAGCGATTGCTGTCTCCCTCTTCAGGTAGATGAATGAGAGCAGTTACAGAAAAGGTGGTATTTATACCAAGAGATCTATCCAGAGGTAAGCCAATTTAGGTCACTCCCGCTGATAATCTTCCTTTAATTCTTTTAAGTGTAGGTTGAATGAAAACTTTGTCAATGAGATCTGAACCCATGCTCCCTTTGAGATGTTCATTGTTTGTCTGTTTAATCAAGGCAAATTCCATCATTTGACTCTTGTACCAGCAGTTGGTGCTATAAATTATACTTGACAAATTCCAGTTTATTCTGTGGTTATGTTCATTTATATGTTTGAAAATAGCCGAGTTCTGTTGTCCATACCTAACTGACCGTTTGTGTTGTATTAATCTCTGGGGAAGTGATTTTCCTGTAAATCTGAAGTAAGATTGGTCACAGTCCAGGCACGGGATTTCGTAAACGCCTGTGTCCTTGGGGGATGTCTTTTGTTGGACGTTAATTAGGGATTTGGCTAAGGTGTTTCAGTTAGTAAATGCAAAAGGGTTAGATTTTCTGAGGGTCTAGGTCACTGCCTTAATCCTGTCCAGATGTGGAATTTTTATTTTATTGTTGGACGTCTTTCTGGTCTTGTCTTGAGGGGGGCGGTACAAAATTACGTTTGCTTGTGAATTGCTCTCTCAATTATATGGTCAGGATACCTTAAAGACGAAAGCTGCTTACGAATTAGTTCAAATTCTTTTTCCAGGAAATCTGAAACAAATTCGTAAGGCTCTTAAGAATAGGTTGCTGGCTACACCTATCTTGAAAGGAATGTCATGATAGCTAAAATAGTGAATGTATGAAAGTGAGAACGTTGGCTTTCTGTATATGACAAATTTATATTCTGTCGCGTCTCTGATTATTGAAACATCAAGAAAAGGAATTTTGTTGTCTGTTTCCATTCAACTTTAAATTTGATGCTGGGCACTAATGCATTTAATTTTGAAAGGAATCATTTAAAATTGCCTCATCTGTTATCCCAAAATATTAGAATATCATCTACATATCTCATCCATAGCATGTTTTTGGGTTACATTGCATTTATTACTGTAGTTTCAAAGTATTCCCATACTACACCCGAATTTTTGCTTATAGAATGATTCCCCGAATGAAAATACGTTATAAGATACACATAATTCAACTAACTTTATTATTTTGTGCAGCGCCAATGGGAAATGATCTGAATAGGGGGATAATTTTTCCCTCAAAAACTGAAGAACGTCCTGTACTGGTACTTTTGTGAATAGGGAATCTACGTCAAGGCTTAAAAGTTTTATGTTGTGAAGGGGTATATGTGCTTCTCTGAGTTTGTGACAAAAATCTTCCGAGTGTTTAATGTAACTGGGAGAAAAAGTGCCTAAATACTCAGAAGAGAGACGTCTAAACTAGTCATAAAAATATTGCCTTGAAGTTACATCAAAATAGTCATAAGAACTTTATAACAAAAATTTACTGTGCCATTTTGTTAATAGAAATAGTAGGTTTATTAATTTTGTAATGTTTAATCTTTAATTCAATGATACAGTGTTTGAGATGGTTAATACGATTGTTTTTATTTAGAACATTTCATTGCATAACACCCACTAATTACGTGGTTCAGTATGAAAGATTTATAATTTCCTGAGGTTTTATACATACATACATACATATATATATATTTTATATATATTAATATATATATTATATATCATTAAACCCTTTGTTGGGTGCTGTGCAAGTACGATAGATTATGCCTTAACATTATATTGTTAGGAATATTGTACTCTGGGATAGAAAAAGAAAAATCTACGTGTCACTTGCGGTTACAAATGGAACACTTTTTGTTGTAGATACAATGTATAATAATCTCTACATACTATGTACGTAAAATTCTTTTTAACGGTTTCCTTTCGTTGGAAATTTGATTTAAGTTGACGTTATTACAATGTAATTAAAGGTTTTATGTGCATCGGAAACGTGAAAATTGCCATTTTTTCTACTTTCTTGGGGCCATTCTAATGCATTTACCATCAACAGAACACCTCATGGGCCCTGAATCAGAAGAAAGATAGACATCACTAATCCATTAAAAGCTGCATTCAACCGTCCTCTAAAAAGCCTTTAATGGTAACAGTAAATAATGTAGAAACACTTCCTACTATTCAGAATGCAAAGAAAAGAAAGAGATTTTAATGAGACCTTCTAATGCCGTCTTCACTTACTGTTAATATATTGAGAGAGTGATTGCAATCATTTTCTCGTGGAGAATTATATCGTGTCACCTTCATGAAGCCTTTATTACAACCCAGATTCATCTCGGTAAGACTTATGCATTAGAGGTAATTACACGTCTTCAGAATCAATTGACGCTACGTGTATAATCGAACCGCGTGATGTGGTGATAGAAATGATTTATTTCTGAATGGTACCTATAGCTTACGTGTATGAGTTTTTTCTGAGCAGGTTGATAAGTTCTGTTAAAGTTTATACAATTCGATTGGGAATTATTGTATGGCGATAGATTCTTGAATTTTGTTATATAATATTAAGTATTTATTAACTGATTTTATATTCATGAATGGTGAGCTGCTCAGCAATTTTATTTAGTAAATTAAACTTGTTAAGCATTGGTATAAAATATAAGTGCTACTGGAGATGTTCAAACATTTTTTTTCTTAGTCGGGATGACGGGATACAACTCCGTAATGAGTGATACTGGAAAATAATCTTAGAAACACGAGCGTATCCGCAATTTATTCTCCCAAAGTTCAATGATGGCCCAGGTTTGTGGAATATTATTCATTGTACGTGTTGTACTATGGAAAGAGAAAATATTGAGCTCCACATGATGTCAATTCACCTTGATTCTATCGTGCAGATTCATGACATATTCTATCATTTCATACTGTTTTAATAATCCAGCTGCCAGATTTTTTTTACGTAAAAAAGTACATTGTTTCCACATACGGTCACTGTCAAAAATACTGGGTAAGCATTTTTTTTTGTTGTCTTATACATATACAGTTTTACTTAATAAAATTTATCCGTGATGAACAGCACATTTTGGTTTTAAGTGTCTTATTGATATTGTTCTATTATGATATTAGTTTCAGTGTTACTAAATGCAATGAAATGATTCTCAGTTTTACAAACCCTCTTTACGTTTTTTTGACGTAAAGAATTCAGTATTTTTCTTGTTGTCAACAACGGTACTTTAATTCTGGATTTCAGGTTGACCACTGCCTTTTTGGCCCCATTGAAACACATAAAAATCGTAAAAGTAATGCCCGAACATCTGTTTAGTTCATGAATCCTCCGGGAAGCGTTCTTGTCTATGGATAACTGAAGGAACACGACACTTGATAAGGAAGGAAGACTCAAACCATATTTCGTGTTCCTCAGTGAGTCAAGAATTAGTGCTGCTCGCACCCTGGGATCAGGCCGCATTTCAAGCCTTATCGCATGTCCTAAAAAACCTGCAAAACTAAATAAGTAAATAAAATAAAAGAAAAGTGATGATCCCCATGGGATTAGAGAACTACGAGAAACCGTTCTGTTCTTTTCCATATATTTATGATATGATGTAAGAGGGAAACTTACAATACCCAACGAGTCATTATTACTTTATATATTGAGCAATAGCATTAGTGGCCTTAGCAACAGTTTTTGTACTGGAATTCATATTACTAAAGTATCTACACACACACACACACACACTCACACACACACACACACACACACACACACACATATATATATATATATATATATATATATATATATATATATATATATATATATATATATATGTGTGTGTGTGTGTGTGTGTGTGTGTGTGTGTGTGTATAAATGTATGTATGTATGAGGGGATATAAAGTTTCATGACTTAAATTCGATCAAGCAGGTTTGCTCAAGAAAATGTGACGATTAACTACCTCTTGCATATTCATTATAGTGAGTTTCCGTCATGCCTGTTCTGAGGAATAATGAAGGTAGCACGGCATGAAATATCTGTAATTTGAAAGGTAAATTTCATTCGTATTAACAAAGGTCATGTCACTGCCGACTGCTGATAACTAAATATCAGAATAATGGAAATGGCGATATCCTGATTTGAAGAATATACGTAATTTGCGTTATGGGGTTCGTTCCATAAGCGTGTGTATAGTGAAATGTAAATGCGGTAATACGAAAGACCAGAAGGAAGGTCTCATCTCAAAAAGAATTTGAGAAGATTATAAAGTTTAAATGAATTTTTGAAGATATTAAAAGGGACGGCAGTGGAATTGGAGGATATAGAATGCAGGGAAGAACTGAAGGGCTAGAATGAAATTGCCTTCTAGTTTTATCAGTTACCAGGTATTAGTGTCAGTGAATTTCTTTTATGCGATTGCACAGGATTTTTAACATTTCAGGAATCATTAATACCTGGAAGGGAGAACATATAGCGTGGTATTTATTGGTATTTTCAGTAATTAATTTGTCTGTATATACAGGAATAATGCAATATAAATTATCAATGGCTAAAAAAATAAAAGAAATATCTTGAAAACTCTGTACTGTCAAGAACTAAAGAATCACACTCTCGTGTGGCTGTCTTTATCGTTTCCTTCGATCTTCTTCCAATGAAATAACAGTACTTAGGGTTTAATCGCAATGAGATTCAACATCTCCTTTCTTCATGCTGCTGAAGATCTTGTGTCAAAAGTATCCATTGTTCATATAGTGGCGAGAACAGCACACTCCCTTTCAGGAATGGAGGTTGTGGCTTTCCACTAGCCATGTAGAGGTTAATCTCCATTGGCAATCTCCCATTCCCGATGCCTGATAATAACAAATCATGGCTGGCTGGTTCTCTCTCTCTCTCTCTCTCTCTCTCTCTCTCTCTCTCTCTCTCTCTCTCTCTAAACATTATGGAAGAGCCTAGATAATCTTTTATAGATTCATTCTTCTGTAGGATCAGTGGCCGTAAAAGATCTTTCAGCACATCACTTACGCAATTATATTTACCCTTCATTCCTGCACATTTCAAAAGTTAAAAGTGAGCTTGATATCTTGGAAGGCATGTCAGGTAGTCTGGTTGAAAAGAAAAAAAAAAAAAATGCCAAGGGAAATACTACGTAAATTAAGAGCGTTAAAGAAGAAAGAGACCCACGAATGTATTTTATTTTAGTCATGTATCCTTTGTAGGTATGATGAACTTGAATAATAATAACATAAACGATTGTTGTAGTATACCTCAAAGAAAAAAAAATCAAGTGTTCATTTCATAATTAAAAATGAAAATTCATTTCCATATACTTCCTCGGGGGTCTGATTGGGAACATGCTTACTACTATGAATATTATATATATATATATATATATATATATATATATATATATATATATATATATATATATATATATATATATAAATATTGACTCGCTTCAAGACCGAACACCGGTCTTTCAAATAAGAGGTCAGGACGTTACCATTCACCCATATAAGTCATAAATGAAGTTGGAACCAAAGTACTTCGTACCTGAGGTTTTCCTAGGCAGGCTGCCGCTTAACATTCCAGCTAGCATTTCATTCAAATTACCTCTCTCATGAATATATATATATATATATATATATATATATATATATATATATATATATATATTTATATATATATATATATATATATATATATATATGTTTTATGTATATATATATATATATATATATATATATATATATATATATATATATATATATATATATATATATATATATATATATAGAGGTTACATGCACCCTGACATTTTTTTATATTTACATACATTAATCACTCTTGATAGCCTAAAGGTTGACATCATTTCTTGCCAGGAACTACAGGGTATAAGCAATATTGTTATGGAATATATAGAATTGAAGATTGATGGGTGTGGGAGTGTTTGCCCTCTTGGCGGTGTGATATATTGATGGAAGTAGTATGAGAAGTTAAGAAGAAAGGCAACTGGTCGAGGTGCTAATACTTAGATGAGAGTTTGGTAGACAATCTGATGCTTGCTGATAATATAGTGTTCAGTGATAACGTTGATGTCAGCAAAAATAAGTTAAAGCGAACAAATGAAGCTATGAAGATGAAAACATGAAAAACAGTACGGATGATAAAGAGTCGAGTAGTTTCAGTTGTGTGGAAATTAAGACTTAATGGTATTGGACGATGATAGTATGATAAAGGGGGCAATTCACAGTGTGTGTGCAAGTAATGTAGCTGGATATCTATAAAATGTTTGAGAGAGAATAGGAGAATATATCTAAGAAAAAGTTGAAATATTTGAGGTGTTATTTTAGGGAAAATGGACCTGAATTTCTTGAGGTGATTTGACCATGAGCAGAGAATGGGAATGCGTTGCAGTTTTAAGAGGAAATGAGGTGATTGAGCTGGATGTGGGTAACTGGGATGTTTTCGAATGGAAGTATCTTAGTATCCATGAAGTGCGTGCAAGATTGAGGTGAGTAGCACTGTATGTGTTGAGGGGCCGACACATTTTGTTGGATTCTCTTCTGAAGGTATGTTAAGCGATCTATGTTAGGAAATTTTCAGCAGTTAATGGATAAACGTGGGAGGGAATGTTGCTGTTTTCCTCGAAGCTACCCGCCATAAACGGTTCATTGTTGAGAAAATATGTATGTAAGTGGCTGAAGGTTTTTTCTCAAATAAATATTTTTTACAATTTAGAATTTATCCAGAGTAGTTCAGTCATTCGGGCTTTCATGTAATTTTATTAGAAATTTATGCAGTTCTAAGGGAAAAGTGTTCAGTGTTGCGGAATATATTCGTAAAGCGATCTCTGGCATTAAATGCCTATTTTCTTTCAAATCATTCAATCTCTCCATATGTCCAAATTCTTTTTTTCAAAAGGGAAGGAGCCTTTAATATATTAGCCTCACTTTACATTATGCACGTCTGAATTTTCTTGCTAATCTCTTTGTTATTCCCTTTATGTCATAGGCGAATCTCTGCACAGCTTTTACACATTTATTCCCCCTTTTCATTTCGAGTCGTGATCTAAGTCGGCTTTTTTGGTACATCCTAACTCTTTTTAAAATGATATAAGTATTTTCTGTAAGATTTTACTTTCATATTCAATTTTAGCAATTTGATGTTCCCATTATTTTACCTTCAGTCTTCCTTTCACTTGATAATGTCAGTGAAACGAGCATTTTGTTCTCAGTCCTGTTGCTCTTTTTACCCCGTTCGCTCTTTCCTCTTCTATTCCAAGAGTAAGTGAAAATTGAATAGATATTATTGATAAAGGACTTCGAGCTAATGCTTTCGCTCTGTCAGTTCTGAATTTGTACAGGTAGTAATTCACGCTGTAACCTTTGACTCGTTCTGGGCTTTGTCGAAAATATAGCTTTCCCTCTAATATCACTTTTGTCCAGAAAGAAGTGTGACTAAAGATAGAGTCAGATCATCGGCACTAAGGACAGAAAGGTCATCGATTCCATTTCAAAATTGATCTTTACGAAGACACTATAATTTTCTTCTTATTTTCATCAAGAAATGAACATACTGAAGATCGGGTCATCGTCACGAGGCACAATAGAACATCGGTTTAGTTCTGGAAAATAAAAAAATAAAGGTAAGAAAAATTTCCCTGGAATGATACTTTTTTTTTTTTTTTTTTTTTTTTTTTTTTAACGCTTATCGGCTCGGAGATGATGTATCCATGATTAACGTTACGCGCAACTATGTACGCCTGTACCCATACATAGTGCACTCGCGCGCGCTCGCGCACACGCACATTTTATATAAATATATATAAATAAAAGATATATACATATATTTATATATATATATTTAAATGTATATATATATATATATATATATATATATATATATATAGATAGAGAGAGAGAGAGAGAGAGAGAGAGAGAGAGAGAGAGAGAGAGAGACTGAATCAAAGATCAGGCCAAGGGAACTCCAGAGAGAAGAGAGAGAGGGAGAGGAGAGAGAGAGAGAGAGAGACCCGAGAGAGAGAGAGAGAAAGAGAGAGAGAGAGAGAGAGAGCACTGGGGGTGCCATGGCATGATCTTTGGTTCAGTCTCGATTTCAGTTGTTTGGCCCATCAGTTTGACCCAAAGGCTCTTAATGTGTAGGCTTGTTTACATGGGTGTTATATTCTTTAGGCACCACCATTCAAAGAGCCAAAAGACTCTATATAAATACACACACACGCTCACACACACACACACATATATATATATATATATATATATATATATATAGTATATATATATATATATATATTGTGTCTTGTTGCTCTTTGAATGGTGGTGCCTGAAGAGTAAGAGTAGATCCTTGTTGTCAACAAGACTTGAGGGATGATGTGGGGGCTTAACCCCATACAATTTTTTATGACACCCGTGAAAACAAGTTCACATTTAGATCTTGGTCTACTGATGGCCAACTAACCGAAACTGAAAACAAAGATCAGGTCATGGCAACCCTAGTGAATGCTCTCTCTCTCTCTCTCTGGAGTTCTCATGGCCTGATCTTCGGTTCAGTTTCATCCTATATATGTATATATATATATATATATATATTATATATATAATATATATATATATGTGTGTGTGTGTGTGTGTGTGTGTGTGTGTGTGTGTGTGTGTAATGTGTGATGGTGTATATGTATAGTGCGCGGACGCGAGCCTATTCGTGCGTATAATTCGTTTTGTTGCATGAAAATATGAAAACCAAATTTTGCACACGTTTAAGCTAATATCAAGTTAATGTAGGTCGAGTAGGTTATAATCCTAAATTGTATTTCAGGGATTTGAACAACCTCTTGGTACAAGTACATAGACTACAATTAGCCTACGGTAATCGTGTCCATTATGATCCGTAGAGTTCCCCATCATTTTTAATTTAATGAACGACCTCTTACAAACTCCACCTCAGCTGAGATGTGGGACATTACTATTTTATTTTTTACAGCTTAATCAATCACTCGGTTATATCACGCAACGACTCTTTTATGATGGTTTATATTAAAAAATAGGAAGGAAAGGGTAGGATTATTTACGCCGCAAATTAGCGGAAGTAATTCATGGTCTGATATGAGTGACAGGTCAAATAGGCTTCTTTTCTAACGAATCTCATCTTGCGGATCAGTTTTTGACGATGTATCACCAATTTGAAGCAAGGCACTCCAGATACCATATCTTCTGCAGTCACGTGTTGCCACCTACACACACCTTATACTGCCAAAACTCTTAAGCGGTCAAGAAAACAGCCACCGGGATCCAAGACCTCTCACTCTTACACCGCGTGACCTCAGCCTCTCTATCTGATGTACTTCCTGTGGGTGATGCATGAGATATTGACTCGGCTCTGAACTACTTTGATTGATAAGCTTCAAGCAAACCCGAAGCGTTTACTCGAAGATTTATTTTTCTAGCGTTTTGCATTTATAAATATTAAGCCGCCTCATGTAGCCAGCAGTGAATTTTTTTTAAAGACATCCATTCTTATCAGTATTCAGTAATTTGAAATATATATTATATATATATATATATATATATATATATTATATATATATATATATATATATATACATATACATATATATGCACACACTTTTATAGTAGGTACAATTCATATATTAATACTAAAAACCTCGAATTTAACTTTCATCTGTCATCTTGCACAAGTCCGTGAAAAGATACCTTAGGTAGCAGCCATTCATTCTGAGATTTTATCTATGTATATTAGTCTTTCAAGCAACCTAAAGTGCAATATCTGCTTAAAAAGATTTAGTGTACCGCCCTGCCGTGAACGCGTAAGATGTTTGCAAATATTTATGATGGATTATAGTATAATCAATCTATCATATTTCAGTTGAGATTTTATCACTTTAAAGCTATATTATATTCAGATAAGAACAAAACCTATAAGAATAATTTTTTTTAAGTCGCTTTGCGAAAATCATTTTTAAGTAAACTGACATGCAACCAATGGTAAAGAACCCAAAATATTGGATTATGATAAAATTATGGGAGTGAATTGATACCAAATTTAACATTACCCCGAAATAGTAATGAAATATTAATGAAAATGATAAATATTTTTTTATTATTACAATTACTCACGAAGTCATTACGTTGTTCTCTGAGATGTCCCCCAACTGAAGTACTGACCTGATCCAATATTGTTCACCCTGATTGACTTAGCAGATAGCAGCGTCACAAACACGTTACTGTTTAGTATTCCTTGTTGGTCACCCGCGGCTAGTATGATTGGAAAACCAATCATGCTAACCGCGGGTGACCACCGAGACAAAGCATTAGAAAATCTATATCCTTTATTGACACGAACAATTTCATCTGTTCATGTATATATTGGCTTTTGGTACTTTAAAATACTGAGTATCACGCACGACTGTTGTTTCTTGGTGCTTTACTGCGTACATACTACTATCCTTTTGTTTATTTAATTTCAGTTACTATGGTCAATAGATCATTCTAATGTTAATGAACATACTTTCACTCTTTTAACAGAACACATTATTTTTCCACAAAAAGGCCAGGCATAAATGCCTATGATTTGTTAGCTTTTCGAAGCCCATTAAGAAACTTCTGTTACCATCAGACTCCCATGGTCTGACGCAAAGTTCTTTAATTGCTGTGTGAGTTTATAAGCCTAAGTTGTCTCTTAGTCATCACTGTGTGGTCACCCATGTAAGCAGTGATTAAACCCAGGGCAGCTGAACTTCACTGATAGAGAGATAATCCTTGTAGAGGTATTCTTACCTCTATAGATTCATTAATAGCTAACATCCAAGTACGGAACCGGCTAGTAAAAGAAATTAAATACACCACTGACTCCATACCAACTCTGCTTAACTTGCTGGTCAGAAAATCAGAGTATAAAGAGAGCTTGCTACTGCTGTTTGTTTTCGCTGGCACTAGCCGATTTTCCTTGCAATTTTAATAATATATTTGTTTACTAGACTCAGTCCTTCGCTTTATGCTAGCTTCAAACGGAGAAAAATGCACAAACTCTTGGGGGTGAACTGAAATAATACAGTTTGATGAATTAACGATAGTATAAACAACTAATCCATAAATCATATATTTCTCTGCCAAAAAGTAGCATGTCTGTCGTTTCAGCAAGAATTTCTTTTGGCTATGCTCAGGTAATGGGAACGAAGAATCTCTTCCTCTGCCAAAGCGGACATATCAACAGTACCACTAAACTGCAGAAATTAGCATTCCTTACAGGTTCGGGTCTTAAGGCTATTATTCTTCCTTCAACTTTTCTGCAAAACATTGTTTTACCTGATTCTTTCAATGGTTGGTGTTATCTTTGATCTTCTTACCTGACAATTATATATATATATATATATATATATATATATATATATATATATATTTGTTTGTGAGTTTTTTATTATATATATTGTGTGCGTGTGAATATAAACTCTCGAAGTAATTATTCACCTCGAAAGCTCGCTACAGAAAATATTCAAACTAATATTGATAGTATTTATCAGCATGTAAATATTTCCAAATGGCTGCCCAGTTACATGGGTTTATAAAATGACATGCGTTGTGTGTTAGTTTTGAGAAAATGGTAGATGAGTAACAAGAGCGAAATTGCAAGAATATAAAAGCAAGTAATGAATACCTTAACATGGGCATGCGCCAGTATGAATAGTGGCCAAAAATGAGCATCTTGAGAAGCTACAGTAGTTTTCCCACAGTTCACTTAGAAGCCACAAGCATTCGCGTCACAAAAACCGACAAGAAAGTTCGGAACTTTTGGCGTGTGTTATTTCACAAAAAGTGAAGATTTAATCAAGGTGATGATCCAGTTACTGGAACCTCTGAGAAATAATCCCTTGCTGTTTGCCAGGTCAGGGTAGAATAAAATTCCAGCGGAAGCCAGATAACCCTGTACTTACTTCATTTCCTAGTCTGCTTTAACATTCCTTTTCCATTGAGATTATAGTTTTCAGGTAGATAGAAACAAGAAACAAGCTAATAATCTGACCCTGCAACCAGATACACTGCAATTTACGACTTAATATCTCTTTCAGCGAGAATATACAGCATCTATTGCCCTAGTTAACCAAACCGGACTCATGATGGCCATCATTGCTCAGTATTAACTACCACTTAATGACAGAGATGGCTTCTTCTTTGCCGATGATTAAAGCAAATTTGGCCCAGCTGTAACGATCATTATTGATTAAGCAATACCTCCTTCGGAGAGTATTAGAAGTTGTTATCTCTGGCAAATATCAAAGCCAACAAGCGGGTCAGATCGGTGGGGTGGTAGTTTTAGCGTGAACCATCCACTCACCGACCCGGACTTTAAAGGACGTCGACTGTGATTTTCTCTTCAGAGATAGGCATTGGTTTATTGTATATCATGAGGAGGGTGAAATTATAAGCTAGCTTAAAATCAGTTGCCAGGATACAAATTACGTGTATGAAGTATATGTGAACCTATATCAGGGAAAATTGTATAAACGGTATGAAAGTTTCATATTATCTAGAGTAGTTGTTTAGGTTGTTTAAGGTCGTTTATACTTATTATTGTACTTGCCATGGCATCTGTAGTCGGTGTAGTGTGTATGAAAAACCACAAATTTCACGAAGTATATTTTCACATAGTTACAAGTCTCAAAATGTCTTGTGAAAATATATCGTATGTGTGAAGTCTCGAAGCTACATGTGGAATTATACTCTCTTCGTCGAATTGGATGTTTTTTTAGTTCGGCGTCCAGCTTCTGACAATTGTTTAGTGAAGCTTATGTTGGAGCCAGACTCATGGTACGAGTGTTCTCATTTACATATTAAGAATTCTTTTCACCTTGCTCAAATATTAAGTATAGTCCTGATGTTCGAATGTAAGTTCCTTTTGGACGAATAAATTTTTAAATGTTACCGCAGTTCTGTAACATTTTCCGTGAGAGCAAGTGGCAAAAGATTTTTTCTCTAGATTGTTTTTCTTAATTTTTGCCGGTCATCAAGTAAATCTAATATACTGCCAAAGGGAAAATCTAAGAAACTAGTTGTCTCACCCAGAAACATTTTGGCTGGAAAATGATATTATGGCATGTACTCTTCGGCAGACTTATTTACTTACAGATTTGCTTGTATTTTGAGTTTAGTTTCTATGGGAGAAATCTAATCAAATGGGTTAAAGTTTAGATTAAATACTGAACAGATTGAGGTATCGTTGGGTGTCACTTTTATTATTTTTTTTTATATAATACCTGTGTCTTGAAAGCGAAGAAGTTTTTATAAAACTCATAAAAATCGAGTTTAGCAATTTACATTATATTCTAATCCAAGGATTAATTGATGTGCATTTCTGGTGACAGTAGGTCACTCTCGACGAGATTCGGAAGTCACGTAAAGCCGTTGGTCCCGTTGCTGAATAACCACTGGTTTCCATGCAACGTTAAACAAAAACACCATACAAACAAGCAAACAAACCCTGTCATTTAATAGATAACAGCGTCATCTGTTAGTAGCAACGTGATGGAAGTATTGGTGGCAATTCTCCATGAAATCGCTTAGTGAAAAACAGAGTGAAAAACTTAATATGTACAAAGGAGATTTTGTAGTATTTAAGAACAATAAAGCAGTGAAACGTGTACGTGTAAAGAAATCGCCCGACATTACTAATGGGTATGCATACCAGATACCATGTGATAACTTACATTGGTCAAACTGGAAAACACAGAGAATAAAACAGTGTAAAAGATGTGTAAGAAAAGGTACAGGTGAACATACCATCAACTGGGCAGGAACAGAAAAAGATAGTTTATTATAAAAATGCACTGGAAAGAAACATAATAGTTTTGCTTTCATAAAACGGAAAGTGTTTCAGAAGCGAAGAGCATGAATATTAGTCATGGCATGTATAGATTCGATGCACAAACCTAAGAGAAATATGCAAGCAGTTTAATTTTAAGGAAGATACTTGATAGACTTGGGTAAAGGAATTGGGGCACGAGGATTTGTAAATTTTAACCTGTCCACTATGAGGGTAAGACCATGGATATTAAAGGGAGAGATTGGACAGACAAGCGACGATCGCGTGCACGTAAGGAGCCATTGTTATGTGATTGTTGTCAGAGATGGCATCGGTATCAACTGCAGAGACCAGCGGCGAAAAAGCCACTTCTGGCATCCAATCGTGGTCATCAACTGTGCCAATTGCAGGAACAAGATCACAAAAGAACAGGGAATCACATTTCACAAATAAGAGACCTATTTTCTTTCATGAGAATCTTTATGACTGTTAAAATAACCTCAACTAAACGTGTGTTAGATCGCAGTCAACTACACTCCTGCTTTTATATCTAAATAAAATACGTAATGAATGTTGTAATAACCTTTTTATTAAAGCTGCAGTTGTAAGTGTTAATGAAATGTTATGATAGTGTTAGGGTAAAGTACCGAATGGCTGGCCTATACCGTAGCGTGACCACCTTCCCGAAAAAGTACTTTAACACGTCCTGTAACCCAGGATAGATGTTAGTCTAACACGTCCAGTAACCCAGGATAGACGTTAGGCAAGAGCCAGCGTCCGTCGAAGCAATACCTCGAGACCTCTACTTTCCTCTCGAAGTAAGTATTTTCTCCCAAGTCACAAATGAATGCCATAATTTATGATTTTCGGTAGAGGTGGCCGCCAGGTATTTTACGCTATTTACTTGTTATCAATAAGTTCTCAAACCTGGTATGGAGAGGCGTCTGCTGAATTTGAACGATAATTAGTTCTGCCTCTAGAGTAAAACGACTTTAAATTTATGGTGGAAAGAAAGGCACATAACGTCGACAAATTGGTCGGCTATATTGCTCAAGTGTATACAAACTACAGCAGACAGAATTAAAATTTCTATATCTACATGTAGTGCACATTGCCATTGATAAATGCTACAAAGATAAATTACCATTCATTAAAGACTGCTGAGAAAATAACCATAATGTAGTTGCAATATACAAAAAATTATGGCTTAACCGTAGAAGAAATATACCAGCAAAATAAATATTTTTATTTCTGCATACAGTACATATTGTATAGAGTAAATGGTGCATAAATCATTTGACAGTCTTGACGGACATCCGAGAAAACACGTTTTAAATAGTACAAGGAATCCCATAAGATTGTATAGGTTTGCGCAATTGGTTACATAAGAACGATCGCATAGCATTGAGGCCAAGCACTGCACGTCAGACTGCTTTGGGTACTATGCGCTGTCCAATCTCTCCTCTCTATATCTATGGTAAGACATCGTATACAAACACCTGTCTGGGTGCAATACTTGTTTTTCTAACCATAAAGTCTGGTGCAAATTAAAATACTTGTAGCTTTGTAACTATGTATGATATGGTTAATCTCTAAAGCGGATAAGATTGATTACTGTATCTTCTTTTTCTGCTCCTCCGAAGTTTTATTTATTATTTGTTAAATAAAATAATTTTCACTATTTTTGAAACTTAAAAATGACTTCTTTTTCAGAACTCCTGTTGACCCATGGCTTCACTAGAAATGCGTTCTTTGCTGGCTGAGTTAAAATGTACTGTCGTTGTCCGAAGAAAGTTTACAACCCAGTACAATAAAGAAGCATCACATAGGAATTTAGGGAAACGGGGTCTGTTATTGATTAATTACGTTCTGGTAGACCATGGGTTGGTGAAGGAACTGTAGTATCTGTAGAACAGCCCGTTGAAAGAAGTCCAAAAAAGAGTCTTAAGATGAGCATCATTGGAGGTTAGGCTTTCAAAATCTACCGTGCATAAGATTCTGCGAGGGAAAAAAATGAAGCGGACAGAATTCAGATGCATCAAATGTTGTTAGGAGAGAAGTATCAATACTAATGCATTTTTTAATAATTGGATGTTCTCTGATGAAGCAACATTCCACATTAGTGGCAAGGTCAACGGACACAATTGCCGTATTTGGGGAAATGAAAAGCCATGTGAATCTGTGAACATAAAGAGGTTCTTCTTTTCTAGTGTAGCCACGGGTCAACAGCAGTTCTGAAAAAAAAGTCAGTGATTGTGGAAAATATTTGAAAAAAAAAATAAAGACAACTGCAGAACAGAGAAGCTAGACACATCAAGCTTTCTTATACTTTAAACAGATTAATTTAATCACCATGTATAATTATGGAGTTACAAGTACTTTAAATTGCACCATGACTTTATGGACACCCTGTATGATCTGAACTTTGTATCATTGCTCTGAAGATGGTTCAGTGTTTTAATTCTTCCCTGTGGGGGAGTTGGAGTCAGGTCGCCAGAGGGATACGGCCTTTTTGTTTCAACTTTTTTTATAGCCAAAGCCCTTTGTCTGATTTCAGTAGACGGTGGAACCCATTTAGAGATTAGTGGATTAGTGAGTGGTTAAAACGGGGATTTAGCTAGATTATACAATAGCCTTCTGAGACTCTCCCCAAATGCCCAGTAAGTATTTTATATAGATATATACATACACATTTATATATATATATATATATAATATATATATAATATATATATATATATATATATATATATATATATATATATATATATATATATTATATATAGATATATATATATATATATATATATTATATATATATATATATATATCTCAACGATCGTCTTTGAGCAGTCTATCAATTAACCTTAGCGTTCACGATATACAAACGCGTGCGCGCGCACACACACACACACACACACACACACACGTTATGTCTGTTTACTCGGGGTAACTTGGAAAAGAATATAATTCGTTTATTATGCCGGCGTTTCACAACACATCTCGGTTGCATTTTCCACAGCTCATAAAGTGTTTTGATTAAAATGTGAAACTAGTATATTGACATCCATGGTTAAAGCAATAAGACGTAAATACGTAAACTAAAAATAGTAATAATTACAATAAACAAAACTTTCTTTAATTATGGATTTCGGTATAGTTTCACGTTTAACAAAATAGTTTATGTGCTGTTAAAGTGAAACGTTGTCCATATTTCCAGCTTTGATAATGTAACTTGAAATATTTTGTGAATCGCATGAAGCGTACTGCTCTTTCCCTCGTGGCCCCGTACCTGTCTGTGATTTGAGCAGTGGCTCCGCATGTGATATTGCATGCATATACTATACACGCGAATTTCAATTATTTCACTTAGATATACAATAATATACGAAAATATTAAGCATTCAGTAAATATTTTCTTAGGTAGTATATCTTCACACACACACACACACACATTGAACAGACTAAAGGTTAATATTGGTCTGAAAAGAAAAAAAAAATTCAATTAGAATCAAGCGAGAACTGAGAATAATATTGGTAGATTTCAGGCTTAAAGTGGAAATTAATTTCTTAAGACATGTTTTTGTGATATGGATTTTATAAACCAAAGTTTATTTTTTCATTATTTCTTTTCAGAAATCAGACTGGTAATTTCTATGTCATCTGTATAAAAACTAGTATTCGTGTATTCTGTATTTAAAAAAAATTACAGGAATCATATTCTACGGAATATTCAAATCAAGACCCAATTCATGGTGCCCTCCCCAGTATATACACACACATACGCGGCCTCATACAAGCACCACCTACACACACACACACACACCACGCACACACGCACACACACACACACACACACACATATATATATAATATGAATTGGGTCTTGATTTAAATGTTCCGTAGAATATGATTCCTAAATTTTTTTTTTAATAGGGAATACACGAATACTAGTTTTTATACAGATGACATAGATATTACCAGTCTGATTTCTGAAAAGAAATAATGAAAAAATCACCTTTGGTTTGCAAAATCCATATCACAAAAATATGTCTTAAGAAATTAATTTCCACTTTAAGCCTGAAATCTACCAATACTATTCACAGTTTCTCGCTTGATTTTAATTGAATTTTTTTTCTTTTCAGACCACTATTAACCTTTAGACCTGTTCATTTGTTATTGAACAAGCCACTTTCTCCCGAACGAACAAAAATGTCCGCATCTGTATTCTTAAAGGTAAAATTAGTTCACTGATTACATGCAGCCGTCTATTATCGTTAATATAGTATAATTTGTGGTAAACCCAGCATGGCTTTGAATTCCGAAATGATATTTTATGGTCATGATTATGGTACCCTTTCAGCCAGTGAGAACGAGAAAAGGAAAGCAGTCACCTGGATGGCACTAAAAAATTCGGAAATCTCAAGGTACTCTTTGCACTTCACATGTGTCGGCAGAAATGGGTCTTGATACTTCCTTCTCCTTGAGAGAGAGAGAGAGAGAGAGAGAGAGAGAGAGAGAGAGAGAGAGAGAGAGAGAGAGAGAGTAAAATTTTTGTACGTTTCTGGAAAATTATTCTGAAATGCAGAAAAGCAGTTTTCAAGTATTTGTACTTCTGGTTGCTGGCCCAGTTTCCTAAGCGTGCGGCTATTCTAATCACCTTTGGAGACATTACCATTGACCATACTGGTTGGACTGATATTATGCTGATGAGTACCACCTCGGGCATGTCTAATGACCTTTTGACCTGAGCTATTTTGTACCCAAGACAACGGAAGGTATGCGGTCTAATGAACACATATCAAAGATATTCATCGGTAACACGACTGTGGACAGAGAATGGTCTTGCAAGATTTCAGGGATCCAAGCAGAAATGTCGAATTAATTTGGCTAAAGGAGGACCTGTCAGAGGAGAAAGAAAATCCAATTTGCTGATAAGTGCGCGCTAATGAGAAGCTTTGAACCTCCTATTCACGCAAAACGACTTTTTTTTTCTTTTTTTTTTTTTCTCTCTCCACAGGATTTGCTTTAGCCAAAAGAGAATCTAGTTCCTGAATAGATTAGGGCTTGCAGTTGTTCTTGCCTGTTGTCTTCTTATAGGCGAGATTCCTCACAGTTTCACAAGATTTTAGTTGGTATGGTAAAAAGAAATCACAATTAAAGATCCTTGATTTTTACATCACTCAGGTTTCACCGAATGCAACATCGATCTTTTACGCATGGGATGTTATGTTAAAGGATGATACATTCTTAGAATTTTCTTTCAAAGTCAAATAAAAAAACCACTTAATCATAGATTAATTCTTTCAGTGACCTGAGATAGAGAGAGAGAGAGAGAGAGAGGAGAGAGTAAGAGAGAGAGAGGAGAGAGAGAGAGAGAGAGAGAGAGGCCAATAATAATTTGAATTTAAGTTTATGATAAAACTTCACATTTAAAGACATTTCTGGCACTGGAACATCTTTTGGTATATTAAAAGGACTTTCATATTCAATGGGATCTAAAGCGGCAGTGAAATATGTTAATACGTTTGTGAAATATGCAGTCGTGGGTTTGGCTGATTCTTTCATAATAGAAATAATTTTGAAATTACTTTTGTTTTTACATTACTGTATGGTCATGCAATTGTAGATTTTTTCCATTTGAACAGGAAGTAAAAAAGAAAAGAAACATTTTAATTGTCGAATGGTTATATTCTTCATCATGAAAGTCATTTAATATATTTTACATTCGAAACATTTTCGAAGATGTTGGACTGCAAGTTATTCAGTTTTTACATCAACTGAGTTCATTTCGAACAAACAGATTAACTAGCTAACCAAACCAAGGTATCTAGAGAAAGAGGTAGTGTCATCCAAAATGTGATTTTTACCGGTTTGTTTTTTAAGCTTAAAGGAAAGTTTAGATTTTTCGTTGCACACCTGATACTGATACTGATACTGATACTGACAATGATTAAAAAATAAAAAAAACAAGCCGTAATTGAAAACTTCTTCTTGCCCTGATTGGCGAGCTATGAGTGACGTTACTAAGCTTCTCTCCTTTTATACCATGGTCGTCGTCTTTCAGTAGTCAAATCGCGAAGGCGGTCTTTTTAACTATATGGACATTTTAACATAGGTAAATTATGATGTCCTGTGCCACATAAATCAGAAAAACAAGGAAATTTGTACATTTTTATTGCTTTTCAAGAAATATTCCCGTAGGTGACTTCATATTTGTAGTATGACGTCTTCATCTGTTTAGCAGACGAATTTCCGTCAGTCAGGCTTGGAGTAATTACGTTATGCTTTATGTCTGCAATTATAATTACCAGACGTATTATTAAATTACGACTACAACAAATATTAATATTAGATAGAAATAAACAATTATAATTACCTTTAAAATGTGTAATTAATTACATTTCCATTAACTTACAATTACAGCAAGCTCGCTGTTAACGCACAGCCCCAGTGTAAAGGGGACGTGGCCTAGGCAGGCAAGAGATGCCGACTAGTCAATTTCCTTCGCTCCTTGTCATATACCAAACGACATACAGACAAGGAGTCTAGGGAAATTTTATCTCTATACCTTCGGGAATGGTTCCCAATTCTGGCATAAAATAATATCAGTGACATATTGGTTGCGTGAGGTACTTTGAAGTTTGAGGTTATTTTCCATTATTATATCGTGTACCTTTTAGTTAGAAACATAGAGTGCTGCAGATCTATTGTATAGTGATGATTGCTGTTGAAAATTAAAAAATTTTTAGCTAACAGGAATACATTGATAATTATGAGCATTTTATAAAACATATGAAAATGGAAGCATTGTAAATTATAATTGTGTTACGGTCCAAATATTAGACTCTATGTTTCTGAAAAATTTAAGGGTGGTGTCACGGACCCTGAGAGGTCCGCTTCAGGTTCGATATTATTATAAATAAAAAAGATTCGACACCAATAGTTGAAACTGGGGATACGAATATAGAAAGGAACACTAACAGAACAAAGGTTTATTTACAAGCTTACTAACACAGATAAATGCAGAATGGTTTCTCCTATTTTCGTAACAAAAATAAAATCTTACACTGCATGAACTGGGGAAACAGTGAGGTAATGGAAATACTTGCTGGCAAGTTTTGCTGCTGGGAAATCAATGCTCAAAGCGGTGGCTTCACAAAAGGAGGACTGTAACTTCAGACTAGACGTCTTCTTGACTCCGTATTGGAGAAAACAAAATCCATTCTTGATACTCAAAGGGCAGGTTATTCCTCAAAACCAACTTGCAGGACATTTCTTCTCTGAATGCTTGCTCAACGTCGAAATATCACGGTCGTCCATTCCCTGACGACGACTTGACCAGATTTCGATCAAACTCTCGAGCGCCTTCTCCTCTCTGATCCTTCATCTGTTCCTTCTTCTCTTATCTCTCTCTGATGATCTCTCTGGTCTCTGACTGATCTCTGCTCTCTGACACTTCGTCAGTCGTATGTATATGGCTACCTGGGGGCAGGGCCTACCAGCGAACGTCACAGGCTCCCGAGATGACTGGAGCGTCTTAGAAGGATCTCGACGAAGTATTGCATCAGAAATCGCGGCGTTTCTCACGACACGTTGGCGCCTGTCGAGTTCCATACCACACCTGACGATTCTAGAACAATCATGAGAACAGGCACCTCCAACATATGCGCGAATGCCTCCTAGCTGCAGAACTTTTCGAAGAAGATGCGTTTTCCTTTCCTTTCACTTTGCTATAAAGCGATTACCATGACAGGTGGAGGCAAGGAAAAGTTACTGCTTGGTTGATTGTTCAGTCTTATTGTGTAATTGATATTATTTAGTTATTAATGAATGTGGCATTTAAAAGTATATGTATTTTCCAAAACTTCTGTTTCCCCCAGAAGGGTGGCGTCAGTGAGAAAAGACCGTCACTGGCACGTTCAGGTTTATGATGTATCAAGATTGAACAGACATTGCAGAAAACTTCCAATATCATTATCTTCAATTACGTAAACAATTTCTTTATTTACAGGTTATTTTTCAACGCCTTTTCCAAACTGCAAAACACTCTTTAGACTTGTATTCAACTTTCATTCCTCCCAACATTTCCATGTTGTATACACTGGAAATCGTCTTTCATTCCCTCGACATAAGCAATAGCACCTTAAGGGTGTTCTGTCTTTTCACGTAGGCAAAGCATTTGTCCGTATTTTCTTGGTAAGTCTACCTTTCTCACTGGTTCGAAATTTCCACCTAAGCAAACTTGTCATCTCAAACACTTACCCTATTTTAGTAATCCGTCTTAATACCATGCTTTAGATTAATTTGAAAAATCCTTTATATGTATATATATATATATGATATATATATATATATATATATATATATATATTATATTTATATATTTCCATCGTTGCTCATGAGTTAAACTTGTAACTCACCTTTAGTAAGAGAAAGTTACAGACACTATCGATAGCAGCAGCACATTCAATCACTGTTTCCGCGGTTATTTTTTATATGTAAATCCCACCCCCCATTAGGGCTGGTCTTGGATGTGAAGGTCATCAGGAGTGTCACTAGTTATCTCAGCGACCTGGAAAACTATGGATTAGACACTAACCAATGGTTAGGTTTTAATTATGTTGTCACCCTGACCTTAACTAGTGTGATATTAATTTTTATCTAAAATCTCATCAAAATCGGTCAAGAAATAATAATTTTTATAACGTTCAGAGAAACAGACATTTTCTTGTATATGTATATATATTCTAGAATCTAGACGCACTCACACACACTGATATGAGTATATATACATATACATGTATATATATACACATATTAGTACATGTATATATATAATCACATATATATGTGTATATGTATGTGTAGATTTATATATATATATATATATATTATATATATATAATATATATATATATATATATATATATATATATATATATATATATATATATATATATATATATATATATATATATATATATATATAATGTTTCATAGACACACACACACCAGGGGAGTAACGTATATCCTGGCCTTCGGTTTCGAAACAATGAACAGTCAACTTTGATCACTTGTTAATCATGAGATATAATTTGATATCGACTCTGCTGTACAGATTCCTCTCAAATTCAGATTCTTTGCTTAGACTCGATATCACCCTGTGAAAAATCATTCTGATTAGATTGTACGAAGTTCAAGAGGTAAATTTCAAACTTTATATCCAGATTCATTACTTCATTTCTGAGCAGCTGGGGCTGAGAACAAAGAGGAAAGAAGCATATCCTTAAGATTTTCATACACCCGAAAACGTTTCAGCAAAAAGTTCCTCCATCCCTTTTACCCCCTTCCGTAACTAAAGATCAGCGAATTTGCAATTCATTATCTCAATATTTCTTGTCTTGCCCTTTACGACCCGATTACGTACTCATTATTCTTCAAAAATACCGTGTAATTTCTTCTCCTAATGAACCCGTTTCTTTTTGGAACAGGAAAATTTCTTAAGCAAGGGAACATAATCATTGTCCAGCAAGGCGTTACGTGCTCTATGGATCACAGCTAAACTTCATCTTTCACTTTAGTGAAATTTGTCGGATCGCCGTTTAATTTACGCTGTGTTTGTGAACATCTGCGCATATTCTTGTTGTTGTTGCTGTTTCATTTATCGCACAATTGTGTGTGTGTGTGTGTGTGTATTGAAGGGAGGGGAAACGGGATTAACCTTTTATTTGTAAATTTAGTGAGAGAGAGAGAGAGAGAGAGAGAGCTCATGTTAACTAAGAGTAATCATTCAGTTTTCTTTTTCTGCTTGATTTATGTGCTGAAGATTATAAATAATTAGGTCCGGCACTTCATTGGTAATTAGCAACGCATTTAGGGATACTTTCTCCTAAGTAAGGTTTTTCCTATTTCATTTTCAAAATAGTTTGTTACTATTGAGAAGTAATATCTGACGAAAGCGTAATTCACAGCCTTTGTAATTAAGAATAAGTATTGCTCAAGTTTCACACTAGATTAATGCTGTAATATTTTTTTTTTTACTACATGAATGTTATACGTGAGTTATTCGGTCAGAAAATAACATGTTAAAACGTGTTGCTGGTTGTTTATAGATACAAATTATATTAGAAAAACACCATTTTAAGTCCCTTGAAGCCTCAACTGGAACTTGATTTCAGAATAATTCAAACTCTTGAACGAAGGACTATGTATTCTTTCAGGGTATGTTTGTAGATGCCTTTCTCTTGAATGAGATTTTGAGAGCGCTCCAAGAAATTTTCGTGACCTCTGCACGTAAATTGACTTTTATTGAGTCTTGCTCTCTCTCAGACAAAGGAATACCGACGTTGTAATCGAAGATCGACGATCGATGTGCATGAAAGGAAAAACCTAACGACCGGAACTTGTGAGCTAATTATCGAAATTTTATAAAGCTTACAATTCAAATTTAAGTGAATAAGTTTTATTTTGTTCATTGCTTTCTGTTGATTGTTTATCCTCAGATCGAAGAAATCAAGTGTTGGACAGATTTCTCTTCGTGGGCTTGGAATAACATGTAGATTATGGCATCTGGCATATTTAACAATAGAATGAATCCAGGGTTACCTTGTGGTTGAAATGATTTTGTGAAAATAATGTGAGATATTTTTATTGGACCAGTCAAATGAAATGCATTGATCCTGAGAAAATCTATCTTGCCTTAAATACATTAATCATAGAATTAACACTGAAACTTCGGTATTTTCCTCCAGCGATAAGGTAAGGAAAAACTTCTGACAACTCTAAAGAAACGGACTTCATCTATTGTGATTATAGGTATGAGGATAGGTTATATATCTATACGAGAGAGAGAGAGAGAGAGGAAGAGAGAGAGACGAGAGGAGACGAGAGAGAGAGGAGAGAGAGAGAGAGAGAGAGAGAGAGGCTGGCAATGCTTTTTCTTCTTCTTCAGGACAGTCAATATGAAAACATTGACAGTAAGTGACCAAGAAACTGAGTGGTTACATAGTGCATGTTGTGCGTTAATGTGTCGAGATATCAAGCCAGGCAGAGAGAGGAAACCAGAGGAAACCAAATTTCGATTTCTAGAAATATGTTTTACATTAAATACGAATCCAATAAAAGATAATGAAAATTAGAGCTACTCTGGATTATTGAATAAAGATTTGGTTATCTTAAGCTCCACTGCGTTCCTGCCTCTGCGTAACATTCGGTCTTCTCCTGATATGTTTGAATGGGAACCGGAATTTTTGTTTGTTGTGTAATTTTTACAGTTTTGGAGTATGTGATATTTTACGCATTTCTCTACATAAACAGTTTTTCATTGAAGAATGTCCTAATATGAGAAATATCTGGTTTGGTTTCAATAACCAAAAATGTTTAGATGTTTTAAGGGTACACGGTTTCTCACCTTGTTGAAGTGAATATCTAGGGAACATCACTTTAATTTCAAGTTCATATTGTTTGCTTTTTACTTATTCCTAATGAAATGCTTGCAACTCTTATTATACATAATAATTTATATATATATATATATATATATATATATATATATATATATATACTTATATATATACACATATATATATTATATATATATACTATATATATATATATGATATAACGTTATATCTATATATATATATTATATATATATATATATATATATATATATATATATATAGATATATATGCTATATATATATATATATATATATATATATATATATATATATATATATATATATATATATATATATATATATATATATATACTATATAATATATATATATATATATATATATATATATATATATATATATATATATATATATATATATATTTGCTTAATGCTTAGGTCAGTTTTATAAGAGTAGCCTTGTGATCCCCAGACTGCTAAGATTCGTTCAGAAGCTATCCATTCAGAGTCAGGAGAGGAATGTTCTTCACAACAGGTCTGGGGTATTTGTCATCCAGAAGTTGTGCTAAACAGATAGATGCATTGGCCCTTTAGCAACAAACGCCCTCTCCGCCTCCTAACTCGGGGCCACCTGGAGACTGGAAAGAAACAAGGAAACAATGTTGCCCGCTGATATTCACTTCTTTCTTGCTTAAAACACTGAAATAATTTTTTATTTGCTGAAATACCAAAATTCAGATTTTCTTTGGAATGTAGTAGTCTTTCTCATTGCAAAAATAGAAGAAAAGGGAATCATAATCTTTTCCTTATGATGCCTGAAAATTGGTGAATTGAGACTTCAGTATTAGCACCATTATGCGAACACATTATCCAACAAGATGTTACACGAAATTCAAGGCAGTATAAACGCTGTGATGAACTATACCCTTAATTTGATTTACTTCAACACCGGTTTGTGGTAATGAAGTTGGAGTGGGTGCAATAGTCTTTTTCTCTCCTTCGTATTGGAATCCCACATAGACTGGATGAGGATCTGTGTTTGGAAGAGGGTATCGTCGGTGCACGTGCCAAGGGCTTGTGCCCAAACCATGCCCAGCATGCGAGCGTGTCAGGCCACCCACTGCCTTGTGAAATATGAGATCAGCCGGGCGTGGCCTCTTATCACCGACACCTCTATCTGTTTCGGGTTTTTTCTGTTCTTTTTATTTTTGCTTCCCATCTCTCCTTTGTTTCTTTCAAAGCCTTTTTCTTTGAAATTCTCCAGTTTCTCCTTTCTGATTTCTTTCCCGATAGAGGGCTAAATGTAAGTTACAATAACTGGCTCTTGGTTTCGTATCCTCACAAAGAGTGGAAAGATCACCTGTGTGAATATTTATTGCCTTTTAATCGTTTCCTCTTCGAGATAGGAAGATTTAAACCGTGCTCATCATAGACCTTCTTTGTTCTGTCAAGCAAATTGTAACGCAATCCTCTCCTCAGCATTAAAGACGTTTACCATTGCCGGGATTCTTATTGATAAGAAGTGCGGTTTGTGTTTATCATCATCTACTACAACGCCGTGCGACGCAAAACCTGCCCCAAGTGACTCTCCGCATCGTTTCACTTCCACAAATCTCCTTTCTTCTCCATCCTCCGGTCTCCATAGTTCTCATCTGTTGTTTTATGTTATAAAACATATATTGATCATCAGTTCTAAAGCCCACTTCATTGCTTCGTATATTTATCTCCCATAATCATGTCTATCATACAGATAATTCAAGAAACGTTACCGATCATAGAATGGTGTCGAAATATGGGAAATGGGATGTATGTAATGTTATTTACTTCTTTCAGTTTATGACACCATATACGCACATTGCGATGATGATCACCTACGGCACATAGAGACTGACATGTCTTGTGCATATTAAGGATGTGCATATTAAGGAGTATTTCATTATAACCTGAAGTACGATGATGTTTTCACAAGGGCAATGTTTCCGTTTTTTAATATTAATTTGCAACCTGGAAATGGATTCCAGTCCTTTAGGAGCGACATAAAGAAGTTCAATCAATCTAGTACCAAACACTGAATTTGTTTACAGATGCACAAATATGTATTCGAGACACATGTTTGATAATAACGGGATGGAATGGAATGGAATATAGAATTTTGGCCCAAGACCAACCGCTGGGACCTATGGTTTATTGTCATTGAAACCTCAGGTAGAATATGTTTGAGAAGAGGTTGATGCTGTCAGTGGGTTCCATCATTTGTCCTTTTGTTTAAAAAGGTTGGGGATAGCAGTTCATGCTTAAGTGCAGATGTATCCGTATCTCTACACAGCTCCAGTTGCTAGGAGCCGAAGGATTCAAAGTATTTAAATACTAAAACCTCAGAATTTCATCTCATCTCTTCACCACAAAGGAAAATCTTAATAGAAAAAGAAATCTCTGAGCGGACGGAGCTTATCCTGGAGCGGGTAAGATTCAGCATCAACAAAGATAGCGACCCGCTCAGTCATCGTCAGAGATATCATCTTATCGGGCAAATTCCTTTTTTGAATCTCACTTAAACTTCGAGCCTTAAGCCGGCCAAACCTGAAATACAGAGAACAAGATAAATTCTGAAAGTAATGTCATGAAATGCAGAATCTTATTTTACAGAATCACGCAGATACAAGACCAAAAGGGGTCTGGAGTTGCGATGCTTGGAGTCAGGAGATCAGTATCATCTTATATCATGAATGCCAAGCGCATGTAAATACTTAGCGTGGGATATGAAATCCTCTGCTCAGTAATAAAGAGGAGATCGCATGATCTGTTTGTGGTCCCTTATTCCGATATGTATGAGAGTGTAATCGTCAATGCAATGGCACATAAGGATCTCTTTAAAGGCATTTATTCTCGTGATGGAAATCATTCGATTATAGAAGATGGCGCCATGTAGTTTCTTGGTTAAACAATCGCTTTTCCCCCTTTTGATTAGAGTCAAATCATTGCTGATTTACTAGTGAGGTTTATTAGATGGTGTGTATTTGTTTGAGCGATATTCTTGTTTCACTGAACTAAGGATGGCAATATTAGCTTCATTATAAAAAAGAAATCGTTGGCCAAGTGATTGATCAGGAAGAATTATTTCTAGTAAAGGTATGAGGTCTTTCTTTGTTTCTAGGGATTTCTTTAAATATGAGACAAGAATTTCCTCAAAGATTGTAGTGCGGTTATTGTGTAATTAATTGGGGTTTATAATGCCATGCCTTTACAGTATTTCAAATTTATGAATAATTCTTGAATTATTAAATTGCTATATCAAGAGCTTTATATACCATGTAGAGCTTGTATTGAGGTTGTATGGTTATTCGGCCCTTATAGTTATTAATAATGATTACTTGAAATTCTCGTTGTACGAAGTCATGAAATTGTCCCAATTTCATTAATTCACGATAATTTTAATGTTAGGAATGAACTTAGAAAACCACTGAACTTTAAATACAACATACCATACAGTACCGCTTAATCAGGATCTTCACTGTTTAAGGGAAGATGCGATGCATTACTTCTCTATTACTATTTCCTTGCATTTTAATGCATTTTTCTCGATTTATTATTTTGTTAATTTATTTATTTATCTTTTTTTTTTATAGAAGCGAGATCTTTCTGCATATCCTTTTACCTCATCTTCTTCCTAATGAACACCATATTCTGTGGAAGATTGAATTTCAAGTCAGTGGCCCCTGTGGGCTTCATTCATATGAATAATGTTCATCATCTGAATAATTATAATAATGATTTAGTTCATAACAATAGAAAATTCCCAAAACAAACCAGAAGCCATAAAGATCGTTCTGCAGACTACGTTATGTCATGAAAGACACGAGTTTAGATAAAGTCCCTTCACCCGACAAACATTGGTGATGACCTTTTGATGACATAAATCATCACTTATCACTACTTATAACCCGTTATTGTCTATCAGCAGGTAGACTAACATTCCTTGGTTAATTTATAAGGATAGTGGGATCGAAATTTGGCTGAAAAAACCATAACTATGTATAGTATATACTGTTTGAGTGTGTGCATACGTTTATGTGTATATACGTTTTTATGTGTATATACTTACAAACATAAGTTACGTAATTTTATCTTTTGTCTTGACTTGCTTT
>NC_061094.1:23182700-23220732 GCF_015104395.2 Macrobrachium nipponense | reverse complement strand
CTTTTCCTCCTCTATTCCAAGAGTAAGTGAAAATTGAATAGATATTATTGATAAAGGACTTCGAGCTAATGCTTTCGCTCTGTCAGTTCTGAATTTGTACAGGTAGTAATTCACGCTGTAACCTTTGACTCGTTCTGGGCTTTGTCGAAAATATAGCTTTCCCTCTAATATCACTTTTGTCCAGAAAGAAGTGTGACTAAAGATAGAGTCAGATCATCGGCACTAAGGACAGAAAGGTCATCGATTCCATTTCAAATTGATCTTTACGAAGACACTATAATTTTCTTCTTATTTTCATCAAGAAATGAACATACTGAAGATCGGGTCATCGTCACGGGCACAATAGAACATCGGTTTAGTTCTGGAAAATAAAAAAATAAGGTAAGAAAAATTTCCCTGGAATGATACTTTTTTTTTTTTTTTTTTTTTTTTTTTTTTTTTTTAACGCTTATCGGCTCGGAGATGATGTATCCATGATTAAACGTTACGCGCAAACTATGTACGCCTGTACCCATACATAGTGCACTCGCGCGCGCTCCGCGCACACGCACATTTTTATAAAACAAATATATATAAATAAAGATATATACATATATTATATATATATATTTGTATATACATATATATATATATAATATATATATATATATATATATATAGAGAGAGAGAGAGATCAGAGAGAGAGAGAGAGAGAGAGAGAGACTGAATCAAAGATCAGGCCAATGGGAACTCCAGAGAGAGAGAGAGAGAGAGAGAGAGGAGAGAGAGAGAGAGAGAGAGAGAGAGAGAGGGAGAGAGAGAGAGAGAGCACTGGGGGTGCCATGGCATGATCTTTGGTTCGTCTCGATTAGTTGGCCATCAGTTGACCAAGCTCTTAAATGTGTACTTGTTTCATGGGTGTTATATTCTTTAGGCACCACCATTCAAAGAGCCAAAAGACTCTATATAAATACACACACACACGCTCACACACACACACACACACACACACATATATATATATATATATATATTGTGTCTGTCCTTGTTGCTCTTTGAATGGTGGTGCCTGAAGAGTAAGAGTAGATCCTTGTTGTCAACAAGACTTGAGGGATGATGTGGCTACCCCATACAATTTTTTATGACACCCGTGAAACAAGTTCACATTTAGATCTTGGTCTACTGATGGCCAACTAACCGAAACTGAAACAAAGATCAGGCATGGCAACCCTAGTGAATGCTCTCTCTCTCTCTCTCTCTCTCCCAGGAGTTCTCATGGCCTGATCTTCGGTTCAGTTTCATCCTATATATGTATATATATATATATATATATATATATATATATATATATATATATATATGTGGTGTGTGTGTGTGGGTGTGTGTGTGTGTGTGTGTGTGTGTGTGTAATGTGTGATGGTGTATATGTATATGTGCGCGGACGCGATCCTATTCGTGCGTATAATTCGTTTTGTTGCATGAAAATATGAAAACCAAATTTTGCACACCCGTTTAAGCTAATATCAAGTTAATGGTGGTCGAGTAGGTTATAATCCTAAATTGTATTTCAGGGATTTGAACAACCTCTTGGTACAAGTACATAGACTACAATTAGCCTACGGTAACTGTGTCCATTATGATCCGTAGAGTTCCCCACTTATTTTTTAATTAATGAACGACCTCTTACAAACTCCACCTCAGCTGAGATGTGGGACATTACTATTTTATTTTTTACAGCTTAATCAATCATCGGTTATATCACGCAACGACTCTTTTATGATGGTTTATAAAATTATAGGGAGGAAAGGGTAGGATTATTTACGCCGCAAATTAGCGGAAGTAATTCATGGTCTGATATGAGTGACAGGTCAAATAGGCTTCTTTTCTAACGAATCTCATCTTGCGGATCAGTTTTTGACGATGTATCACCAATTTGAAGCAAGGCACTCCAGATACCATATCTTCTGCAGTCACGTGTTGCCACCTACACACACCTTATACTGCCAAACTCTTAAGCGTCAAGAAAACAGCCACCGGGATCCAAGACCTCTCACTCTTACACCGCGTGACCTCAGCCTCTCTATCTGATGTACTTCCTGTGGGTGATGCATGAGATATTGACTCGGCTCTGAACTACTTTGATTGATAAGCTTCAAGCAAACCCGAAGCGTTTACTCGAAGATTTATTTTTCTAGCGTTTTGCATTTATAAATATTAAGCCGCCTCATGTAGCCAGCAGTGAATTTTTTTTAAAGACATCCATTCTTATCAGTATTCAGTAATTTGAAATATAGATATATATATATATATATATATATATATATATATATATATAATATATATATATATATATATATATATATATATATTTATATATATATATATACATATATATGCACACACTTTTATAGTAGGTACAATTCATATATTAATATAAAAACCTCGAATTCTAACTTTCATCTTGTCATCTTGCACAAGTCCGTGAAAAGATACCTTAGGTAGCAGCCATTCATTCTGAGATTTTATCATCTTGTATATTAGTCTTTCAAGCAACCTAAAGTGCAATATCTGCTTAAAAAGATTTAGTGTACCGCCCTGCCTGTGAACGCGTAAGATGCGCAAATATTTATGATGGATTATAGTATAATCAATCTATCATATTTCATTGAGATTTATCACTTTAAAGCTATATTATATTCAGATAAGAACAAAAAACCTATAAGAATAATTTTTTTTAAGTCGCTTTGCGAAAAAACAAAATCGTTTTAGTAAACTGACATGCAACCAATGGTACAGAACCCAAAATATTGGATTATGATAAAATTATGGGAGTGAATTGATACCAAATTTAACATTACCCGAAATAGTAATGAAATATTAATGAAAATGATAAATATTTTTTTATTATTACAATTACTCACGAAGTCATTACGTTGTTCTCTGAGATGTCCCCCAACTGAAGTACTGACCTGATCCAATATTGTTCACCCTGATTGACTTAGCAGATAGCAGCGTCACAAACACGTTACTGTTTAGTATTCCTTGTTGGTCACCCGCGGCTAGTATGATTGGAAAACCAATCATGCTAACCGCGGGTGACCACCGAGACAAAGCATTAGAAAATCTATATCCTTTATTGACACGAACAATTTCATCTGTTCATGTATATATTGGCTTTTGGTACTTTAAAATACTGAGTATCACGCACGACTGTGTTCTTGGTGCTTTACTGCGTACATACTACTATCCTTTTGTTTATTTAATTTCAGTTACTATGGTCAATAGATCATTCTAATGTTAATGAACATACTTTCACTCTTTTAACAGAACACATTATTTTTCCACAAAAAGGCCAGGCATAAATGCCTATGATTTGTTAGCTTTTGAGAAGCCCATTAAGAAACTTCTGTTACCATCAGACACCCATGGTCTGACGCAAAGTTCTTTAATTGCTGTGTGAGTTTATAAGCCTAAGTTGTCTCTTAGTCATCACTGTGTGGTCACCCATGTAAGCAGTGATTAAACCCAGGGCAGCTGAACTTCTCTGATAGAGAGATAATCCTTGTAGAGGTATTCTTACCTCTATAGATTCATTAATAGCTAACATCCAAGTACGGAACCGGCTAGCTAGTAAAAGAAATTAAATACACCACTGACTCCATACCAACTCTGCTTAACTTGCTGGTCGAAAATCAGAGTATAAAGAGAGCTTGCTACTGCTGTTTGTTTTCGCTGGCACTAGCCGATTTTCCTTGCAATTTTAATAATATATTTGTTTACTAGACTCAGTCCTTCGCTTTATGCTAGCGTCAAACGGAGAAAAATGCACAAACTCTTGGGGGTGAACTGAAATAATACAGTTTGATGAATTAACGATAGTATAAACAACTAATCCATAAATCATATATTTCTCTGCCAAAAAGTAGCATGTCTGTCGTTTCAGCAAGAATTTCTTTTGGCTATGCTCAGTAATGGGAACGAAGAATCTCTTCCTCTGCCAAAGCGGACATATCAACAGTACCACTAAACTGCCAGAATTAGCATTCCTTACAGGTTCGGGTCTTAAGGCTATTATTCTTCCTTTCAACTTTTCTGCAAAACATTGTTTTACCTGATTCTTTCAATGGTTGGTGTTATCTTTGATCTTCTTACCTACAAAGTTATCAATATATATTATATATATATATATATATATATAATATATATATATATTTAGTTTTGTGAGTTTTTTATTATATATATTGTGTGCGTGTGAATATAAAACTCTCGAAGTAATTATTCACCTCGAAAGCTCGCTACGAAAATATTCAAACTAATATTGATAGTATTTATCAGCATGTAAATATTTCCAAATGGCTGCCCAGTTACATGGGTTTATAAAATGACATGCGTTGTGTGTTAGTTTTGAGAAAATGGTAGATGAGTAACAAGAGCGAAATTGCAAGAATATAAAAGCAGTAATGAATACCTTAACATGGGCATGCGCCAGTATGAATAGTGGCCAAAAATGAGCATCTTGAGAAGCTACAGTAGTTTTCCCACAGTTCACTTAGAAGCCACAAGCATTCGCGTCACAAAAAACCCGACAAGAAAGTTCGGAACTTTTGGCGTGTGTTATTTCACAAAAAGTGAAGATTTAATCAAGGTGATGATCCAGTTACTGGAACCTCTGAGAAATAATCCCTTGCTGTTTGCCAGGTCAGGGTAGAATAAAATTCCAGCGGAAGCCAGATAACCCTGTACTTACTTCATTTCCTAGTCTGCTTTAACATTCCTTTTCCATTGAGATTATAGTTTTCAGGTAGATAGAAACAAGAAACAACTAATAATCTGACCTGCCAACCAGATACACTGCAATTTACGACTTAATATCTCTTCAGCGAGAATATACAGCATCTATTGCCCTAGTTAACCAAACCGGACTCATGATGGCCATCATTGCTCAGTATTAACTACCACTTAATGACAGAGATGGCTTCTTCTTTGCCGATGATTAAAGCAAATTTGGCCCAGCTGTAACGATCATTATTGATTAAGCAATACCTCCTTCGGAGAGTATTAGAAGTTGTTATCTCTGGCAAATATCAAAGCCAACAAGCGGGTCAGATCGGTGGGGTGGTAGTTTTAGCGTGAACCATCCACTCACCGACCCGGACTTTAAAGGACGTCGACTGTGATTTTCTCTTCAGAGATAGGCATTGGTTTATTGTATATCATGAGGAGGGTGAAATTATAAGCTAGCTTAAAATCAGTTGCCAGGATACAAATTACGTGTATGAAGTATATGTGAACCTATATCAGGGAAAATTGTATAAACGGTATGAAAGTTTCATATTATCTAGAGTAGGTTGTTTAGGTTGTTAAGGTCGTTATACTTATTATTGTACTTGCCATGGCATCTGTAGTCGGTGTAGTGTGTATGAAAAACCACAAATTTCACGAAGTATATTTTCACATAGTTACAAGTCTCAAAATGTCTTGTGAAAATATATCGTATGTGTGAAGTCTCGAAGCTACATGTGGAATTATACTCTCTTCGTCGAATTGGATGTTTTTTTAGTTCGGCGTCCAGCTTCTGACAATTGTTTAGTGAAGCTTATGTTGGAGCCAGACTCATGGTACGAGTGTTCTCATTTACATATTAAGAATTCTTTTCACCTTGCTCAAATATTAAGTATAGTCCTGATGTTCGAATGTAAGTTCCTTTTGGACGAATAAATTTTTAAATGTTACCGCAGTTCTGTAACATTTTCCGTGAGAGCAAGTGGCAAAAGATTTTTTCTCTAGATTGTTTTTCTTAATTTTTGCCGGTCATCAAGTAAATCTAATATACTGCCAAAGGGAAAATCTAAGAAACTAGTTGTCTCACCCAGAAACATTTTGGCTGGAAAATGATATTATGGCATGTACTCTTCGGCAGACTTATTTACTTACAGATTTGCTTGTATTTTGAGTTTAGTTTCTATGGGAGAAATCTAATCAAATGGGTTAAAGTTTAGATTAAATACTGAACAGATTGAGGTATCGTTGGGTGTCACTTTTATTTTTTTTTTTTTATATAATACCTGTGTCTTGAAAGCGAAGAAGTTTTTATAAAACTCATAAAAATCGAGTTTAGCAATTTACATTATATTCTAATCCAAGGATTAATTGATGTGCATTTCTGGTGACAGTAGGTCACTCTCGACGAGGTTCGGAAGTCACGTAAAGCCGTTGGTCCCGTTGCTGAATAACCACTGGTTCCATGCAACGTAAAAACACCATACAAACAAGCAAACAAACCCTGTCATTTAATAGATAACAGCGTCATCTGTTAGTAGCAACGTGATGGAAGTATTGGTGGCAATTCTCCATGAAATCGCTTAGTGAAAAACAGAGTGAAAAACTTAATATGTACAAAGGAGATTTTGTAGTATTTAAGAACAATAAAGCAGTGAAACGTGTACGTGTAAAGAAATCGCCCGACATTACTAATGGGTATGCATACCAGATACCATGTGATAACTTACATTGGTCAGACTGGAAAAACAGAAGAGAATAAAACAGTGTAAAAGATGTGTAAGAAAGGTACAGGTGAACATACCATCAACTGGGCTGGAACAGAAAAAGATAGTTTATTATAAAAATGCACTGGAAAGAAACATAATAGTTTTGCTTCATAAACGAAAGTTTCAGCAAGAGCATGAATATTAGTCATGGCATGTATAGATTCGATGCACAAACCTTAAGAGAAATATGCAAGCAGTTTAATTTTAAGGAAGATACTTGATAGACTTGGGTAAAGGAATGGGGCACGAGGATTTGTAAATTTTAACCTGTCACTATGAGGGTAAGAACATGGATATTAAAGGGAGAGATTGGACAGACAAGCGACGATCGCGTGCACGTAAGGAGCCATTGTAATGTGATTGTTGTCAGAGATGGCATCGGTATCAACTGCAGAGACCAGCGGCGAAAAAGCCACTTCTGGCATCCAATCGTGGTCATTAACTGTGCCAATTGCAGGAACAAGATCACAAAAGAACAGGGAATCACATTTCACAAATAAGAGACCTATTTTCTTTCATGAGAATCTTTATGACTGTTAAAATAACCTCAACTAAACGTGTGTTAGATCGCAGTCAACTACACTCCTGCTTTTATATCTAAATAAAATACGTAATGAATGTTGTAATAACCTTTTTATTAAAGCTGCAGTTGTAAGTGTTAATGAAATGTAATGTTATGATAGTGTTAGGGTAAAGTACCGAATGGCTGGCCTATACCGTAGCGTGACCACCTTCCCGAAAAAGTACTTTAACACGTCCAGTAACCCAGGATAGACGTTAGGCAAGAGCCAGCGTCCGTCGAAGCAATACCTCGAGACCTCTACTTTCCTCTCGAAGTAAGTATTTTCTCCCAAGTCACAAATGAATGCCATAATTTATGATTTTCGGTAGAGGTGGCCGCCAGGTATTTTACGCTATTTACTTGTTATCAATAAGTTCTCAAACCTGGTATGGAGAGGCGTCTGCTGAATTTGAACGATAATTAGTTCTGCCTCTAGAGTAAAACGACTTTAAATTTATGGTGGAAAGAAAGGCACCATAAACGTCGACAAATTGGTGGCGGCTATATTGCTCAAGTGTATACAAACTACAGCAGACAGAATTAAAATTTCTATATCTACATGTAGTGCACATTGCCATTGATAAATGCTACAAAGATAAATTACCATTCATTAAAGACTGCTGAGAAAATAACCATAATGTAGTTGCAATATACAAAAAATTATGGCTTAACCGTAGAAGAAATATACCAGCAAAATAAATATTTTTATTTCTGCATACAGTACATATTGTATAGAGTAAATGGTGCATAAATCATTTGACAGTCTTGACGGACATCCGAGAAAACACGTTTTAAATAGTACAAGGAATCCCATAAGATTGTATAGGTTTGCGCAATTGGTTACATAAGAACGATCGCATAGCATTGAGGCCAAGCACTGCACGTCAGACTGCTTTGGGTACTATGCGCTGTCCAATCTCTCCTCTCTATATCTATGGGTAAGACATCGTATACAAACACCTGTCTGGTGCAAATACTTGTTTTCTAACCATAAAGTCTTGGTGCAAATTAAAATACTTGTAGCTTTGTAACTATGTATGATATGGTTAATCTCTAAAGCGGATAAGATTGATTACTGTATCTTCTTTTTCTGCTCCTCCGAAGTTTTATTTATTATTTGTTAAATAAAATAATTTTCACTATTTTTGAAACTTAAAAATGACTTCTTTTTCAGAACTCCTGTTGACCCATGGCTTCACTAGAAATGCGTTCTTTGCTGGCTGAGTTAAAATGTACTGTCGTTGTCCGAAGAAAGTTTACAACCCAGTACAATAAAGAAGCATCACATAGGAATTTAGGGAAAGGGGAAAACGGGGTCTGTTATTGATTACTTACGTTCTGGTAGACCATGGGTTGGTGAAGGAACTGTAGTATCTGTAGAACAGCCCGTTGACAGAAGTCCAAAAAAGAGTCTTAAGATGAGCATCATTGGAGGTTAGGCTTTCAAAATCTACCGTGCATAAGATTCTGCGAGGGAAAAAAATGAAGCGGACAGAATTCAGATGCATCAAATGTTGTTAGGAGAGAAGTATCAATACTAATGCATTTTTTAATAATTTGATGTTCTCTGATGAAGCAACATTCCACATTAGTGGCAAGGTCAACGGACACAATTGCCGTATTTGGGAAAAGAGGTTCTTCTTTTCTAGTGTAGCCACGGGTCAACAGCAGTTCTGAAAAAAAAGTCAGTGATTGTGGAAAATATTTGAAAAAAAAAATAAAGACAACTGCAGAACAGAGAAGCTAGACACATCAAGCTTTCTTATACTTTAAACAGATTAATTTAATCACCATGTATAATTATGAAGTTACAAGTACTTTAAATTGCACCATGACTTTATGGACACCCTGTATGATTCTGAACTTTGTATCATTGCTCTGAAGATGGTTCAGTGTTTTAATTCTTCCCTGTGGGGGAGTTGGAGTCAGGTCGCCAGAGGGATACGGCCTTTTTGTTTCAACTTTTTTATAGCCAAAGCTCTTTGTCTGATTTCAGTAGACGGTGGAACCCATTTAGAGATTAGTGGATTAGTGAGTGGTAAACTGGGATTTAGCTAGATTACTACAATAGCCTTCTGAGCACTCTCCCCAAATGCCAAGTAAGTACTTTTATATATAGATATACATAAACACACATTTATATATATATATATATATATATATATATATATATATATATATATATATATATATATATATATATATATATATATATATATATATATATATATATATATATATATATATATATATATATATATATATATATATATATCTCCCAACGATCGTCTTTGAGCAGTGTATCAATTAACCTTAGCGTTCACGATATACAAACGCGTGAGCGAGCGCGCGCACACACACACACACACACACACGTTATGTCTGTTTACTCGGGGTAACTTGGAAAATAATATAATTCGTTTATTATGCCGGCGTTTCACAACACATCTCGGTTGCATTTTCCACAGCTCATAAAGTGTTTTGATTAAAATGTGAAACTAGTATATTGACATCCATGGTTAAAGCAATAAGACGTAAATACGTAAACTAAAAATAGTATAATTACAATAAACAAAACTTTCTTTAATTATGGATTTCGGTATAGTTTCACGTTTAACAAAATAGTTTATGTGCTGTTAAAGTGAAACGTTGTCCATATTTCCAGCTTTGATAATGTAACTTGAAATATTTTGTGAATCGCATGAAGCGTACTGCTCTTTCCCTCGTGGCCCCGTACCTGTCTGTGATTTGAGCAGTGGCTCCGCATGTGATATTGCATGCATATACCATACACGCGAATTTCAATTATTTCACTTAGATATACAATAATATACGAAAATATTAAGCATTCAGTAAATATTTTCTTAGGTAGTATATCTTCACACACACACACACACACATTGAACAGACTAAAGGTTAATATTGGTCTGAAAAGAAAAAAAATTCAATTAGAATCAAGCGAGAACTGAGAATAATATTGGTAGATTTCAGGCTTAAAGTGGAAATTAATTTCTTAAGACATGTTTTTGTGATATGGATTTTATAAACCAAAGTTTATTTTTTTCATTATTTCTTTTCAGAAATCAGACTTGGTAAATTTCTATGTCATCTGTATAAAAAACTAGTATTCGTGTATTCTGTATTTAAAAAAAATTACAGGAATCATATTCTACGGAATATTCAAATCAAGACCCAATTCATGGTGCCCTCCCCAGTATATACACACACATACGCGGCCTCATACAAGCACCACCTACACACACACACACACACACACACGCACGCACACGCACACACACACACACACACATATATATATTTATAATATGAATTGGGTCTTGATTTAAATGTTCCGTAGAATATGATTCCTAACAAATTTTTTTTTTAATAGAATACACGAATACTAGTTTTTATACAGATGACATAGATATTACCAGTCTGATTTCTGAAAAGAAATAATGAAAAAATCACCTTTGGTTTGCAAAATCCATATCACAAAAATATGTCTTAAGAAATTAATTTCCACTTTAAGCCTGAAATCTACCAATACTATTCACAGTTCTCGCTTGATTTTAATTGAATTTTTTTTTCTTTTCAGACCACTATTAACCTTTAGTCTGTTCATTGTTATGAACCACTTTCTCCCGAAGAACAATGTCCGCATCTGTATTCTTAAAGGTAAAATTAGTTCACTGATTACATGCAGCCGTCTATTATCGTTAATATAGTATAATTTGTGGTAAACCCAGCATGGCTTTGAATTCCGAAATGATATTTTATGGGTCATGATTATGTACCCTTTCAGCCAGTGAGAACGAGAAAAGGAAAGCAGTCACCTGGATGGCACTAAAAAATTCGGAAATCTCAAGGTACTCTTTGCACTTCACATGTGTCGGCAGAAATGGGTCTTGATACTTCCTTCTCCTTGAGAGAGAGAGAGAGAGAGAGAGAGAGAGAGAGAGAGAGAGAAGAGAGAGAGAGTAAAATTTTTGTACGTTTCTGGAAAATTATTCTGAAATGCAGAAAAGCAGTTTTCAAGTATTTGTACTTCTGGTTGCTGGCCCAGTTTCCTAAGCGTGCGGCTATTCTAATCACCTTTGGAGACATTACCATTGACCATACTGGTTGGACTGATATTATGCTGATGAGTACCACCTCGGGCATGTCTAATGACCTTTTGACCTGAGCTATTTTGTACCCAAGACAACGGAAGGTATGCGGTCTAATGAACACATATCAAAGATATTCATCGGTAACACGACTGTGGATAGAGAATGGTCTTGCAAGATTTCAGGGATCCAAGCAGAAATGTCGAATTAATTTGGCTAAAGGAGGACCTGTCAGAGGAGAAAGAAAATCCAATTTGCTGATAAGTGCGCGCTAATGAGAAGCTTTGAACCTCCTATTCACGCAAAACGACTTTTTTTTTTCTTTTTTTTTTTTCTCTCTCCACAGGATTTGCTTTAGCCAAAAGAGAATCTAGTTCCTGAATAGATTAGGGCTTGCAGTTGTTCTTGCCTGTTGTCTTCTTATAGGCGAGATTCCTCACAGTTTCACAAGATTTTAGTTGGTATGGTAAAAGAAATCACAATTAAAGATCCTTGATTTTTACATCACTCAGGTTTCACCGAATGCAACATCGATCTTTTACGCATGAGATGTTATGTTAAAGGATGATACATTCTTAGAATTTTTCTTTCAAAGTCAAATAAAAAAACCAACTTAATCATAGATTAATTCTTTCAGTGTCCTGAGAGAGAGAGAGAGAGAGAGAGAGAGAGAGAGAGAGAGAGAGAGAGAGAGAGAGAGAGAGAGAGAGGCCAATAATAATTTGAATTTAAGTTTATTGATAAAACTTCACATTTAAAAGACATTTTCTGGCACTGGAACATCTTTTGGTATATTAAAAGGAACTTTCATATTCAATGGGATCTAAAGCGGCAGTGAAATATGTTAATACGTTTGTGAAATATGCAGTCGTGGGTTTGGCTGATTCTTTCATAATAGAAATAATTTTGAAATTACTTTTGTTTTTACATTACTGTATGGTCATGCAATTGTAGATTTTTTCCATTTGAACAGGAAGTAAAAAAGAAAAGAAACATTTTAATTGTCGAATGGTTATATTCTTCATCATGAAAGTCATTTAATATATTTTACATTCGAAACATTTTCGAAGATGTTGGACTGCAAGTTATTCAGTTTTTACATCAACTGAGTTCATTTCGAACAAACAGATTAACTAGCTAACCAAACCAAGGTATCTAGAGAAAGAGGTAGTGTCATCCAAAATGTGATTTTTACCGGTTTGTTTTTTAAGCTTAAAGGAAAGTTTAGATTTTTCGTTGCACACCTGATACTGATACTGATACTGACAATGATTAAAAAATAAAAAAAACAAGCCGTAATTGAAAACTTCTTCTTGCCCTGATTGGCGAGCTATATGAGTGACGTTACTAAGCTTCTCTCCTTTTATACGATGGTCGCGTCTCTTTCAGTAGTCAAATCGCGAAGGCGGTCTTTTTAACTATATGGACATTTTAACATAGGTAAATTATGATGTCCTGTGCCACATAAATCAGAAAAACAAGGAAATTTGTACATTTTTATTGCTTTTCAAGAAATATTCCCGTAGGTGACTTCATATTTGTAGTATGACGTCTTCATCTGTTTAGCAGACGAATTTCCGTCAGTCAGGCTTGGAGTAATTTTACGTTATGCTTATGTCTGCAATTATAATACCAGACGTATTATTAAATTACGACTACAACAAATATTAATATTAGATAGAAATAAACAATTATAATTACCTTTAAAATGTGTAATTAATTACATTTCCATTAACTTACAATTACAGCAAGCTCGCTGTTAACGCACAGCCCCAGTGTAAAGGGGACGTGGCCTAGGCAGGCAAGAGATGCCGACTAGTCAATTTCCTTCGCTCCTTAGTCATATAACCACCTTGAACCAAACGACATACAGACAAGGAGTCTAGGGAAATTTTATCTCTATACCTTCGGGAATGGTTCCCAATTCTGGCATAAAATAATATCAGTGACATATTGGTTGCGTGAGGTACTTTGAAGTTTGAGGTTATTTTCCATTATTATATCGTGTACCTTTTAGTTAGAAACATAGAGTGCTGCAGATCTATTATATATGTGATGATTGCTGTTGAAAATTAAAAAATAGCTAACAGGAATACATTGATAATTATGAGCATTTTATAAAACATATGAAAATGGAAGCATTGTAATTATAATTGTGTTACGGTCCAAATATTAGAACTCTAATGTTTCTGAAAAATTTAAGGGTGGTGGCACGGACCCTGAGAGGTCCGCTTCAGGTTCGATATTATTATAAATAAAAAAGATTCGACACCAATAGTTGAAACTGGGATACGAATATAGAAAGGAACACTAACAGAACAAAGGTTTATTTACAAGCTTACTAACACAGATAAATGCAGAATGGTTTCTCCTATTTTCGTAACAAAAATTAAATCTTACACTGCATGAACTGGGGAAACAGTGAGGTAATGGAAATACTTGCTGGCAAGTTTTGCTGCTGGGAAATCAATGCTCAAAGCGGTGGCTTCACAAAAGGAGGACTGTAACTTCAGACTAGACGTCTTCTTGACTCCGTATTGGAGAAAACAAAATCCATTCTTGATACTCAAAGGGCAGGTTATTCTCAAACCAACTTGCAGGACATTTCTTCTCTGAATGCTTGCTCAACGTCGAAATATCACGGTCGTCCATTCCCTGACGACACACTTGACCAGATTTCGATCAAAACTCTCGAGCGCCTTCTCCTCTCTGATCCTTCATCTTGTTCCTTCTTCTCTTATCTCTCTCTGATGATCTCTCTGGTCTCTGACTGATCTCTGCTCTCTGACACTTCGTCAGTCGTATGTATATGGCTACCTGGAGGGCGGAGGGCCTACCAGCGAACGTCACAGGCTCCCGAGATGACTGGAGCGTCTTAGAAGGATCTCGACGAAGTATTGCATCAGAAATCGCGGCGTTTCTCACGACACGTTGGCGCCTGTCGAGTTCCATACCACACCTGACGATTCTAGAACAATCATGAGAACAGGCACCTCCAACATATGCGCGAATGCCTCCTAGCTGCAGAAACTTTTCGAAGAAGATGCGTTTTCCTTTCCTTTCACTTTGCTATAAAGCGATTACCATGACAGGTGGAGGCAAGGAAAAGTTACTGCTTGGTTGATTGTTCAGTCTTATTGTGTAATTGATATTATTTAGTTATTAATGAATGTGGCATTTAAAAGTATATGTATTTTCCAAAACTTCTGTTTCCCCCAGAAGGGTGGCGTCAGTGAGAAAAGACCGTCACTGGCACGTTCAGGTTTATGATGTATCAAGATTGAACAGACATTGCAGAAAACTTCCAATATCATTATCTTCAATTACGTAAACAATTTCTTTATTTACAGGTTATTTTTCAACGCCTTTTCCAAACTGCAAACACTCTTTAGACTTGTATTCAACTTTCATTCCTCCCAACATTTCCATGTTGTATACACTGGAAATCGTCTTTCATTCCCTCGACATAAGCAATAGCACCTTAAGGGTGTTCTGTCTTTTCACGTAGGCAAAGCATTTGTCCGTATTTTCTTGGTAAGTCTACCTTTCTCACTGGTTCGAAATTTCCACCTAAGCAAACTTGTCATCTCAAACACTTACCCTATTTTAGTAATCCGTCTTAATACCATGCTTTAGATTTTAATTTTTGAAAATTGAAAAATTCCTTTATATGTATAATATATATTATAATCTATATATTATATATATATATTATAATATATATATATATATATATTTATATTATTTATTTATATATTTCCATCGTTGCTCATGAGTTAAACTTGTAACTCACCTTTAGTAAGAGAAAGTTACAGACACTATCGATAGCAGCAGCACATTCAATCACTGTTTCCGGTTATTTTATATGTAAATCCCACCCCCCATTTAGGGTGGTCTGGGATGTGAAGGTCATCAGGAGTGTCACTAGTTATCTCAGCGACCTGGAAAAAACTATGGATTAGACACTAACCAATGGTTAGGTTTTAATTATGTGTCACCCTGACCTTAACTAGTTGTGATATTAATTTTTATCTAAAATCTCATCAAAATCGGTCAAGAAATAATAATTTTTATAACGTTCAGAGAAACAGACATTTTCTTGTATATGTATATATATTCTAGAATCTAGACGCACTCACACACACTGATATGAGTATATATACATATACATGTATATATATACACATATATTAGTACATGTATATATATAATCACATATATATGTGTATATGTATGTGTAGAGATATATATATATATATATATAATATATATATATATATATATATATATATATATATATATATAATATATATATATATCATATATATATATATATATATAGATATATATATATAATGTTTCATAGACACCACACACACCAGGGGAGTAACGTATATCCTGGCCTTCGGTTTCGAAACAATGAACAGTCAACTTTGATCACTTGTTAATCATGAGATATAATTTGATATCGACTCTGCTGTACAGATTCCTCTCAAATTCAGATTCTTTGCTTAGACTCGATATCACCCTGTGAAAAATCATTCTGATTAGATTGTACGAAGTTCAAGAGGTAAATTTCAAACTTTATATCCAGATTCATTACTTCATTTCTGAGCAGCTGGGGCTGAGAACAAAGAGGAAAGAAGCATATCCTTAAGATTTTCATACACCCGAAAACGTTTCAGCAAAAAGTTCCTCCATCCCTTTTACCCCCTTCCGTAACTAAAGATCAGCGAATTTGCAATTCATTATCTCAATATTTCTTGTCTTGCCCTTTACGACCCGATTACGTACTCATTATTCTTCAAAAATACCGTGTAATTTCTTCTCCTAATGAACCCGTTTCTTTTTGGAACAGGAAAAATTTTTTCTTAAGCAGGGACATAATCATTGTCCAGCAAGGCGTTACGTGCTCTATGGATCACAGCTAAACTTTCAATCTTTCACTTTAGTGAAATTTGTCGGATCGCCGTTTAATTTACGCTGTGTTTGTGAACATCTGCGCATATTCTTGTTGTTGTTGCTGTTTCATTTATCGCACAATTGTGTGTGTGTGTGTGTGTGTGTGTATTGAAGGGAGGGGAAACGGGATTAACCTTTTATTTGTAAATTTAGTGAGAGAGAGAGAGAGAGAGAGAGAGAGCTCATGTTAACTAAGAGTAATCATTCAGTTTTCTTTTTCTGCTTGATTTATGTGCTGAAGATTATAAATAATTAGGTCCGGCACTTCATTGGTAATTAGCAACGCATTTAGGGATACTTTCTCCTAAGTAAGGTTTTTCCTATTTCATTTTCAAAATAGTTTGTTACTATTGAGAAGTAATATCTGACGAAAGCGTAATTCACAGCCTTTGTAATTAAGAATAAGTATTGCTCAAGTTTCACACTAGATTAATGCTGTAATATTTTTTTTTTTACTACATGAATGTTATACGTGAGTTATTCGGTCAGAAAATAACACGTTAAAACGTGTTGCTGGTTGTTTATAGATACAAATTATATTAGAAAAACACCATTTTAAGTCCCTTGAAGCCTCAACTGGAACTTGATTTCAGAATAATTCAAACTCTTGAACGAAGGAACTATGTATTCTTTTCAGGGTATGTTTGTAGATGCCTTTCTCTTGAATGAGATTTTGAGAGCGCTCCAAGAAATTTTCGTGACCTCTGCACGTAAATTGACTTTTATTGAGTCTTGCTCTCTCTCAGACAAAGGAATACCGACGTTGTAATCGAAGATCGACGATCGATGTGCATGAAAGGAAAAACCTAACGACCGGAACTTGTGAGCTAATTATCGAAATTTTATAAAGCTTACAATTCAAATTTAAGTGAATAAGTTTTATTTTGTTCATTGCTTTCTGTTGATTGTTTATCCTCAGATCGAAGAAATCAAGTGTTGGACAGATTTCTCTTCGTGGGCTTGGAATAACATGTAGATTATGGCATCTGGCATATTTAACAATAGAATGAATCCAGGGTTACCTTGTGGTTGAAATGATTTTGTGAAAATAATGTGAGATATTTTATTGGACCAGTCAAATGAAATGCATTGATCCTGAGAAAATCTATCTTGCCTTAAATTACATTAATCATAGAATTAACACTGAAACTTCGGTATTTTCCTCCAGCGATAAGGTAAGGAAAAACTTCTGACAACTCTAAAGAAACGGACTTCATCTATTGTGATTATAGGTATGAGGATAGGTTATATATCTATACGAGAGAGAGAGAGAGAGAGAGAGAGAGAGAGAGAGAGAGAGAGAGAGAGAGAGAGAGAGAGGCTGGCAATGCTTTTTCTTCTTCTTCAGGACAGTCAATATGAAAACATTGACAGTAAGTGACCAAGAAACTGAGTGGTTACATAGTGCATGTGTGCGTTAATGTGTCGAGATATCAAGCCAGGCAGAGAGAGGAAACCAGAGGAAACCAAATTTCTTTTGATTTCTAGAAATATGTTTTACATTAAATACGAATCCAATAAAAGATAATGAAAATTAGAGCTACTCTGGATTATTGAATAAAGATTTGGTTATCTTAAGCTCCACTGCGTTCCTGCCTCTGCGTAACATTCGGTCTTCTCCTGATATGTTTGAATGGGAACCGGAATTTTTGTTTGTTGTGTAATTTTTACAGTTTTGGAGTATGTGATATTTTACGCATTTCTCTACATAAACAGTTTTTCATTGAAGAATGTCCTAATATGAGAATATCTGGTGGTTTCAATAACCAAAATGTTTAGATGTTTTAAGGGTACACAACGGTCTCACCTTGTTGAAGTGAATATCTAGGGAACATCACTTTAATTTCAAGTTCATATTGTTTGCTTTTTACTTATTCCTAATGAAATGCTTGCAACTCTTATTATACATAATAATTTATATATATATATATATTATATATATATAATATATATATATATACTTATATATATACACATATATATATTATATATATATACTATATATATAATATATATATATATATATATATAGATATAACTACATATCGATACTATATATATATATATATATATATATATATATATATATAATATATACTATATATATACGTATATATATATATGCATATATATGTAAAATTATATATATACTATATACATATATATATATATATATATATATAGATATATATATATATATATATAATATATATATATATATATATATGCATATATATTATACTATATATAATATATATATATATATATTATATATATATATATATTATATATATATATATATATATAATATATATATATATATATGTAAGTGGTTTACATAACAAATATGGAATGTTAGTCCTATATATAAAGATTGCTTGCAGGAATGTGATCAGACTAGAGACCGCTAAAGATGACGTATACAATAAGTATGTAGGCTAAGTTTGACATGCCGTCATCTGTGGTCATTCAATTTGTTTTGAAACAGTCCAAGCTCCCTGCTTGAGACAACTACCCCTACCTATAATTCAAACGGCCATACGTGATCTGTAGCGTGTCTCATTTGATTGTGTGTTCGTATGAAACTATGTCATTTGTATGTATGTTCATATGTTCGAACTACTGTCTGTTCCTTCATAACTTGTAACAGAGATGGTAGACAAGCAGAACAGAGTTAGCTATCGTCATTAGAAGACCCTGTACCTCTTTACCTAAGCTTTATCATGTAGAGGAATAGGATTAGCCATCATCATTGGCAGAAGCGATCAAGCTATTGTTATTAGAAGACTTGTACAATCATATCTGATCTTCACCATGTAAAACTTCAGAAGAATATATATTTTTTATACTTAGTGTTTTCTACAAGAACCTCCTCACCATGAGTTTAACACATCGTCGTAATAACCAACAAGATAATACCGACTTCGTAAATGATCTACAAACCCCCAGACCACTCCATTGAAGATGGAAGTGCAATACCAACCGACTTAGCGTAAGATTATCGCTAGTCTAACATTACCTCATAGGCGCCTTATCATACAAGGCACAAGCCCTAATATTGGTGGCCAGCGTACCAGAAGAACTCTACAACGTCCTACGAAGAAAAACCAGAATAATAAATCATGTATCATAAGAAGTCAACGACGACGGAAGCAGCAGATTCTTCAGCAACATAGTGAGCGACTTCAGAAAAACAATAAGAACTCTTCAACGACGACGAAAGCAACAGATTCTTCACCAACTAGTATCATCGTTAGTGAATAACTTCAAGCAAACAAAACCGACGTGTCCTTTTCCTGCGACAACGCAAGCTTCGTCTCTCATTAGAATCATTCAAGAAAACATCGTTAGTGAGCGTTTCCGGCACTCCAAGAAACAAACCGAACGCGTCTGCAGCATCGGATTTTCAAGGGCTCGAATCATCGAAACAACGCGCACGGGGGAAACTGAAGCCAAACCAGGTCATCCGCTAAATAGAGAAGGAGGACCAAGGCCGTGTGTCGTTATCGGAACACCGTGACTTCCCACAAAAAGCAAGCTAAGTACAATTTTTTATTCATTTGGAGTAACTTTGAGTGTTTCCTTTGCAGGTCGAATTTCGTTATTCCTGTGGCTGAAGTTACGAGACATTCTTAATCTTACTTTTTTACAGAAAATTATCAACATCATTGAGATTTCGCTACTGCGAGTTTTTATCTTTGAGTGCTGCTTTTCCAGAAGTTCTACTGAAATATCATAATCATATACTATGTTAATTTATCATTTTTGGTGATTATTAATCCCTTACGTAACAAAATCATATTAAACAGGGAATATGCGTTACGCAGTGGACGTCTGTATTTATACAGATGCATGGATAGGTCGTTGAGCAGTAGTGATTAGAAAACACACAAAAAAAAAAACAAGTGGAACATCCGTACAAATCTATATAAATTAGAGGTAACACTATTTCGGGTCATGACAATAAATGCTCCTTTGGCAAGTCCCGCTCGCAGTTTTAGCCTTGAGTTTTTTGAGTTATGTAAAATATCGAACCTCAATGACTCAACTTAACTTTAAAAATATGGCTGGATTGCAAGGAATAACATGTCTGTAAAAAACTTTCATCAGGCTAAATGGCGCTGACCAGGATCCTCACTATTTCAAATTTTAGCCAAAGAATGAAGTACAAACAGTTAATATTGAATGCAGTAGTGATAACTTGTCTTATTAGTAATCGCTCAGTTTCCTAATAGTTCGTCATTCATTGCTTTATACGTAACCAGCAACATAATGCTAAAAACACACAATACGTTGCCGATGGTAATAAAGAGAAGGATCTTTAATTATTACAAAAAAAAAAAAAAATAGAAACAGTAGCCCGTTCAGAATCAAACAAGCAAACTCGGTGACTGTGTCACCTAGTCAAGCGGTCAAGGTCAGTCAAAAAACTGCCGAAGTGTTCAAAGCATAGCAAATTCCATACAATAAGCGACTCTAGCAGAGTGGGGAAAAGCGATGTTGGTTCATACATACCGATATCTTTTTGAATTAAAAAGGATTTTCCTATGAAACACACGACCGTATAAGTAATCAGAGCAGGTTTTCGTTTTTTTTAATACGTAAGTTATTATAAGTAGTGGTGGATAAAGCCCGACTGTACGCGCCGTAAAAATTAGAATATCTTGTTTATTCCTTTAGTAGCACGTAATATCCTGTATTTACGGACTCACCGTCTGTTGTCGAACTTCCCTAATGAGAAGTCCGGATAAGCGAGCGTTTACAGATACCTCTATAGTTATAAAAAACATTGATCTGTATCTAGTGTAATTGTAAGATTCATCTAGGGTATACAAAATATTTTAACTTACATCCTGCAAAATAAGGCGTGTTTATCAAAGGGAAATCCTATAAACCTTCAAACATATTAAAATCCGTTTGAACAAAAATGAGACAGTTAATCAAATAATAACTTATATAAAGGAACTATACATTTGTCTCATAAATCGTAACATTGTTCAAATGACCCAACAGAATTCTCCCACAAACCGCAGTCGCACTTTGCACGCAAAATCTCGAGAAGCATGCACCCTCGAATGTCTTAGTGCGTGTAAAAAGACTTTGCTGGGAAATGAAATTTTAATCCTTCCCGACACTCTGAAATATAACGATTTCCGCGAAATAAAGCCCTAGACACGGTTGACTCGCTGCAAACAAGTTAATATAGTATTCCACAAAACCTATACATATAAATATCGCATTTCTTTTATTGTTGCTAACTTTTAATCCCACCCAACCAGTCGTGGATGAATCTCTCTGATAATCTATCTAAAGTAATATCAGTAAAGTCATTCAAGCAGAGGTGATTCAGCAGAAATTTTTTTTTATCTTTTACCTGAATACCAGGAAGTTTCTCCACTAGCGAGTGATCTCTGGGAAAAACGGATGTAATTTAACACAAAAATACGGTCTCTAAGGACAAACATAAAGCTATATACGTACTTCGTATAGACTCTCACTGCAATTTCAAAATAGAGATAAATGACGAAGTTGGAAATATGTTAGTAATAGGAGCCATTAGGAGATCAATAGCCCATATAATTTTCCCTCAAAACGTCATGCCATAAAAGATCGGACTTGGCGTATCTGCGTAGATTTCTGTCGCTTAAACAAGGAAACGACTCCCGATAGTTTCCAGTGCCATGTAGCGACGACATCTTATCTCTGTTAGGTTAGAATAAATTTTTTTTCACCAACTTGGACTTACTTAAAGGCTTTTACCAGATACCATTACCTAAGTGATTGTACCTCATACACCGTTTTCAGCACACTCAGGGGACATTATCAATTTTTACGTATTCCCTCCGCTTACGTTGCGCCCCAATTACAATATAGTGTGGAGGACTTTTAGGGGATAACCTACATGCCTATGGATGGAGGTCTTGTAATCTTTTCTAATACCTTAGAAGTACATTCACATAAAAGTAGAGCTAGTGCTACAAAGACAAAGACAAATAGTCTCAAAGTAAAATATATAAATGTGAGTTTTTAAAACCGACCATGTTTATCTAGGTTTTATGTGTCTAGTCAAGGTCTTAAAAGTAGTCCATGGTAAGGTGTCGGCTATTCATAACTTTCCGGTACTTATTAACGTAAAAGGGGGATACAGCACTTTTGCGCTGTAGTGGGTATTACAATCGTATGTAAATATGTAACTCTTCAATCATGACAGCGCCTTTAACAGATCTTACGAAGAAGAGCGTAGATTTCTTATGGTCTGAAAAGCATCAACAGGCGTTCGATATCTTAAAAAGCGGAAAATGCAGCTTACCTAACTTACTTAAAAATCCCTGATTTAAATAAGGTTTTGAATTTTTTTTTTTTTTTTTTTTTTTTTTGCAACAGACGCTCAGACCAAGGGGTAAGAGGGTATTACTTCAGTAATATGATAACAGTTCTTCCCTATAGCTTTTTATTAACGTAAACTAAATCCCTCTGAAAGTAAATATGCAGTAATAGGCAAGGAAGGGCTAGGTATCTTTAACACTAGTACATTTTAAGTTCATAATCTATGGCTATCCTGATAAAGTCCTTACTGAATATGAGTCCTTTACCGAGTTTTTCAAAGGCTTTAATCACAGTCCAAAAGGAACTCGGTGACAAATGATCATTCAGGTTATTGGAGCCAAGATAAGATATCTACCTGGGAAGCAAATATCATACCTGACGCATTATCCCGCAATCCCGCACCATACAGCAAAGAAACCATTAATTGGACTAAAAGATATAGAAACATCCGTGCCTATTGTTAAAACCGTATCCAAACAAAAATTCCAAAACCCAAGAGATCGCGAGCATTGAATATCTGGGTCGGAGCACAGAACTGTTACAAACTGAACAAGCAAGTGTCAACAGCGATAAGCAAAACAATAAACACCAAACAATAAACACTTCGAAACGGAACAGGGTCAGTGGCTAGGCAAACACAATAAACACTTCGAGCAGAAACCCTAAAGCAAAAGCAGTATTTATAGTATGTGTATCAGAATAATGTAATCAAATGTAATGTTCTATGTAGGTCTGTGACGAGGAAAACCCGAAGAACACAGCAGAGGACTAACGACCAGGTAGTAGTAATAATCTCTCTCATACCAATCGTCATAAACTGGTTGCATTCCGTCATCCAGGGTTCCATAGTATGTCACAGAAAGCCAAATCACTGTTTTACTGGCCTACAATGCTTACAGATATAAAAAGCACATATCTGATTGTAACACGTGTCATGAAAACAAGGGATACACTAAGACACCTGTCAGTTTAAGGGCCTATCCCGTGCCAAATCAATCCTTGAAAGAATATACGTAGAATTATTAACAAAGTTACGAGTCTGACAGAGCAAATAAACACTCCTTAGTGTTAATAGTTCCTTGACACGTTATATAGAATTAATAGCACTAAAAACAAACACCGACCAAGTTTGAGTGCGTTAGGAATATTTATGAGTGCTAAATCAGTAAATATGGAATTTCAACACATAATAATCTGTGACTCGGGTGGTGTAAATCAATAATAATCTCCTTAACACGTTGTGGGAATTCCTTTCCATTAAGAAAACCAATAATATATTTTATCACCCAGAGTCAATCGGTTTGGTAGAATACCGGATAATTAAATAGGAAGTGTCAATGTCTTACGAGTTACAACTCGTGATATTGGATCCGAACTGGATTATAGCGGTTCTCGCGGTTTTAAATACCTTTATCATTTATATCTTGTATCTATAGAATTGATGCCGCAAGTAGCCTTATACGGTACGCCGCTAGAACACTTTTCCACATATTCAAGCCAACCATTAATTTATCAAATATATATATATATAAATATAAAAAAATAAAAAAATAATAAAATGGATGGATCAAGTGGAGTCAATATAATACACTCCGTAAGAAGTCGGAAGGGTTACAAATTATAATAAAAAGGAATCACGATAAAAATCAATAAGCAAAACGTAACCATAGATAATTAAATATCCAAATATATATGCGTAAAGATTTGAACTCTAACTTAACGCTTTAGTAATGAAAAATAAGCTAAAAGTTCAAACACATATCCAAAACCTACTGACATATTGTCTCCCCGGTGATTTATATTCGTAGTCAATGTAAAAAAAAAAACAAAAAAAAAAAAAAATAATAATAATAATAATAATAATAATAATAAATAAATAAATAATAAAATAAAATAAAGAGATTTTAAAGTCAGGAAGTCTAGAAGTGAAAAATGTTTTATCTATGGAATAATCCTATATTGAATCTTATACAGGGCTAATAATATATATAGAATTTGTATGGAAACCTTTTTCATTAGTTTCAATAAGGAATATTTAATTTAACATAATCATGCAGTTTTCCAACATGAAACTATATATTGTTTCAATTTTGGTACTGTTTTTTTTTCAGACATTCTTCTCATGTGGTCGAGTATTAAAAAACAAAAAACAAATTTTATCCTAAAGTCGTATTTGTTACAGCAAGTAACGTAACTCTTAGCTGGCTAGAGCAATCTCCTGCCAAGTGACGACGTCATCATTGCCGTATCAGCATTTGTTCCTTTTAACCTTAATAATCTGCTTACACAGGCTTCATCTGTGTGTCGTCTCTGCTTGCAAAACAGATTGACTGGAGAAAGGAATGCTTAGCCCGAACTTCTCATGGGCAAGGCAGACGTTAGGTACAAGTGTCTATCGGTGTGCGCAATGCAACTTTAGCTAAGGAGTTGCAATCATTTTAAAATTAATAAACAAAATAAGGAAATAGAATTTCTATACACATCAAAATGAATTAATTTTTTCTGAACCTCATAGACATTTAGAAGTATCAAGATATATATGTGAAATATTTACTTGCAACATTAGCCTATTACAATTCAAGTAAAACATTCATGGGAAAATGTCACATTTTCTTGAAAAACCCAAGTTTATTTAGAAATTAGTTACATAGTGGGTTTTTTTCGTTGCATCTCCTACCTATTAATAATGTTTTAAAAGTTAACCCTCAGAGGATGCGCACGAGAAAATTGAATATGAAACTTTTGTTAGGGCACATAGAATCATGATTAATCTTCTCTTGACTCTTAGTTGCTGGCAATCTTACAATTAGCTCCGTTTTTCCACTCTTTGTCTAGTAAACTTACTACCAGTAATATCGAATTTCTTTGAGATTCGTAATGATATCTATTTATTTTTTATAATTATGGATATTTTTACAAGTCATCATAGACCTGGATAGGTTCACTCATTGTTAATGCCATGGATAAAAAAAGTTTGTACAGCGGATTCTTTTGAATTCCAAAATATCAACGAATTCATGTGGGTTACGTCTGGTCTAAATGGCTCTCTCCCCCCCTGTATGGATGTCGTCTGAATTTACTTTGCCCTTGTGACAAGTATAATTTCACTTGCAGGCTGATTAATGGAACCTGGTTACAGTATCCTGCAGTATGAGAGTTTCACATCGCAACTTCAAAAAATCGTTCGTCGCAGCGGACGACTACAGTCGAGTAACAACCGCCTACAATGTGAAAGGAATTTCATGGACTTCTTCGACCGACACCGTCTCTCGTCGTTAATCGTTTTGTGCGGAATGCTCCGGCGGCTGTCGGAATCGACTACGAAAGGGACATACTTCCTACAATTACGACCCGAAGGATATTCAACTCTACTTTGCTGGCGAAGGACTCGTGCTGGGGATGTTTTTTTATTCATCGCAAACGTAATCGTGTAGCTTAGGATGCAGAGAATAAGTATGAGCGCAAAAATAGAACGTTGGACCCGCCCAGGCAAATTTTCCCCTTGTTTTAACCCTGTGAAAATAGGCCGTTTCATTGGGCTATAGGTGGTTGTCTGGAACTGTGTACTGGTCGAAAAGTTGTTCGAACGTTAGTTAAAAGTGAAGTAGTATAAACCTCGGTCATGTATCCTATATATATAAAGTATCATGTATCCTATATATAAATGATCATAAATAACAGAATCGAAATATATTTTTTTGCGTGTACGCACTAGGAATCTATATATAAATGATCATAAATAACGGAATCGAAATATATCTTTGCGTGTACGCAATAGGAATCTATTTAAAGTGCACATATATTAATCATAATTTTATGAATCCATATACATATGTATAAACAAATCCAGGTAGCCTATAATCAATCTGTTACCTTTTATCATACCAATATCTGCAGTTATATGAGTAGTATATTGATTAATGTATCAGATATATAACATTTAGCATAAAAATCAACGAATCAATCAGCATAAACATTAATAATGTTATCAATTCATATATGAAAATTTTATCAGTTAAATATGTTTTTATCATGGTAATCTTCAATTTATGCAATTATCAGAGTACATTAGTATTTTCTGTAGCATATGTATCTTAATGAGATGAAGTGAAAAACTGTATTATTATATATCCGTGATCACTATTATTTACCAATATCATTGTTTTATATTTTACTACTTGAATCAATTCATGTATACCATGAATTTTTATTTACTAATATTATATATATATATATATATATATATATATATATATATATATATATATATATATATATATATATATATATATATATATTCACATAGTGTCCTGTATCACACTCCTATAAGTCAAATGCAAGTCAAGTTTGAGTAATATTCAGTAGCTGGTTTTGGTAGCTGACCGAGCTAATGTAAGTGTTTACATAATAAAAATATGGAATGTTAGTCCTATATAATAAAAGATTGCTTGCAGGAATGTGATCAGACTAGAGACGCTAAAGATGACGTATACAATAAGTATGTAGGCTAAGTTGACATGCCGTCATCTGTGGTCATTCATTTGTTTTGAAACAGTCCAAGCTCCCTGCTTGAGACAACTACCCCGACCTATAATTCAAACGGCCTACGTGATCTGTAGCGTGTCTCATTTGATTGTGTGTTCGTATGAACTATGGTCATTTGTATGTATGTTCATATGTTCGAACTACTGTCTGTTCCTTGGCATAACTTGTAACAGAGATGGTAGACAAGCAGAACAGAGTTAGCTATCGTCATTAGAAGACCTGTACCTCTTTACCTAAGCTTTATCATGTAGAGGAATAGGATTAGCCATCATCATTGGCAGAAGCGATCAAGCTATCGTTATTAGAAGACTTGTACAATCATATCTGATCTTCACCATGTAAAACTTCAGAAGAATATATAATTTTTTATACTTAGTGTTTTCTACAAGAACCTCCTCAACATGAGTTTAAACACATCGTCGTAATAACCAACAAGATAATACCGACTTCGTAAATGATCTACAAACCCCCAGACACTCCATTGAAGATGGAAGTGCCAATACCACCGACTTAGCGTAAGATTATCGCTAGTCTAACATTACCTCATAGGGCGCCTTATCATACAAGGCACAAGCCCTAATATATACATATATATATACTATATATATATAATATAATATATATATATATATATATATATATATATATATATATATATATATATATATATATATATATATATATATATATTTGCTTAATGCTAGGTCAGTTTTATAAGAGTAGCCTTGTGATCCCCAGACTGCTAAGATTCGTTCAGAAGCTATCCATTCAGAGTCAGGAGAGGAATGTTCTTCACACAGGTCTGGGGTATTTGTCATCCAGAAGTTGTGCTAAACAGATAGATGCATTGGCCCTTTAGCAACAAACGCCCTCTCCGCCTCCTAACTCGGGGCCACCTGGAGACTGGAAAGAAACAAGGAAACAATGTTGCCCGCTGATATTCACTTCTTTCTTGCTTAAAACACTTAAATAATTTTTTATTTGCTGAAATACCAAAATTAGATTTTCTTTGGAATGTAGTAGTCTTTCTCATTGCAAAAATAGAAGAAAAGGGAATCATAATCTTTTCCTTATGATGCCTGAAAATTGGTGAATTGAGACTTCAGTATTAGCACCATTATGCGAACACATTATCCAACAAGATGTTACACGAAATTCAAGGCAGTATAAACGCTGTGATGAACTATACCCTTAATTTGATTTACTTCAACACCGGTTTGTGGTAATGAAGTTGGAGTGGGTGCAATAGTCTTTTCTCTCCTTCGTATTGGAATCCCACATAGACTGGATGAGGATCTGTTTTTGGAAGAGGGTATCGTCGGTGCACGTGCCAAGGGCTTGTGCCCAAACCATGCCCAGCATGCGAGCGTGTCAGGCCACCCACTGCCTTGTGAAATATGAGATCAGCCGGGCGTGGCCTCTTATCACCGACACCTCTATCTGTTTCGGGTTTTTTCTGTTCTTTTTATTTTTGCTTCCCATCTCTCCTTTGTTTCTTTCAAAGCCTTTTTCTTTGAAATTCTCCAGTTTCTCCTCTCTGATTTCTTTCCCGATAGAGGGCTAAATGTAAGTTACAATAACTGGCTCTTGGTTTCGTATCCTCACAAAGAGTGGAAGATCATCCCTGTGTGATATTTATTGCCTTTTAATCGTTTCCTCTTCGAGATAGGAAGATTTAAACCGTGCTCATCATAGACCATTCTTTGTTCTGTCAAGCAAATTGTAACGCAAATCCTCTCCTCAGCATTAAAGACGTTTACCATTGCCGGGATTCTTATTGATAAGAAGTGCGGTTTGTGTTTATCATCATCTACTACAACGCCGTGCGACGCAAAACCTGCCCCAAGTGACTCTCCGCATCGTTTCACTTCCACAAATCTCCTTTCTTCTCCATCCTCCGGTCTCCATAGTTCTCATCTGTTGTTTTATGTTATAAAACATATATTGATCATCAGTTCTAAAGCCCACTTCATTGCTTCGTATATTTATCTCCCATAATCATGTCTATCATACAGATAATTCAAGAAACGTTACCGATCATAGAATGGTGTCGAAATATGGGAAATGGGATGTATGTAATGTTATTTACTTCTTTCGTTTATGACACCATATACGCACATTGCGATGATGATCACCCTACGGCTCATAGAGACTGACATGTCTTGTGCATATTAAGGATGTTTGCATATTAAGGAGTATTTCATTATAACCTGCAAGTACGATGATGTTTTCACAAGGGCAATGTTTCCGTTTTTTTAATATTAATTTGCAACCTGGAAATGGATTCCAGTCCTTTAGGAGCGACATAAAGAAGTTCAATCAATCTAGTACCAAACACTGAATTTGTTTACAGATGCACAAATATGTATTCGAGACACATGTTTGATAATAACGGGATGGAATGGAATGGAATATAGAATTTTGGCCCAAGACCAACCGCTGGGACCTATGGTTTATTGTCATTGAAACCTCAGGTAGAATATGTTTGAGAAGAGGTTGATGCTGTCAGTGGGTTCCATCATTTGTCCTTTTGTTTAAAAGGTTTGGGGATAGCAGTTCATGCTTAAGTGCAGAATCCGTATCTCTACACAGCTCCAGTTGCTAGGAGCCGAAGGATTCAAAGTATTTAAATACTAAAACCTCAGAATTTCATCTCATCTCTTCACCACAAAGGAAAATCTTAATAGAAAAAGAAATCTCTGAGCGGACGGAGCTTATCCTGGAGCGGGTAAGATTCAGCATCAACAAAAGATAGCGACCCGCCTCAGTCATCGTCAGAGATATCATCTTATCGGCAAATTCCTTTTTTGAATCTCACTTAAACTTCGAGCCTTAAACCGGCCAAACCTGAAATACAGAGAACAAGATAAATTCCTGAAAGTAATGTCATGAAATGCAGAATCTTATTTTACAGAATCACGCAGATACAAGACCAAAAGGGGTCTGGAGTTGCGATGCTTGGAGTCAGGAGATCAGTATCATCTTATATCATGAATGCCAAGCGCATAAATACTTAGCGTGGGATATGAAATCCTCTGCTCAGTAATAAAGAGGAGATCGCTATGATCGTTGTGGTCCCTTATTCCGATATGTATGAGAGTGTAATCGTCAATGCAATGGCACATAAGGATCTCTTAAAGGCATTTATTCTCGTGATGGAAATCATTCGATTATAGAAGATGGCGCCATGTAGTTTCTTGGTTAAACAATCGCTTTGTTTTCCCCCTTTTGATTAGAGTCAAATCATTGCTGATTTACTAGTGAGGTTTATTAGATGGTGTATTTGTTTGAGCGATATTCTTGTTTCACTGAACTAAGGATGGCAATATTAGCTTCATTATAAAAAAGAAATCGTTGGCCAAGTGATTGATCAGGAAGAATTATTTCTAGTAAGGTATGAGGTCTTTCTTTGTTTTTCTAGGGATTTCTTTAAATATGAGACAAGAATTTCCTCAAAGAATTGTAGTGCGGTTATTGTGTAATTAATTGGGGTTTATAATGCCATGCCTTTACAGTATTTCAAATTTATGAATAATTCTGAATTATTAAATTGCTATATCAAGAGCTTTATATACCATGTAGAGCTTGTATTGAGGTTGTATGGTTATTCGGCCCTTATAGTTATTAATAATGATTACTTGAAATTCTCGTTGTACGAAGTCATGAAATTGTCCCAATTTCATTAATTCACGATAATTTTAATGTTATTGGAATGAACTTAGAAAACCACTGAACTTTAAATACAACATACCATACAGTACCGCTTAATCAGGATCTTCACTGTTTTAAGGGAAGATGCGATGCATTACTTCTCTATTACTATTTCCTTGCATTTTAATGCATTTTTCTCGATTTATTATTTTGTTAATTTATTTATTTATCGTTTTTTTTTTTTATAGAAGCGAGATCTTTCTGCATATCCTTTTACCTCATCTTCTTCCTAATGAACACCATATTCTGTGGAAGATTGAATTTCAAGTCAGTGGCCCCTGTGGGCTTCATTCATATGAATAATGTTCATCATCTGAATAATTATAATAATGATTTAGTTCATAACAATAGAAAATTCCCAAAACAAACCAGAAGCCATAAAAGATCGTTCTGCAGACTACGTTATGTCCATGAAAGACACGAGTTTTAGATAAAGTCCCTTCACCCGACAAACATTGGGTGATGACCTTTTGATGACATAAATCATCACTTATCACTACTTATAACCCGTTATTGTCTATCAGCAGGTAGACTAACATTCCTTGGTTAATTTATAAGGATAGTGGGATCGAAATTTGGCTGAAAACATTATATATGTATAGTATATACTGTTTGAGTGTGTGCATACGTTTATGTGTATATACGTTTATGTGTGTATATACTTACAAACATAAGTTACGTTTTTTTTTTTTTTTTTACTTTAGTTTAACCAGACCACTGAGTTAATATTAACTCTCCTAGGGCTGGCCCGAAGGATTAGACATGTTATTTAAAATCAGTATAAATTATTTATTAAAAATAAATAGATAAATATTATTATCTGGAATATATTATCTAAAAAAAAATAAATAAAATAATTTACTATCTGGAATATATTATAAATTATATAATATTATATTTTGTCGTATAAATTATTAAATTTAAGGAATTTTAAAATATTAAAAAATATAGTGAAAATTTGTCACTTTCTGATAATATTTCTTTAAAAAGAATATCTTCTGAATAATATGTCTCTTTGGGTTTTATATTTTGGACAGATTTTAAAAATATGTTTTACTGTTATTTGTACATTACATATTTCGCACATAGGTATAGGGGCATGGGGGTTACTCATTAGGTAACCATGTGTCAGTTTGGTGTGACAATTCTTAGCCGTGTCAATATTACTGAATTCTTGCGGCATTTCTGATAGGATGATGGCCACCGGGACGGGTCTACAGTTTCTTTTATTTCTCTTAATTTATTGGTAGGATGGTTTTCCCCCCAGTTATTTTGCCATTTTTCTTAATAACCGACTTGCTGTGCCTAATATAATCTTCTAGTGGCAATAATTCTGCTGATATTGGGAGTGTTCTAGCCTCTTTTGCATAACAAAGCTGCTTTTTCATTGCTTCTAATCCTATATGAGATGGTATCCAAACATAGAGTAACAGATATTTTTTGTCTTTTCATTTCATGTAATATATGTCTAATTTCATTTACAATTTTGTTTTTGGAGTATAAGAGCTTATTGCAGTTATTGAACTTAGTGAATCGCTAAAGATGGTTACTTCACTAAACTGGTTTTCAGATATAGTTGTTAATGCTGTTTTTATTGCTAGTAATTCAGCAGTGAATACTGATGCTTTGCTTTGTAAGGAGACTTGGATCTTTATATTGTTTCCGTAACAGCGAATCCAACTCCCATATCATCTTGGAACACCATCAGTATATGATTATTATTGTGTATCTTGAATATGTCCAGAGCATATTGTTTCATAGCAAGGGGATTATTCAATTTATTACTGGGTATTGTACACAATTTCCTACATATCTGGGGAGCACTTATCAACCATGGGGGCATTATTTTGCTAAAATTGTAAACTTTAATATTATAAAGGTCATTGTCATTAAATAATCTATTAGCTCTAACGGGGAAGGATGGGATAATTTTTGTATTCCAGAAACAATCTGGATCTTTAAATAAATCTTTGGTTTTTGCTGGACTATTTACATTTTAAAGCTCTGCACATCGTTGTTATTTTGAATCTATAAGATAGTGGCATTCTCCACTTTCTACAATCAACGATTGGACTGGTGATGATTTGAATGCTCCAGTGGCTAAACGAAGCCCAAGATGATGCACTGGGTCTAGCATTTTGAGAGTTGTCTCACTAGCAGAACTATAAATTGGACTGCCATATTCTAATATTGGTAGAACTGTAGCCTTATAAAGTTTCAATAATGTTTCTCTATCAGCACCCCATGAAGTGTGGGCTGATTTTTTTAATATATTTAAAGCTTTCAAGGCCTTTGCTTTGGTATGTTCACATGGCCTTCCAGTTCAAATGATTGTCAAAATATAAGCCCAAGAATTTAACTTCTGGATAAAATTGGATTGGGATGGGTGTTATTCATGGTAAGAGATATAACTTGATTTTTGAGCCAGCGCTGATCCTTATAAAATGTTATTGCTTGTGTTTTTTCAACAGAAAATTTAAATCCAACAGATAATGCCCATTGTTCAATTTTAGCTATGGAGATATTTAAAATTCTTTGGATGTGGCGTAGGTTGTTTGAAGTGTAAAAAAATGGCAAAATCATCAACATATAAGCTGTTGTTTACATCTTTTGGAAGCATTTTAACAATATTATTGATTGCTAATGCAAATAATGTGCTGCTTAGTACGCTGCCTTGTGGGATACCTTCTTTTATTTCAAATGTTTCTGATAATACCGGTTTCAATTTTAGTCTGGAATGTTTCTTTCTGTTAGGGAAATTTCGTATAAAAATTGGGAGTTCACCCCTTAGATTTATGTCATATAGAGATTTTAAGATTTGAATATCTCCATGTTGTATCATAAGCCTTTTGAATGTCGAGTAAGACTGCGACAGTAATTTTCTTTTGTACAAGTCCTCTTTTGATTTGATCTTCTAGTGATGTTAATGAGTTTAATGTTGAATGATTTTTCCTACTTCCAGATTGAGTTGCTGCTAGAACTTTATTTTTCTCTAAATACCATATGAGTCTATTATTTACCATCTTTTCCATGAGTTTACAAAGACAACTAGTTAGTGATATAGGTCTATAATTATTTGCTGATGTTGGATCTTTGCCAGGTTTGGGGTATAGGAATTACAATAGCATGTTTCCTCCATGCTTTGGGGAAGTAGTTTCTTTTTCCATAAGTGATTATATTTTTAATAAAAGTATTCTTTTGGCTTTAATGTTTCAGATGTAAAAGGAGTTCAAAAGAGATATTATCCTTTCCTGGGGCAGAGTTACTAACAAGTTTTTAGCGCAGCATCAAATCTTCTAATGTAAATGGGACATTGTAGTATAATTGTTGACTTGTTTCGAAATTATTATATGTTTCTCTTCATTCTTTTTCCTAATGCGAAAATGTTCATCTAAATTCAGGCTATTGCCTACTGATTCTAGGTGGCGACTATTATATTTGATATATCTTTTAAATCATGAACTTTTTTCCCATTGTAATATTGGGGATCTAGGTGATCGACTATATTTGCCATTAATTTTTCTAAATCTATCCCACATTTGTTTAACAGTGTCACGGAGAAGTCTGCGACGTAATTATTGCCAATGATGATTTCCTATTGCTAATAACTTTTTTCCTGAATTGAGCAGATATTTTATTCAATAAAGGTTTGATATAATCAATTTCCATAGCTATTAATACTAACCCTTTCAATGTATATCTATTACTTTTATATAATTTGTTATATCTTTGGTTTAGTCTGTCTAATCGTCTACTCATCTTGTGCTTCAGTATGATAATATCTGAAAGTCTCTAGACCACCATGGAACAGGATTTATTTTTGGCTTACAAGTTGTCATTGGGTATTGATTTATTTCCAGAACTAATTACGAAATCTGTAAAATATTCATTAATTTCATTGTGATCATTGTTACTTTGGAAAGGGGAAACATTTTTAGTAATTAAATCATACTTTTCCCAATCAGCTTTTTTAAAATTAAATTTTGGTACAAATTGTTGATGATTATCTTCAAGACATGTGATTACGATTGGGTAGTGATCACTAGTATAAAGGTCATCCAGAGTATTCCATTCTAATCTGTCTACTAACGAAGTGGAACAAATAGACAGGTCTACAGATGATAGGGTCCCATGAGTTTTTGAAAAGTATGTTGGGATTTCATTTTCATTCAGACAACAGTAGTTGTAGTTAAGTATTAGATTTTCTATGTCTTTACCTGCTCTATCTGCGTCGATGGTACTGGCATCCCATAAAGGGTGGTGAGCATTAAAATCACCTAAAACTAGAAATTGGCTCATTGAATTGTGATAAAATATTTGATAATTGAGCCATATCATAATTTTCATTAGGTTGATTATATAGACTGCAGACTAAAATGCTAGTTTTGTTTATCATATGCAGGCGAATTGAAGATATTTGAAATGAATTATTGTTAACTGTAACTTTATCATAGGTTACACGATTATGAACATATATTGCTGTTCCTAACTTGCCTTCTCCTCCTGAAACGGAGGATGCCAGAAAATAATTACATATTGATGGGACTGGATTATTAACGTGTTGTAAACATATGCACATTGGTTCATGTTGCTTTAGGAGTCTTTGTATTTCACCCAAGTGCATTCGTGTTTTCAGACCGTTTATGTTCCATTGGATAATAGTATAATTGAATGGAACGAAAGTTAAAAGATTATTTTGTATATTTGGTTTTAAATATATATAAATTATATATATATATATATATTTTTTTTTTTAAACTATGGGTAATTATTCGCTTAATTAGCTTTTTCTTTTTGGGTTTTTGACATTTCTGTGTTATCTTCTGATTCAGTGGTGAATTTAATTTCTTCTTGTTTGGCTAAGAAATTGTCTAACACTGCTATTTTACTCTCACGATAGTACTGTAAGTGTCTAATACACATACAATCTTTGGTATGTAATTCTAGCTGGCTTGAGATGTTATCTTTTCTAGCTAAGAAATTCCTTATCACGTTTATCAATTTTTCTTTATTTAAAGGTTTCGTTTCTTTGCAATCTTGCAAAAAACATGTATGGCATCCACACCGTTCATGGTGAGATTCAGTTGGAGGTGTTACGCCTTCTTGGATACACTGCTGACATTCACAATTATCGTTTTGTCTTCCTTGGACAGATTGAAATTTGTCTATAAATTTTCTTGGAAAGACTGGCGAAGGGTTTAGTTCTTCAGATTTACTTTGAAAAACTATAGAAGAATTCATTGCTTGAAATTTACTTGGAAAGACTGGTGAAGGACTTATTTTCATCATTATTATCTAAATTAGGGGATGTTTTCCTGTTGATTTTAGGCATTTTCTTCTTCTTGACGTCATTAGTATTAATTAGAGTTTTTGGGGGGGAAATTATTTCTCTTTCTCGTTTTCTTCTTGTTTGTTCAGCATGATCTTCATTTCCAGTGTCTAGAGATGGCAATTCTTCATCTTTCATTAGTACGTCATAAGAGTTTGCTTATTGATACTGTATTGCTAGATTCTCCAAGAGATTTTTTGTTAATTTCTAAGTTTGATGACCTCGTTGTTTGTTTTTCATTAGTTTTTTCCAGGTATTATAAAATGTTTCTTGGGCATTACTTTTTCTACAGCGTCTCGATATGATTTATTTCTAGCAGGGTCCATTAAACCTCTTGATTTTAATTCTTGCTTTCCTTCTGGAATTGACATGCCAGACCTGCTTATTAGTAGTTTTAATTCAGTGTTATATATGTAGAATGGGCATATCTTTGATCTCGCATGATGGTCTTGTCCACAATTACAACATTTGGGAACGCCACAGTTCCAGGTGGTTTCATGATCTTCTGAACCACAGAATGCACAAATTGGTTCATTTCTTCTACATTTGTTTTTTGTATGTCCATACTTTAGAGCAATTTGTGCATTGAAGAGGCTTTGGTACATGGGGGTAATACCTCTCTTCTCTAGCCTTCTATTTTAATATTAGGTGGAATGTCTGCCCTTCAAATTTAATTTTAGCTATTCTCAATTTTTTTCCCTGCTGTCTTTTATTTGGGATTTCATATACTTTTACGTTTTCAATATTAGGATATCTAATTTTTAATGAGTTCAATAACAATGTCTCATCTGGTAGGCCATCACAATCATTATTGGGTGGTAACATTACTGTTCCCTCAATGCTGTTCAACTTGTCATGTCTTTCGACTGTGACATTTATCCCATTCATATTATTAAGCATTTGATAATTTTCTGATTGTTGAGTTTTGTGGTAGCTTCCACTATCCATTCTTTTCTTGTTATAGATCTAAAAGTCATTTTCTTTTGTTGGGTACGGGTAGGCTGAGCTAAAATAAAAATTTTTCAAATTTTTTTTTTTTTTTTTAGCAGCTGTCAGCTCGGTTTTCTGTTTTAAAAACTAAGTATCTTGGCCAAGTGCCATATCCAAATAATGAGTCAAAGTGTACTAATGTAGGATCTGCTCTGTATTTAGGTCGTCTGTTTCGAAACTATTAATATTTTCCTTTTTTTCATTTATTACTGGAGGAATTTCCTTTTGTGGCATTAAGTATGGTTCCATAGTTATTATATTTGATTTGGGTACGGATCTAGAATCATCGTTTACTTCTTTGTTTACATTTTCCTGAGCCAGTTCCAAGTCCATTCCAGGGTGGTCAACAATGGGGGCCAATGTATCATCCATAGATACGAGTACTGTAATTTTTCAGCCAGGTAGTCCTCCGCCCACCATATTCCTCAGTAAAACGGAGCCCAACAAGGGAGGGATGTGTTATGCAACTTTAAGTGGCCACCCCTAGAGGCTACAACCTGGTTATACACCATGGCTCCCAGAACTTGAGGCGTCATCAGTCCGTCGAGATCAGACCCAGCTCTGGGGGCCATGTTTGACATAAGACTTTCCCCTCGCTCGGGCACGTCAGGTACTCGAATTCTACGGATGGAGAGACATGTCAGTCCTCTTCACCCTCACATTCAAATCAGAGGAGCAGTCAGAGCCGTAATCCAATGTAGGTCCAAGGTTGTCAACTAATGGTCACTCATGACAGGGGAAGAAGTTGAGGATTGAAAATAGGAGAAGGCTCAAAAGTGGACCGATCTTTAGTCTGGATGCTCAGAACTGGCCTGTGTAGCATGGTTAGACCTGGCCAGGGTAGAGCACTACTCCGCTACTGTAGCCCAGTTCATCCTTGCACCACACAAGCCCCACCACCACATCAAGGTGCCGGGCCACTGGTGGGGACATAAGTTACGTAATTTTATCTTTTGTCTTGACTTGCTTT
>NC_061094.1:23178970-23182200 GCF_015104395.2 Macrobrachium nipponense | reverse complement strand
TCTTGACTTGCTTTGTTATGCACCATTGACCACATAAGTATGATTACGATACTTTAATATACTCGAATTTGCAGCTACGTTTAACAGGTTATTTCATAACCTTTTCTTTATATATAAATATATATATATATAATATATATATATAAAGGTTTTTTGCCACGAAGGAAAAAAATGAAAAAGCGAAATAGCCAAGTACTTTCGGTCCTGTTCGGACCCTTTACTGAGGCAAACTGATTTTACAGAGAACAACATAGTCAAAAAAAGGCTTAATATACAAACTGTCTAGTCAAAAGAATGCTTAATATACAAACTGACACTACAAGATTAGCCATAAGGGCGATTTTCACTCTACAGAAAGGAGGAGCCGCCTGAGGCTAGCCACACCTTGAAGGATACACGCAGTAAACAAGTGATTCTTCCAGAAAACAGTACATTTTGAAAAAACACGGGAGCATATACAATTTAATATCATGAATTTTTACACAAATTTTCCCCAAAAAAATTATTATTAATGAAAAGACGAAAGAAAATATAAATATATATATATATCGAGCAAGAGAAAGAGGGAGAGAGAATATCGAACCAGAGAGAGAGAGAGAGAGAATTAATAACTATATACATGTGGGACGAATTTATTAGTTGTTCATTTATTTTAAGGTCCTTCATAAACATCTTACAAATATATGGGTCCAAATGGTACATTCCCAGACTAAGATTTAGGTTGTTTTTATTAGTGATTTGTATAATTGCCGATTCCAGTAAATTTCTTGAAACATAATCATTAGATCTAGCAATTACCGAGGTATCACCCCAATTAATACAATGAGATTTTTCACTCAGATGGATAAACAGTGCATTTGAAGTCTGCTGTTCTAACTGAATACATATGTTGCTTAATACGTACACATGAATTTTTACTTGACTGACCAACGTAAAACGAAGGGCAATCCTTACAAGGAATTTTGTAAATGATGTTGTTATTAGTTACGGGACTATTCTTAATTAGCATATGTTTAATGGTATTGTTATAAGAGAACACTACATTAACATTAAACTATATAAATATTGATTTTATGGTTTCAAATCCACGAAAATAAGGTAAGCTAAGTACATTTTTAGGCATTTTTTTTCATTAATAGCAACATTATAAAACTTTTTGTGAGCTTTTTGATAACATAAATCAATTAAATGAGGTGGGTAGCAGAGATCGTTTCCTATCTTTTTTATGTATTCTATTTCTTGGTCCAGATATTGTGGACTCGTGATACGCAAAGCATGTAGGAACATAGAAGAAAAAATTGAAATTTTAATATTAAGATGGTGGCCAGAATAAAAGTGTCCCTCATTACCTTATTTATATGGCCTAGTCAAAACTCATAAAGAAAACAAACCTATGCGCCCAATTATTAGTACTGTAGGATCAATTGCTTATAAACTATCTAAATATCTTACTAAACTGTTATCCCCGCTACTAAGAACTGTATCTAATCCACACATCCGGAATTCTCTTGATCTTGTGGAAAAATTAAATAACATTGTACTAAACCCTAGCGATATTTTTGTCAGTTTTGATGTATGTTCTTTGTTTACAAAAGTCCCTATTGACTCTGTGCTAGAATATTTAAGTAATGAACTTGTACTGCATGAATTGCCTATGTCCGTTAGTCACATAATTTCCTTAATTAAGTTATGTATTTGTGATTGCAGATTTATTTTCAATGGAGAATATTACCAACAAATATTTGGTATGGCCATGGGTAACCCTTTATCACCTCTCCTTTCAAACTTATATATGGAATTTTTTGAGAGACAACACCTCCCGAATATCACACTTATCCCCTTAAAATGGTACCGATATGTCGATGATATCTTAGTAGTCTTACCTGGTGGTATCGATGTAAATGATTTACTGGAACAGCCCAGACTTCAAATGCACTGTTTATCCATCTGAGTGAAAAATCTCATTGTATTAATTGGGGTGATACCTCGGTAATTGCTAGATCTAATGATTATGTTTCAAGAAATTTACTGGAATCGGCAATTATACAAATCACTAATAAAAACAACCTAAATCTTAGTCTGGGAATGTACCATTTGGACCCATATATTTGTAAGATGTTTATGAAGGACCTTAAAATAGATGAACAACTAATAAATTAGTCCCACATGTATATAGTTATTTATCTCCTCTCTCTCTCTCTCTCTCGTCTCAATCTCTCTCTCTCTCTCTCTCTCTCTCCTCTCTCTGGTTCGATATTCTCTCTTTCTCTTGCTCGATATATATATATATATATATATATATATATATATATATATATTATTATATATATATATATATATATATATATATATATATATATATATATATTATATATATATATATATATTTATATTTTCTTTCGTCTTTTCATAATAATAATTTTTTTGGGAAAATTTGTGTAAATTTCATGATATTAAATTGTATATGCTCCCGTGTTTTTTTCAAAATGTACTATTTTCTGGAAGAATCACTTGTTTACTGCGTGTATCCTTCAAGGTGTGGCTAGCCTCAGGCGAGCTCCTCCTTTATGTAGAGTGAAAATCGCCCTTATGGCTAATCTTGTAGTGTCAGTTTGTATATTAAGCCTTCTTTTGACTATGTTGTTCTCTGTAGAATCAGTTTGCCTCAGTAAAGGGTCCGAACAGGACCGAAAGTACTTGGCTATCTCGCTTTTTCATTTTTTTCCTTCATGGCGAAAAACCTTTATTTATACATAGCATCACGTTTTATATACTTCGTGATCAAGTTATTCATATATTATATATATATATATATATATATATATATATATATATATATATATATATATATCAGCAATAGAAGAGTTCCGTGGAAATCGGAGACGAATAATAAATATTAAAACCATGGCTTGAATGAAGAGCATCTTTATTTGCGACTAGTTTCGGAGATTTACTTTCCTCCGTCATCGGGCAATCTATAATGAAATATTATTTACAATTAAAATCAATGACGTAATATAAGTTACATTAAAACAAAGCAAAATAAGATAAAATTACATAATTACTATAAGTTACATTAAAATTAACGAAGCAAAATAAAATATAAAATTACACAATTACAAGACATAATAACCTAAACTTGCAGCAAAATCTTAAAATAATTGACTTGGAAGAGGAAAGCCGAGGGCAAAGGCAGTCTGCTCTAAAGAGAGGAAATCATTAAATGTATG
>NC_061094.1:23163970-23168970 GCF_015104395.2 Macrobrachium nipponense | reverse complement strand
CTTTCCTTTTTGCTTAGATCATTTCTCTGATATGACCCCGTCTTCCATAAATATTCGAGGTCTCCTAGTACTACACTTTAAAAGAGCCAATATATATTCATAAAAGGCCTTTACATATCATTGGTCACTGAATTTTAATGGAAATATCCCTTGACCTTAAACTCAGAATCCTTGATCATTTCGAACTTTATTATGACACCCAACTGTTCTCACACGTATATTAATGTCTCCTTAATTTCCATTATCGGAGAACGTGTTCATCGGAGGTTATGGGGTCAATTGTCCGTGGCATAAATTATTTCAATAATGCAAAAGTGTTCTTATTCCTGGGGCCTTCAACAAAGGCCAGGCCTCGCTAGGACTGAGAGAGAGAGAGAGAGAGAGAGAGAGAGAGAGAGAGAGAGAGAGAGAGAGAGAGAGAATCGAAACGCTAATGCGTACGGGAGAAACCATTCAGACGCACCATGATGACAGTATTGAAATGTTCATTTTTTTTATTAAATGTTATAAGAAGAATATAAGTAACCTAGTGAAGAGGAAATAAGAGTAGCCAGTAATCACTTCTCCATGCTGAAACTTTTTCCGGGATCCATTAGAACTGCAGAGAGTGGTTTTTCTGGTCTTTGTTTTATATCTTTTACTAAGCGATAGTTCTTTTTTTCCTTACTTAATTATTTAAATAATGCGGAAAACTCCCCACCTCTCATGAGATAAAAACTCGAATCAACATTGATAATAGTTTGTCCTTTATTATCTTGTAGCTGCCATTTAAGTGAAAGAGAATGATTCGATAATTATATTATTTGCTCCTTTGTTTATGAGTAGCAGTTAACAGCTCCGTTCATCGAAGACAATAAACACAAGGCGAAGTCATCAAAGTAACCTGATGTACCAGCAGTCTTCTTTGCTTTAATAATCTTGTTTTTGTTTTCCGTACGTCTAAAATAAGTTGTTATTTTTTTACTGGGTTACTCTAATTCGGCCATTTCTCCTTTATGTTACCAAAATCATAATGATTGAAAAAAAGGGAATGTTAAAACAATCGATATTGACACTTTTCAGAAATTCGGACAACAGGACTTTTTTTTATTATTTATTATTATTTTATAATTACTTCGTGTACGAAAGTAAAGGATTATTGCCCGCACACACTCACATTTTTAAACATACACACCCACCCCCACACGCACACAAACTACATATATATATATATACTATATATATATATATATATATATATATATATATAGTATATATACGTATATATATATATATATATATATATATATATATATATATATATATATATATATATATATATATATATATATACGTATACGTATATATATATATATATATATATATATATATATATATATATATATATATATATTATATATATATATATATATATATAGATATGTATATATTTATATATATAAATATATATATATATTTATGTATATAAATATACATATATATATATATATATATATATATATACATATATATATGTGTGTGTGTGTGTGTGTGTGTGTGTGTGTGTGTGTATCTTTCTTTAGCTTGAAAATGGGGCTTATATGTCTTGAAACGTTGCGACAACAATAAAAGTACATATAATGAGAATAAAGGATTGTCCTTCACCTTGCACCGACTGATGTCTGCTGGTTGATAGAACCGCCTTTAATTTTCACTATAAAAAAAAAAAAAAAAAAAAAAAAAAAAATATATATATATATATATATATATATATATATATATATATATATATATGTGTGTGTGTGTGTGTGTGTGTGTGTGTGTGTGTGTGTGTGTGTGGTGTGTGTGTGCGCGCGGGCGCTGATCCCTTACTTTCTATTAATTATTTCTTGTTACAGCTATGTTATATGCCACTTTGTGTCTCACCGCGTCAAGTGTGCATATCAATGATGTCGTTTTATATATACATATGTATATTTTATATATATATATATATATATATATAAATGTATATACGTATATGTATATATTATAAAATGCGACGTTTGTATAGTATACTTATATTTTAAGAGCCCTAAGTTTCTGAAATTTTGTTTTCTTGTTGAATTTTTCAGATTTTCTTATGGCTTCACGGAAGGTTCAGTGTTTGCGGTTTATACATGTCCCTGCAATTCCGGAAATGGGGCTCATAATCTCATATATCGTCTTCAGTCACAAGGTAAGGGAGGGTATTTTCTCTTAAGGTTGGTTTCCATTGTTTGTTCATCAGTATTATTATTCATTCCTGATTATCCGCGTTGTTGTAACTATTCCTAAGAAGCTATTAACTTGTAAAGCTACTTTCCTCAGAGTAGACTGCTTCTAAATATATGCTTATTAGAAATTGCTATAAAATATGTCAGCAAACTTTTAAATGTATGTATTATACACAACAAAACAAGTCTGAAAATAAGAAAGTTTCGTAAATGAAAACTGGTTCAGCAATCGTCTCTGCACTCTGAACTTACGTGTTTATATGTGTTCTTCTACATTAATCGTCAAACCAAGGTTGATGATTTGTCAGTATTTCTGTCTTTCCCGGGGCCTGATATGAACTATAATTTGAGGACAAGGCTTATTCAGTCTCCTCAGCCTTTTCATTAGACTGAAATGTAGAAGCACAATTCTGGATCATCAAAACAAGTAAAGAGTAAAAACATGACCTGGAATTGCTCTGGGACAACAGACAGAAAAAAATTCGAACCCCTGTTTGGAAAATTAGAACGCTAACACACACACACACACACACACACACACACTATACGGAGGAGGAAGACTGAGGTTACTAAGAATTCGTAGTGGTTATTACACGTTTTTTCTTTGATTTTTATTGATTTTTTTTGTTGACTTATTGATTTTATTAGTGAAATTGGATTTGAGAGTTGATTTAATGCAATATCAATCCACGCTGAGTAATTTTTATATATATATATATATATATATATATATATATATATATATATATATATATATATATATAATAAAAGGAGCCCATAAAAACACCAAAATATAGAGAGAAAAGTACTATATTTCAGAGACTGCTGTCTCCCTCTTCAGGTAGATGAATGAGAAAAGTTTACAGAAAAGGTGGTATATACCAAGAGGTCCATCCACAGGAAAGCCAATTTAGGTCACCCCCGCTGATAATCTTCCCTTAATCTTCTTGAGTGTTGGTTTAATGAAAACCTTGTCGATCGTATCTGAAAATCCACACTCCATTTTGAAGATGTTCATACCTGCCTCTCTTTTATTAAGGGCCGATTGCAATATATATATATATATATATATATATATATATATATATATATATATATACAGATTAATATATATATATATATAATATATATATATATATATATTGTATATATAGAAGCCAGGTACTATGTCGTACCTCTAAGTAAATGGGGATGCAATCCACAATGATGTAAAATCCTCTTGTAGTTTTAAAATATATATATCTTGTACAGGATTAAAGCTTTCGACCATCAACTGTGGTCTTGTTCACTAAAGACCACAGTTGATGGTCGAAAGCTTTAATCCTGTACAAGATATATATATTTTAAACTACAAGAGGATTTTACTTCATTGTGGATTGTATCCCCATATGTATATATATATATATATATATATATATATATATATATATATATATATATATATATATATATATATATATATATATATATAATAATCAATAATAATAAAAGGAGCCCATAAAAGCACCAAAATATGGAGAGAAAAGGACTATATTTCAGAGACTGCTGTCTCTCTCTTCAGGTATATGAATGAGAAAAGTTTACAGAAAAGGTGGTATTTATACCAAGAGATCCATCCACAGGTAAGCCAATTTAGGTCACCCCCCGCTGATAATCTTCCTTTAATCTTCTTAAGCGTTGGTTGAATGAAAACCTTGTTGATCACATCTGAATCCCATGCTCCTTTTGAGATGTTCATTACCTGCCTCTCTTTTATTAAGGCCGATTCCATCATTTGACTCTTGTACCGGCAGTTGCTGCTATAAATTATACGTGACAAATTCCAGTTTATTCTATGGTTATGTTCATTTATATGGTTGAAAATAGCTGAGTTCTGTTGTCCATACCTAACTGACCGTTTGTGTTGTATTAATCTCTGGAGAAGTGATTTTCCTGTAAATCTGATGTAAGATTGGTCACAGTCCTGGCATGGGATTTCATAAACCCCTGTTTTCTTGGGGAATGTCTTTTGTAGGACGTTAATCCGGGATTTCGCTAAGGTGTTTGGGTAAGTAAATGCAAAATGGTTAGATTTTCCGAGGGTCTGAGTCACTGTCTTAATTCTGTCCAGGTGAGGAATTTTTATTTTATTGTTGGGTGTCTCTTTGGTCTTGTTTTGAGGGGGTCGGTAGAAAATTCAACCAACACTTAAGAAGATTAAAGGAAGATTATCAGCGGGGGTGACCTAAATTGGTTTACCTGTGGATGGATCTCTTGGTATAAGTACCACCTTTTCTGTAAACTTTTCTCATTCATATACCTGAAGAGAGAGACAGCAGTCTTGAAAATATAGTACTTTTCTCTCTATATTTTCGTGTTTTTATGGGCTCCTTGTAACAGAACATTTTTACCAGTCATATATATATATATATGTATATATATATATATATATATATATATATATATTATATATAATATATATAATATATATATACACATATATATACACGTAATATATATATATACCTGAAGAGAGAGACAGCAGTCTTGAAAATATAGTACTTTTCTCTCTATATTTTCGTGTTTTTATGGGCTCCTTGTAACAGAACATTTTTACCAGTCATTTATATATATATATATATATATATATATATATATATATATATATATATATGTATATATATAATATATATATATACACATATATATACACATGTATATATATATATATATATATATATATATATACACACACACACACACTTATTCACATTTAAAGAGGAGCTT
>NC_061094.1:23158970-23161470 GCF_015104395.2 Macrobrachium nipponense | reverse complement strand
CCAGGAAATCTGGGGAACAAATTCGTAAGGCTCTTAAGAATAGGTTGCTAGCTACACCTATCTTGATAGTATTGTCATGATAGCTAAAGTAGTGAATATATGAAAGTGAGAACGTTGGTTTTCTGTATATGGTAAATTTGTATTCTGTCGTGTCTCTGATTATTAAAACATCAAGAAAAGGAATTTTGTTGTCTGTTTCCCATTCAACTTTAAATTTGATGCTGGGCACTAATGCGTTTAATTTTGAGAGGAATATAAATATATATGCATTATATAATATATATATTGTGACAAGCGTCTTTCTGACACTTGTTTTTTACTTTTTTCTATTTCGAAACATGAGGAAAATTGAAAGAAACAGGAGAAATAGAGGAATAGATTTTGGAAAACAGAGTAAAAGCAAAACGTGTTGTTGTGATTTTTCGAATATTTTGGCTCATCGTTTATCCCTTTTGTTCCCCCCTTTTGCCTTAATGACGTCTCGAACACGGAAACATGAAAATGTCATTCAAATGTCCTGTCAATTTTGATTTATTACCTCTTATACCTCTTCACGGCCATTGCCGTCCCAAATCCAATAATGACACCAGTTTTAAGCCGATAACAACTTACAATTTCGATGAGGTAGCAGACATATGGGACCTCACCCCATCGCTGTCATTATGCGAAATCCCCAGTCAAATTTCATGAGAGTCATGTGAAGGGATGTGCCCTGAAAATTGTTAGAATTCACACCCTCGCACTTGTGGTCTCCATGACCTGACCCCGCACCCATGCTTAGGTGAAGTTCTTCGCACCTGCAGCTTCACCTATGAGCTGTACCCTCTCAAACTTAATTAGCACCTTCTTACCCTTTTCTGCTGGCATGTGAATGACCTTTTCAGGTACCTGCCAGAATTAGAGGCAGTCAGACAATACACGTCCAGCGACACCCGAACTGAGTATATGTATGGGCTGGTGTGCCCAATCAAATCACATTTTACCCGAGCCTGACGATGTGGCAATCTGCGCTAGTGTGCTGAAGTCCTGGTGGAGATCTTTGGCTAGATCTCGTTTGCAATCTACCCTCTGGAATCTGGACTCTGTCTTGACATCCGACCCCACTTGGAAGCTGTCACATAAGAAGTATGTACTTGAGTGCTACCTGACGCGGAGCGCTCCTCCATTTGTTCCCTGGTGAAGAATTTCAAGCGACGAAGTTCTTCCGCTGACTCCCTGGCTCATGTCTCGTTCACAGACAAAGGTCATTGAATTGGAAGTTGATTTTGTCGACCTTTATGTATTATTCCTTGCACTACTTTATATAGCTATTTAGATTTATTTTTGTATTTGTTTATTCTGAGCTACTTTAAAACTAAAGCTATTTCGCGAATTAACTAAGCAAATAAGATCTTATTCCAATAAATTCAGTGCAGGTCGGGTTTCTTCATTACAAGATGCCTAGTGTTAGTTATTACATTAGAACAGAATGTATAGATTACTGTAGAAATTGTATTTGGAAGTTCAGAAAATAAAAAAGAAAACTCATAAGCGATTCCAGAAACTAAACGAGGTTTTGGTTTAGCATTTTGACAGTTTTCTTTTATATTTCCTACATACAAAACAAATATGAAGCCATTCATTATAGGTAAACATGCTAAACCAAGAAATAAATCATATTATAAAGAGGCTACTAAGAAGATTACCAAGATCACAAGGACATAAACAAATTCCATCCACCCATTCAAATAAAGAATCAGAGAGAGAGAGAAGAGAGAGAGAGAGAGAGAGGAGAGAGAGAAGAGAGAGAGAGAGAGAGAGAGATAATATGGTAGTATTTACCAGCCCATTGCTAATACAAAGAAGCAGTTCATCAAGTAACGTCACACACCAAATAGATTAGGATGAAAGTGTGAAATCAGGGACGCTGGTTCAGCTCCTTTTATTTCATAAAAAAAAAATCCAATGTGGGTTCTTACTCCCGTATTCAATATTTGCAATTCAATGAAAGTAAGTGTAATTACTTTTAGTGTATATTTATTAAAAAATTGTATTTCCATGCTTCAGGACTACTTGGTTTATTACTGTTATTTTTTTAACGTTGAACAATTTTTGTGTATACATAATCTTTACCGCAAAATCCTTTTATTTTTAATCTTACTTTAGCTCAGTAAATTTCGTCAGTTTTTAAACCGGGTTTACTCAAATACTTTAAAAAATGAGAAAACAAAAGCATTTACAATGAAAATGTTAAAATGCCGCCGAAAGAGTATCTTGGAGAACTTAAACTTGGATAGAACCGCATTAGCGCAGAGCCATCAGGGCCAATCCTTATTTGTCTATGACATTAATTATTATCTTCGTTCCTGGTCTCCCTCCAAGGAACAGAGGCTCATTTACATCTAATTTGAATTGATTTTCCTTTTACACGCGTGTGCTTCATGAATCTTTTTTTTCCTTCGAAGAAAATGATAGCTTTGGTTTCATCTTTAACCGCTTTCTTTCTGCACTACCCACCGAG
>NC_061094.1:23144586-23158470 GCF_015104395.2 Macrobrachium nipponense | reverse complement strand
ACTACCCACCGAGACCGTTACATACACAGAATAATTTTATCTTGGAATTCTATCTTCCCATTTTTTTATCCTGAAATTTTCATCAGATTTTAATGAAGACACAGACGAGATGTTCTTGGTAAGCTGAGTTTTGTTTGTGATTGTTGAAGTATCACTGAAGGGGAGAATGTATTTTGGCTTTTGTTCTGCATTCGATGTGAATGTCCAGGATTTTAAAAAATTTGTAATACTGTTGTTTTAGAGATAAACGCAGAACCTGAGGCAAAGGAAAAGGGGAAATTAATAACTTGCAAGATATTATAAAAGATATTACTGTCCCATCCTTTCTGGCCTGGTTTTCAGTAGACTATACAATTGGAGTAACTTTTTCCTTGGAGGTTGATTACTCTAAACCTTCTTGCTTTTCATTAACTAATGATATCTGAGAAGTAATGAAGTATTAGATTGCAAAAGTAGGACAGTAAGACTTAGCTAATTCTATCAGTATTTCGAGGATCAATCTGAAATAAGTACCAGTCGATTGAAGTACCGTCTCACCTGTGAGATGGATTTCCAAGAATAATTAAATTCTTTCGTATCATTTATTTTGTTTATTAATTGATTATTTGCTTATTCTCATTTCTAGAATTTTCTTTTCATATCAGTTACCTTTTTAACCATTGTACCCTACTATTCATGCTTATCCGATCTATTTTTATCGTGATTTTACTTGCAGTTTCATTCTCCAGAAATGTCTCAGATTTATGTTATACTCTCATTCTTGTTCAAACAGTTGAGAATGTATACAAATACTGATTTCATTTTTATAGCAGATTTAGTCGGCTCCTGTATGGCTACGTAGCAGATTATTTTTTAAATCCAGAGGATGATTTCCAAAAGCTTTAAGACAATGTAGAAGCATGGGGACCACACTTGTTCTTAATTAAATTCTGACACTAGATTTGCAGGCAGTTCAATTGACAAGGGATTAACAGAATTAAGATGCACCAAAGCCTTGTAGAAAACAAGATACGATGGAAGCAGTTTTGAAAAATAACGTCAAATGACTTGACCATGCAGCATTAAACTCGTTCATTTCTAGACGTTGAATAAGTTTGCTTTACTTAAAAACTTGTATTTTTTTCTGAGAAAATACTATTTAGCATAATTATTCCATATAGTGCAAGGAGTTTGGGTTTGCTGATGACAATATTTGTTAAGAGGTCATTTTGGTTAATACAATTATATATTTATATTTTCTTTCGTCTTTTCATTAATAATAATTTTTGTTGGGAAAATTTGTGTAAAAATTCATGATATTAAATTGTACTATATGCTCCCGTGTTGTTTTCAAAATGTACTGTTTTTCTGGAAGCATCACTTGTTTACTGCGGGTTTCCTTCAAGGTGTGGCTAGCCTATGACTCCTCCTCCTCTCTGTAGAGTGAAAATCGCCCTTATGGCTAATCTGATAGTGTCAGTTTGTATATTAAGCCTTCTTTTGACTATGGTGTTCTTTGTAAAATCAGTATGCCTCAGTAAAGGGTCCGAATAGGACCGAAAGTACTCGGCTAACTCGCTTTTTCATTTTTTCCTTCGTGGCAAAAAAACCTTTATATATATATATATATATATATATATATATATATATATATATATATATATATATATATATATATATATAATATATATATATATATATATATATATATATGTATCTGTATATGTATACATATTTATCTATCTATATACAATTTATATACACTATATGTGTATATATGTATGTATACATATGTGTGTATATATATGCATATAAATTTAGGGCATTTTTCTGTCACTTTCAAGCTAATTACATAAACAATAATAATACAGTCCGACTGCCAGACCATTTATTTACATAGTTTCACATTTGAAGAATATAAAATTTCAGCAACTACGGAATTTAGTAGATTGAATAACTGAGGTAAATAGAAATAAGTGCTCTTAGTTTAAATTGATGTATTTTGCTTTAATTGTGTATTTTCATAAATGTTATATCTGTAAAATACTGGACAAATGTGATAGTTACGTAGACTTTATCCCCTTATAGGTGATGGCCCTACTATTGTAACATTTAAATATTATAGTTTATATATATACTATGTACATTACTCTAAACACTTTCGTCAATAAATAAATTATTATTTAATATCAAATCTGCAAAATGTAGGTACTGAAACTCACCTTATTGAGTCAGGGGATTGTGTCAAAATATTATTATTTTTAATTAAGCCATATAAATATTGTGTCGGGCTGTAAATGGATTGCAATAGGTTATAGATAATACCAATTCTGATACAGTTCGTCTACTAAGACCTAGAAAAAGAGATTCACGGCCGTCATGTTTACAGTGCCCCTTTTGTTTGAAAGGAAACTCTGTTAGAAAATGAATTGTCTCGCCATTACATGTGCAATGCTGTGGCAGTCGTCGAAGGTAGGAACATCCACCCATGGAGTGAGAGACGTTCATAGACGTCTCCTGGGACAAGTGGTAGAATAATAAAGAAGATAGAATCTGGAATTTTTTTTCTTACTTTGAATTGCAGGCCAGTGGTTCAATCCAATATAAATCAGACAAAATTAAAAGCATATCACGTATAATATATATAAAAAACTACTAAAAAATTAAGTGTTAACTGTGACAAGATGTACTGGTGCACCATGCAAACAAGCAAACCCAACCAGCTACCTCTGTATGTTATATCGGCTGTGGGAGAACAGTAGTGATGGATAGAAAAAGGCAAGAAAGAATTCTTTTGACACTCCTCCAAGTAATTTTACCTCTCTAATTAGTCTGTCTGGTATACCTTTAAAAATAAGAAATTGTCACAGAAAAGCACTGGCTGGGATTACAGTGATGATAATTAACCCCAATAAATAAAATGATAGTATATTCAAGTGGTGTAGATAAGGTTGAAGGCGATTATAAAAGAAGAAGGGAAAATATCAATCTAGTAAGATTGAAAGTTAGGACCACTGCGTTATGATATCTACATGGGTGGCCTCAGCATGATAGTTGTAGTTTTATGTACATGCCTACAAGTAGATATAGATAATAATGGAATGGAAAGTGAGCTTCAAGTTAGAAGTTTTGTGAATGTCATAAAATGACAGAATATCGGAGAGATGATATTTAGTGTAAAAGAATGATTTGGAAGAGAATGAAAAATATAACCATTTGGAAAGGTTTCCGTAGAAGATATTGTGCACCAAAGTATGGTGAGGAAGTTTAGTTTTACAAGAGACAAGAGGAAGGCAGCGTAATAGTAAGGTACTATAATTTAAGAATATTTGTTTTATAAAAAGAAAGGGGAACCAATCATTTGCTGATTAGTGGGTAGCAGGAGTGTTAAAAAGGTCTGATTTATTGAAGCATAGGACAATAGATTTAAAAGGAATCGACGTGGGATGAGGAGTTCGGAGTTCATGTTGGTTTAAGATGTAGCTATGGATGAGATGACTGTTTACTTGCTTCTTCATTTTTTTTTATTTGCAGCATTTATTACTTCTTTACACAATATCTCATTCCAGAAAACAGTGGCCCTAGCTGAAGAAAAAAAATTCCTTATGTGCTAACCGTCCCCTTCTCTCTCTCTCTCTCTCTCTCTCTCTCTCTCTCTCTCTCTCTCTCTCTCTCTCTCTAATCTTGCTTTTGCTCTTGTAGAAATCCTTAGCTTTTCTTGTTTATATGTGTTTGAACATACGCAAATGTCTGGAATTTCTGTTCCTATACATTTTAAAGAGTATATAGCTATGACGAGGTATAGGAAGATGGTACTAAATTTCCACCTCACTCTCATTCCTTTTAAGTCTACCAAGAATGGCAACTGTAATGAAATTGATGATGAATCGACGATAATTACAACGATGATGTTAGCAAGGAAAGAGATGAAGATGGTTCTCATCACGACTCTCTGACATATGTACGGTTACGACGCCTTCAGAGGACGATGGCAAAGGAGAAAGAAAATGACGGTGAAACTGAAACTTTGTAGAGGCTTTTGTGGAAAGATGGCGATGATTTCGTGGTCAAAGTACAGAAATGCTGCTGCAGATGGAAATGTTTAAGTAAATATAACTGGCTAGAGAAGAAGCCATTATGATAGACACTTAAGTAAATATTGTCAGGAGATAATTTGGAAAAAAAACAAGCCGTTTTATCGTATACTCCTCCTTGATGTGAAATCAGGTTGCGTAATAATGGAGAGGAGAAGAAAGCCTTATGCCTGTTATCTTAACCTTCTCTCGGTGTGGGTGAGGTTTTCTCAGTCATATTTCTTATTCCATTTTAACTTAGCACTGACCACACCGAGGGTACCATGACGAAAGGGAAACATGAATACCTTACAGAGGACGAGCCGGGTGTGGCAGGGAGGGAATGAGGGCATGCCTTGCCCTTCGCCTGCCCCTCTCTCTCTCTCTCTCTCTCTCTCTCTCTCTCTCTCTCTCTCTCTCTCTCTCTCTCTATTTTTATATTTTTCTATGACTGCTTTTCATGTATCATTGTTAATTTGTTTTTTCCTTCCTTAATTCAAGCCTCGAACATGGAGATAAAGTAAACATTCAGTCGGATATCAAATCACCGTCATAATCTTTCCAACTGTAGTATGTGTGTGTTTGTATGTATATGTACGTATGCATGTTTATGTGTATGAACGTATAAAAAATTCAACCTAATCGATTCTTCTGACAGGAGTTAGCATCAAGGAAAATGTAAAAAAAAAGAAAAAGAAAAAAAATACTGCCTCGTTCGACCTTTTATCAGCTGAAACAGGGATGAACCCCTTCTACAAATTTAAAAGCGTCGGTCGTTTTCACTTGTGTATGAAACAGGAAATAAAAAAGCTGTAATATAATAAACAATCCTTACTGCTCGTTGTTGAATAGAAATAAAATGAAATGCTCCGTGGCTTGTGGTTTGTAGTTGCTTACCCTGCCCTCTTAGTTGCAAAAAATAAGATAGAAGATTAAAAAACCCAGAGAAGGAACAAATATTATGTGTTGGGATTTTGAATGTGCGAGAATGTGGAATAGGAAGATAAAACGTATTTTACTGTGGCACATGGGCTAAATTGAAAGCGCAAAAGAGAGATTGTAGCAGGTTGGCGTAGAAAGGCAGACAGGGAATGGATAGCGCTTGTAATGTCAGTGTCAGGAAGACTCTGGTAACGGTTGAAGGCGTACAAAAGCCCCACTCCGAGGATCATATGGCTAAGCTTGAATGTGAAACGAGAAATTCATAGAGATTGTGTTTATGCCCAGGAATGGAAGAAATGAATGAAAAGGAGGTTTCTGGACGAATCTAAATCTGTGTAAATTCTGTTTTCAAGCGATAAAATGAAAATATTTGAGACAGAACCAATAAAGACAACATGAACAGTGAATTCAGCAACAACAAAACATTCACCCGAAGTAGATTATATAACACCTACGAAAATATAAACGAATAAAGAATAAAAGAGAGAAGAGAGAGAGAGAGAGAGAGAGAGAGAGAGAGAGAGAGAGAGAGAGAGAGAGAGAGAGATAACGAGTATGCAGTATTCTTTCTCTGGTTGTTTGCTTTTTAAATTCAGTAAATTGTTTACGTATGAAAATGTAACAGTTTTTGTATGCTTTTCAATCCCTTTATGATTTCTTTTGTATGCTTAAGTACATCATGAGTTTCATTTCCCTTTTACTGCTGTCTTCCGTTATGATGGTGATGGTTTCAGTTTTGTTGCGGTATATTTATTTTTCTTTGCAAGTGCGATTTACTATTCCGTCCCAGAAAAGATTGGAGTTGCACCTACAGCTAACTGGTATTGCAGCAAAAGTCAGTTAGAAGAAATAAAATGGTAGGAGTTATGCGTGGTACATTTTATTTAAGACTAAAATAAAATTTACCGTGTAATATCGTACAGGTTGGTTAGATATGTCAAACTTATGCTTTTTGGTAACATTTCCATGTTCAGAGCACCAATTCATTGTATTTCTGTGGTCGAATTTACGAAGATTATTTTGGTATGACCATATAGCGTTGCTCTAAGGTAGCCCTCACACAGACCTGGAAGTGGAGACAGTTGTTCTTGTTTGTGACTGTCCATGTGCATCACATATGGTTTCGTTGTCGTCCTTTCATAGAGCATTTCGCTTCACTTGAAATTTTCCAAATAAGCTTGTTCTTTGCAGCAGCAGTTTTCATTGGTTGATGATCTAGATTAATGCTAGCAATATGCTTTTAATCCTACGTTACACATCGGAGAAGACCGCATTTATATCAGCTGTCAAATTGGTCAAAATAGTTCTGCGAAGTAGATCATCGTGATCTAAAGATAAAAAAATAAGATTGATCCATAATACGATGTACTCGACCAATAATAAGCTTTATATTAATTTTGAAAGGAAAGAGATATGGAGGTGGCGAAGAAGTGCTTTGCAAGTGGAATTTTAGCATTAACAATGTAGCCTTAAAAGATATGACATACTCATTATCTTTAGCACCACTCAAGAGAATGGTCAAGAAATCAAGAAATGGGACAGACTGAATTGTAGCCAAAGTAAGCATTGGATGTAAATCGAGTCAGATGATTTGTTTTGGTTTATTTTTATAACATTTAAGCCGTCAACTCAAGCACTGGGTCACTTACGGCCATTCAGCGCTTAAGACGTTAAAACAAGAGAATGGGGTTGATTCAGCAGGAAGACGAAAGAGAGCTATAAGATAAAGAGGATGATGTACAACGATCTCAGTTGGAGATAGGATGAAACCAAACAGTTACACTAACAAATGTAAAGAAATGAAGTGGGAAAGAAAGTGACGTAAAAGGCTAAAAAATGGGTGCAGCTGGGGGCCGAAGTGACGCTGCAAATACCTGTCAGTAATGTCTACAGTGCACCACAATGCAGTGCCCTGCAGGGAAGTCAGAGTGATGGGGAGATGCAAGTTGGTACTAAAAATGGAAGAGATCTCAGTAGATGTTTTGTAAGAATAATTGTACCTAATCTGTGTCACCGTGACAGTCGAGGTCTGGTCACAGGTGACTTGTGCTGCCACTTCTTAATTTAAAAAGCAACATAAACAAACGTATGGATAGTTTTTTTGTTTTTGTTTTCATTAATCTTTGAGTTTTTCATATTATGAAATGTGCTAATATCCAAAGTTTATTTTATTTAGCATCAGTGTCAAATAGAGGACAATCTTGGATTTCTGTTACTTTTCAGTGGCAAAATGACACCCTTCATTTAACTGTTTACAATAGAGGAATGGGTTTAAACCTTTAAAAAATGGCATGAGGCCCATTAATGACAGAAGCATCTTATTAGATACCCATCCTGATCATGGGACAGGATATCGGAAATGGGGCAACGCATGTGCCACGTCTTAATTATGATTGAAGAATGATTTAAGACGATAACCAATAACAATAACTGTATTTCAATGACAAATTGGTTCCTTTGAGAAACATATTAGTCACGCTTAATCATACAATAACTCACCTTTTCACATTTGTTACCGCTCGTAAAAAAATGCTAATCCAGTATCAACCCTCCCGCTAGAGTAGCAAGAGAAACAAAGTTGGAGTTAGTAGGGCAGGAAGAACTTTACAATTGATGGGAATAAGAAGGATAATGTTCACGGGAGAAACATCATGAAGCGGAAGGGAATTTAGCCATTGCTTGTGTAAATGAAAAATCTTTGACAAATGACAAGGTAGAACCTGTTATAAATACATATAATTTTTGCAGTATAATTAATTAATTAAAATAGTGGAGAGTGTAGGAAGATTAGTAGCTAACATAGATAAAATAAAGAACCTTTATACAGTGGTTTAGTCGTAAATAGAAAGTGGAAAAATTGATGTCGGAATTAAGGATGAATGAATAGAATAAGGCTAAAAGACATATAATAAACTGAGTACAGAGGAAAAAGTTTTCATTAAATCTAATGTCAATATGTTGAGTATAGATTAATGTCATCTGAAAGAAATTATGTTAGTTAAACTGGGTACAATGAAGACATAAATCACAGGTGAGGAAAAACTATCCAAGATTTAAATGATGCGGCAGATTTGGGACCCAACTCTTAAGCGTTTCTAATATTCAACAGCAGAAAAAAATGACGTGAAGGGTCGATTGAGTTGTCCAGTAATCATAGAATGAATTTCATTAAGTGTTTATGTGAGTCTAATGAAAGTGAAGTTAGACATATGTAAATTTTTGTGAATAAATAATTCAGGTACTAAAAGAGAAAATGTAGTTAGAAATCTTTTAGCGTTCCTTATCTTACCTTATATTGAGATTAATATAAAGGAATCATTATACCATAAATTTCTCATATTAATGAACTTTACTTAAAATTATTCAGGCTATAGAAAATACAAGTCTTTCCTTTGTTAAAACAGCATACGGAGCAAGAGGTATAGCTTATAAGTTATATCATACATATCAGGTAATGTAACGTTCAGGAACCGATTCTACCACTTGCTCACTTTAGATAATGATAATGGTTCCATAAGCAGAAAATGAGAGAAAACTCTGTATAAAAGCACATGTATAGAATCATGGCTTGAAGTCCCCAATCTTGAAAGAACACGATTTGGTTATGCTTCATGAGGAAAGTCACGAATTTAGACTATTGAAAATAAATAATAATTGTATATAATATGTAATACATAATAATATATATATATATATATATATATATATATATATATATATATATATATATATATATATATGCAGGGAATTTTACCACCTCGTTAAATTGTTTTCTTAGCTGGGACGAGCTCCTCGTTGGACGGGTGGTTTTCGTGCTCGCCAGCCAGTCTGGTGATCCGAAGTTCGATTCTCCATTCGGCCAACGCGGAGTTAGATGAATTTATTTCTGGTGATAGAAATTCATTTCTCGGTATAATGTGGTTCGGATCCCACAATAAGCTGTAGGTCCCATTACTAGGAAACCACTTGGTTCCCAGGCATGTAAAATATATCTAATCCTTCGGAAAAGCTCTAGGAGAGCTGTTAATCAGCTCAGTGGTCCGGTAAAACTAAGATATACTTAACTTTATTGCCGGGACGATCGGAATGGTTATTTTTCGATAGTTTTCCAGTAAGGATAGTCTCATCCTGTTATTGTTTTCTGATGTAGGTGAGGTGAAGTCTGACGGTCCGTTTCTGACTACTTCAGTCAGTATTGGTATGGAGACCTGATAAGTCATAGGAAACATGGGTGACTTTAATCTAGTCTGAGAGTCTGGAGACCTGGTCAGCATTTGGCAGCATGGAAGACGTGTGTCCCGATTTTGTGTTTTAGGACTCAGGACCTGCAGGGTAGAGTACGAGCATGATGTTCAGCAATGCCAGCTTCGTCTAGGGAAGTAGGTTCGTCTACTTTGAGAGTCACGTCTCCTGGTTGGCAGCTTCGGCTGTGTTGCAGTTTCGTCAGCGTGCATGTTTGCAGGAGGTGATCTCATCTGTAATTTTTTATTTTATTTTATTTTATTTATTTATATTTTTTTATTTTTGCTGTCCTGAAGAATTGATTTTTTTTATATTAATGTACCGACTCTGTAGTACTGCTTTTCCTGAAACCACTGTTATGTGTATTCACTTTGGTTTTAACTGATGATTCATATAATACTTACGAAGTTTTTAAATAATATTAAGGGACTGTAAATTTTGTGAATAAATTAGTATTAAGGTCTCAGCTTTTGTATCGATCAGCACCTTCCTCCTTTGTCTGCCTCAGTTGCTGCCAGATCTTCTCAGCCTCTGCCTTTTTTTTCTTTCTTTTTTAAAGAACCGGATGAATCCAATACCGGTTCATATACACACACACACACACACACACACCCACACCCACACACATATATATATATATATTATATATATATATATATATATATATATATATATATATATATATATCATTAAATGGAATACAACCCAAAGATATTAGATTTAATTTATTCGTGCCTTAAAACATTGAAGTCTTATTGCTTTTCTGGAATATATTTCATACCTTTTCTGCTTTCTGTATTTTAAGTTATATTTATGTAAGCGTTAACCCGATATTTGGAAGTAGGATCTTCTCTGAAAAAGTTATTTATGTAATTGAAGCATTTTAATTATATTTCATAACTAAATCTTCATCTCTCTCTCTCTCTCTCTCTCTCTCTCTCTCTCTCTCTCTCTCTCTCTCTCTCTCTATATATATATATTTATATATATATATATATATATATATATGTATATATTTATATGTTTTACACATACATACATACATACACAATATATTCACACACACACGCATATATATGTGTGTTTGTGTTTGTATTGATATGATAGAGAAGGTTCAGAAAAGTAAATTCTTTATTTCCAAGCCTCCATATTCAAGATGCCAACTAATGAAAAAATAACACGTGCATGATCAGATGTATGTTGCTATATGCCCAAGATGGTTAACGGCTTCCTGTTCTAATCCAGGCGTATTAGGTCTCGTCCCGCATGAGACGCCTCAATGTGACCTTAGCTGCTTCCTTTCTCCGGCCTGGTGTTCATTAACTTGGTTAAGCTCAAATTGCTCTTTGCTGACAATAGTTTCCCCTTTCTGCAAACCTTCTGAATTCTTCCCTCCTTCAGATTCCCGTCATTATAATATTCAATTCCTTTATGTATTACTTTCTTACTTGTTCCATTTTTAAATCTTGTCTGCTTTGAAGCTAAGATTAGGAGGCGGATCTGTATCTGAATCACTTGGCAATAAAGACAGTATATTGTAAATTACTTTTATCATATCGTTTATTTGGTACCTGACATAAGTGTAGATTTCTTCTCATGTAATAAGCCTGATTATTCAGCACCTTAACGAAAGAGATATGTCAATTTTGAACTTAAATTAAATTAATTTATTAAAACTTTTATTTTGAGTGAAATACAAAACAATATCTAAATAAATTCTAGTGCAAATCTTCTGATAATTTTTATGAGACTTAAATTATGACTGCATTTTTTGTTTGGTTGAAGGAAAAAGATTTGTGGCGTGGGTACATTTGCGCTTTCGTCACGAATCTGGATAATTGAGAGGGAGAGAGAGAGAGAGAGAGAGAGATTTTTTATCCCTTTATCGGTTTACAATAAATCCCTGTTCCTGAGGGAGGGGGACAAATTAATTTTTGGTATGATAAATATAAAAACTTTTTCACAACTTGTGTGTTCAGTTTTCTTTGACTTTAAATTTTGTTTACATACTCCACAGGGTTTTCCTCCAAAGAAAATAATGTGATATTGACAATATGCTTAAAGTGATCCCACAATTTATAAAAGAATTCCCCCGAAGCATAGAATGACATTGATGTACAGAAACAAGGCATCTGTAGAAAAAAAACTATAATATATATATATATACATACAAACATACACACACACATGTGTATATATATGTATATATATATATATATATATATATATATATATATATATATATATATATAATGTTGTAGGAAGCCAGCTAAAATTTTGAAAAATTTGAAATTATAGTGGGCTTCCTACAACATAATATCCTAGTACACGGATTCAGTGTTTAACTTTGCTAGTATATATATATATAATATCATAGGTGATATATTAGTTACTATTATCCCATAGTTATATATAAATAACTATATATATATACTTATTAACCATAATCTATATATATCTATATATATTATATATAATATATATATATCATTCTCTTAGAATGAAAATATGAAGACTTATTTTCCTCGATTTCTTTTCGTTTTCGGGCTCAGAGACCCTGGTAGTTGTGACGCCAGTCAGTTTACAATAGTTGAGTATACATTTTTTCAATATTCTCCTTACCTTTAACCCTTGTTCAGTGCAAAGTCAAATTCTTCCTCTCTTTACTCCACCCTTAATCAGTTCCACCCCTTAACCACCCTTGCACACGCCCACATTCTCGCCCATTGATAAATCATTCTTGTAACTCCTTATGGGTGCACGGAGTCCTGGGGATTCCTAACATAGCCGTGCATACACCTTTCACTTTGAAGGTGAAAAAAAGAAGAATTAAATCTAAATTACAAGGCATCCCATATTATGCTTATCACTGATATCAGTAATTACAGGTGAGCTGTCGGTCGGCGGATGGATGTGCCCTGTCGCTCACACGCCTAATTGATAGTTTAGTTTACTTTAGTTTTCCTTATTGGCCGCGACCCAAACTTTTTAGTTCTATGTTCGTTGTTATTTACGTATCATTACTGCATTATACTCACTTATCATTACTGCATTATATTCGCTTTGCTTTCGAGCTTTGTTTATTTATTTAAAATTGACTTAGGCCTTCCTTGTTTAATTAGTTTATTTTCCTCTCTGGTGTATCATGCTTCATTATTCCTCATTCAGGATGTTTTCTTGTGAATTTTGTTCATCAAATTGTATAAATTATGCTATTTATACAGTTAAATTACATATTCATGGAATCTGATAGAAACCCCCACGAACACACACACACATACACACTCACACACACACACATACACACTCACACACACACACACACACACACACATATATATATATATATATATATATATATATATATATATATATATATATATATATATATCTGACTCATGCCGAAATCGAACCTAGGTCTCCCAAATGAAATATGTGATCATATGTTGATTAGCTCAATATATATATATATATATATTATATATATATATATATATATATATATATATATATATAGTAGTATATATATATAGTATATATATATATATATGTATATGTATGTATATATTATATATGTATATATATTATTATATATATATATATATATATATATATATATATATATATATATATATATATATATATATATATATATATATATATATATATATAAAAGTGTGTGTGTGTGTGTGTAACTGTTACATTCTTGTAATTTTTTAACAATAAAAGAAAATCTTAATTTCCTCTTTTTAGATTGTAATGAATGGCTTTGCAGGCCATTATTTTGTTACGATATATAAAAAACGTTTACGATAAAACCCTATAAAATCTCTTTATAAACAGCTAAACTGTTAAGTAACGTACACTAACGAACACGTGCTCTATGAAAAAATATGGCTGTGTTTTCATTTATGCTAAAGAGCAACACACTTCATTTTCTCTGAGATACAGATAATAACATAACCTCCTGAATACGGGTTATGAATTTTGTAGTCGGCAAATATAAGGCATCTTTGGCTAGAAGGAACAAATGAGCATTCGGTAACCAAACTCTTACAAGGAATGCCGTGAGTGAAATGTCATAAAGGTTAATTATCCTGGTGCGAATATACGATCACGTTTTACCTGGAAAGTGTAGGATGAAACTGAATGCGTATTGCGTTTCAAAGAGGATGTACTTTTGGTACAAATTAGCCAGTACGAGAATGAAGATGGGCATTCCTTTTATAAAATTCTCTGGGAAAAGGATTATGAAAAGGAAAACAAGTTTTTGAAAATTTATGGCTATGAGCACTGGTACACATTTCTTTATGTTTTCGTTGTGGTAGGAAATACGGCCGCAATGAAAAAACACTTGAACTGCTTGAAAAAATTAGTTATTTGGAGTTTTAGATTAAGTCGTAATTGAAGACAACAGGAAATCCAGAATACACAGGGGAAAAAAATTAATTAATCCCATGAAAATTAGTTTCATTATACCCTGAATAGTTCACAAAGGAATGTATGAAGTAAGCAAAAGAAAATATTCATATTAATTGGGAAAAAGAAATAAAGTTATGACGACCAAGCTATAATGAATTACCATATGAAAGAAAAGTAAAAGAAACCGCTAGCAAATTAAAAGATTTAGAATATGAGTTCATCTTTT
>NC_061094.1:23116036-23136586 GCF_015104395.2 Macrobrachium nipponense | reverse complement strand
ACTACCCACCGAGACCGTTACATACACAGAATAATTTTATCTTGGGAATTCTATCTTGCCATTTTTTTTATCCTGAAATTTCATCAGATTTTAATGAAGACACAGACGAGATGTTCTTGATAAGCTGAGTTTTGTTTGTGATTGTGGAGGAAGTATCACTGAAGGGGAGAATGTATTTTGGCTTTTGTTCTGCATTCGATGTGAATGTCAGGATTTAAAAAATTTGTATATGTTTAGAGATAACGCAAGAAACCTGAGCAAAGAGGGAAATTAATAACTTGCAAGATAAGATACTTTAAAAGACATTACTGCCCCATCCTTTCTGGCCTGGTTTTCAGTAGACCATACAATTGGAATAACTTTTTCCTTGGAGGTTGATCACTCTAAACCTTCTTGCTTTTCATTAACTAATGATATCTGAGAAGTAATGAAGTATTAGATTGCAAAAGTAGGACAGTAAGACTTAGCTAATTCTATCAGTATTTCGAGGATCAATCTGAAATAAGTACCAGTCGATTGAAGTACCGTCTCACCTGTGAGATGGATTTCCAACAATAATTAAATTCTTTCGTATCATTTATTTTGTTTATTAATTGATTATTTGCTTATTCTCATTTCTAGAATTTTCTTATCAGTTACCTTTTTAACCATTGTACCCTACTATTCATGCTTATCCGATCTTTTTTTATCCTGATTTTACTTACAGTTTCATTCTCCAGAAATGTCTCAGATTTATGTTATACTCTCATTCTTGTTCAAACAGTTGAGAATGTATACAAATACTGATTTCATTTTTATAGCAGATTTAGTTGGCTCCTGTATGGCTACGTAGCAGATTATTTTTGAATCCAGAGGATGATTTCCAAAAGCTTTAAGACAATGTAGAAGCATGGGGACCACACTTGTTCTTAATTAAATTCTGATACTAGATTTGCAGGCAGTTCAATTGACAAAGGATTAACAGAATTAAGATGCACCAAAGCCTTGTAAGAAAACAAGATACGATGGAAGCAGTTTTGAAAAATAACGTCAAATGACTTGACCATGCAGCATTAAACTCGTTCATTTCTAGACGTCGAATAAGTTTGCTTTACTTAAAAACTTGTATTTTTTTTCTGTAGAAAATACTATTTAGCATAATTATTCCATATAGTGCTGATGACAATATTTGTTAAGACGTCATTTTGGTTATACAATTATTTCAGCACTTTGTATATCAATATCAAAGAATTTACAATGAAGATACAAAATTATTGTAGCATATACAAAACAAAAACAACTTAGCCCCATTCTCTCTGAACTTTAGAATACACTTGCATATAGGAACAATAATACAATAAAAACTGTGCATACTCTGTAAAGAACGTTCCTGACAGCACCAAAGGATGTGTATATAAAATCCCATGGAAAATTCACTGAAAAAAGAGAAAATGATGGCATAAAAGACGTAAAAGATACTGGCGGGATACGCATGTAATTTTAGCTCGTGATAGTCGAAACCATCATCAGCCATCAGTTGGAAAGGAGCAAAGTTGTTTTATTCTAACAATATGCTGCGAAGAAATAGAAGTTAATCGGGTTTTATAAAAGAACAAAATTTCATAGAATAGATTTAATATATAGTTATTTTTTAAAATAAATTATTCTTGACCTAAAAATTGGAGAGTGAAATTGTTTTTGTTTGTTTGTTTATATATATGTTTGTATATGGTGTTTTTACGTTATATGGAACCAGTCGTTATTCAGCAACGGGACCAACGGCTTGAGAGTGAATTAGTGATACAAAGATGATTATTGGTATTATTTTAAGATTTGGTAAGATTTTGAACACCCACCAAGAAAAATTGAAATTTTAATATTAAGATGGTGGCCTGATGGTGGGTTTTCTATAATTACTGAATTTAAATTGGAAAGATTCTCTAGGAAAGGGATGACATTGTTATTTTCAATTTCAACAGTGAATGTTATGGATGGTGCTAAATTATTCAATTTAGACAATAAATAATTTACTTCTTAATATTAAAATTTCAATTTTTTCTTCTATGTTCTTACGTGCTTTGCGTATCACGAGTCCACAATATCTTGACCAAGAAATAGAATACATAAAAAAATAGGAAACGATCTCTGCTACCCACCTCATATAATTGATTTATTTTATCAAAAAGCTCACAAAAAGTTTTATAGTGTTGCTAGTAATGAAAAAGAAACCTTTAAAAATGTACTTAGCTTGCCTTACTTTCGTAGAATTGAAACCATAAAATCAATATTTAAATCGTTTAATGTTAATGTAGTGTTCTCTTATAACAATACCATTAAAGATATGCTAATGAAGACCATTAACATCATTAACAACATCATTAACAAAATTCCTTGTAAGGATTGCCCATCTTTTTACGCTCGGTCAGTCAAGTAAAAAATTTATGTGTACGTATTAAGCAGCATATGTATTCAGTTAGAAGAGCCCAGACTTCAAATGCACTGTTTATCCATCTGAGCGAGAAATCTCATTGTATAAATTTGGGCGATACCTCTGTAATTGCTAGGTCTAATGATTATGTTTCAATAAATTTACTAGAATTCAACAATTGTACAAATCACTAATAAAAGCAACCTAAATCTTAGCCTGGGATTGTACCATTTGGACCCATATATTTGTAAAATGTTTATGAAGGACCTTAAAATAAACAAGCTACTAATTTCTCTCTCTCTCTCTCTCTCTCTCTCTCCGTCTCTCTCTCTCTCTCTCTCTCTCGTCTCCTCTCTCTCTCCTCTCTCTTTATATCCTATTTTCGTCTTCATCATTTTTTGGAACATTTTTGTAAATTTCAGGTACTAAGTCGTATATGCCTCCTTGTTTTTGTTCAAAATGTATTGTTTTTCTGGGATGAATAAACAACTGTTGACCATGTGTGTTCTCCTCCAAGGTGTGGCTGCCTAAATATCGCTAATCTTGCCCTCAGACGTTTTCTAGTTTCTGTAGAGTGAAATCAACCTTATGCTGATCTTGTAATGTCAGTTTGGATATTAAGCCTACGTATAGGGTTCCTCCTTGGCAAAACCTTTATATATATATATATATATATATATATATATATATATATATATATATATATATTATATTTAAGACACCGTTGTAAGGTGAGATGCTGTGACTTTCTTAGAATGTAGGAGTCCATCAATTTAACTTCCCATGGGGACACAGTGCCCGAAGTGACAACCTTAGGAAATGCTGATGTTTCTTATTGGATGGCGTGATGTCAAAGTTGCTGTCTAAGCAGATCAGTGCCATGTCTTGTCGCTATGCAGCGGCGGTTGTAGGTGCGCCTTCTGAAACTGGTTAGAGGCAGTTACTTGGGCGTGAACAATGTGTGTGAGTTCATGCGTGTGTGTGAGCTTCGTCCCTACACAACGAGAAAGTAAGGTAACCACGATGAGATCGCTACAGAGGCGGCAGAGCAAAGATGGCCTCTGCAAAAAGTATTTGTGGTGAAATATGTGGGTGAATACTGTGTTGAATGGGTGAGCATACTTATTCTTTAGCCAAAGGTGTGGTGGCTTGATTGTATTTTGAATACTTATTTCAAAGATGTTCTATTTCATATGATCTTTTGATTTTAATTATAATCTTGTGCTTATCGATGTGTTCTCCTGTCTTTTAACAGGCGGTTCTGAGAAAGGGGAACTGAATATGGTGACTTAAGATAGAAGTACTGAGACTAGAATTTCGTTGGTAATATAATATAGATATATATTATATATATATATATATATAATATATATATATATTATATATATTATTATATAAAGTTTTCTGGCACTCCTAAAAGGCCTTGCTAGAGAACGGAAAAAAAAAAATCTACGCTTGAAGGCCAGTATCAGTGGAGGTTAAAATTTATATAAAACTCTTGAGATTTAGCTTACTTAACTACATTTACACTAAATACGCAAGTAAGCAATTTACATCTTAAGGGTGACAGTGACCTGAATGGGTCCAGAAATAATGGAAGGCGCTTGATTGCAGGTCAACCGGGACACGTGGCTGGAAAATGATCCAGGCACAGAAATAAGGTTTGCACATAGCGGGTTGCTGAATAATCCTGGCGCCTCTTCCAAAGGCTTTCAAATTTCCTCTCACAGCTAGGCAAGATATTTGCGTCTGCAAAGAGATTGCATTCTAGGATCAGTACTAAAGCGATAGGGACGTGGTGAACATTAAACACGACTCTTTCTTACTATTTCACATCAGTATCCACTCACAGTTGTTTTGTCTTGGTTCTGGCTTAAATCCTGAACAATACACACACATATGTATGTATGTATGTATATATATATGTATATATATATATATATATATAATATATATACTATATATATATATATATATATATATATATATATATATATAATATTATATACATATAAATTCAGGAATGCCAAAGACACATGGATGTTTTAAAAGATATATTCAATAAGAAACTTTTCGCACATGACTATGTGCATCATCAGTCTGAAAAATGACAAAATAATAACATTAAAAAATACTAAAAATACACAGGATTCTTAAAAATGACAATTAAAAAACATTAAAAGACTAAAAAAAAGAAGCAAAGTAAAAACAACTGCTGGTTACACCAACCTTTAGGTATAAAGAAAGACGATAGAATGACCAGTTGTTTTTACTTTGTGTCTTTTTTTTAGTCTTTTAATGTTTTTAATTGTCATTAAGAATCCTGTGTATTTTTAGTATTTTTAATGTTATTATTTGTCATTTTTCAGACTGATGATGCACATAGTCATGGGCGAAACGTTTCTTATTGAATATATCTTTTAAAACATCCATGTGTCTTCAGCATTCCTGAATTGATGTTTGAGGGTCATACTGCAGATAGTATTTATATAGATGTATATATATAATATAAATATATATATATATATAATATAGTATATATATATATACACACATATTGGAGTAGGGAGACGCGTTCTGTCTTTCATCCATTTATTAGCGCCGACGTTTCGTATCAGCTTGATACATCAATAATGATTAACTAACTGTACCTTCTCTTAACCACCAATCGTCTTCCACCCAACTGTTTATTGCCTAATTACCTGTTGTTTTGTTTACACTCCCTTCCATAACAATTTTTCGTCAGTTCTCCTTACGCTACCGCTGTGGGTAGGTGTCTTGTTCGTTCTATTATTATTATTATTATTATTATTATTATTATTATTATTTTATTATTATATATTTTTCTTTTATTATTATTATTATTTTTTTAATTAATTTGTTTCTCTGTATTCGCTCCTAGCCCTTTCACTGTTATTCTGTGTTTCTGTTTTTACTGTTTTTATTCTTAATTTATTAAAAGGTTTTTAATTTTGGTGTTGGTAAACATTGTGTGTATCTTTTTACTTATACGCAATTGATGTGTAATCGTTTCAGCCTGGAAAATGTATCAAGCTGATACGAAACGTCGGCGCTAATAAATGGATGAAAGACAGAACGCGTCTCCCTACTCCAATATGTCTATCCCTGAGTAATTGCTCCTGTCTCCATACTATATATATATATATATATATATATATATATATATATATATATATATATATAATATATATATATATATATATATATATACACACACAACACACACACACACCACACACACACACACACACACACACACACACACATATATATATATATATATATATATATATATATATATATATATATATATATATTTTCCATTCATTATATATGTGTATATATATGCATATATTTGTATGTGTATATATATGTATGTATACATATGTGTGTGTACATAGGCATATAAATTTAAGCTATTTCTCTGTCACTTTCAAGCTAATTACATAAACAATAATAATACTGTCCGACTGCCAGAGACCATTTATTTACAGAGTTTCACATTTGAAGAATATGAAAACGTCAGCAACTACAGAATTTAGTAGAATAAATAAATGATGTAAATAGAAATAAGTGCTCTTAATTTCAAATTGATGTATTTTTGCTTTAATGGTGTATTTTCATAAATGTTATATCTGCAAAATACTGGACAAATGAGATAGTTACTTAGACTTTACCCCCTTATAGGTGATGGCCCTACTATTGTAACATTTGAATAGTATAGTTTATATATATCCTATGTACATTACCCTAAATACTTTCGTTAATAAATAATTAATTATTTAATATCAAATCTGCAAAATGTAGATACTGAAACTTACCGTATTGAGTCAGGGGATTGTGTCAAAAATATTGTTGTCTTTAGTTTTAGCCATATAAATATAGTGTCGGGCTGTAAATGGATTGCAATAGGTTATAGATACTACCAATACTGATACAGTTCGTCTACTGAAACCTAGGAAAAGAGATTCACGGCCGTCATGTTTACAGTGCCCCTTTTAAGTTAGAAAGGAAACTGTTAGAAAATGAATTGTCACGCCATTACATGTGCAATGCTGTGGCAATAGACGAAGGTAGGAACATCCATCCATGGAATGAGAAACTTTCATAGACGTCTCCAGGGAAACGAGTGTTAGAATAATAAAGAAAATAAATCTGAAATTTTTTTCTTACTTTGAATTGCAGGCCAGCTGTTCAATCCAGTATAAATCAGACAAATTTAAAGCATATCACGTATAATATATATAAAAAAACTACAAAAATTAAGAGTGTTAAACCATGCAAACTAACAAAACCAACCAGCCCCCTCCGTATGTTATATCGGCTGTGGGAGAACAGTAGTGATGGATAAAAAAAAGTCAAGAAAGAATTCTTTTGACACTCCTCCAAGTAATTTTACCTCTCTAATTAGTTAGTCTGATACACCTTTAGAAATAAGAAATTGGCATAGAAAAGCACTGGCTGGGATTACAGTGATGATAATTAACCACAATAAATAAAATGATAGTATATTCAAGTGGTGTAGATAAGGTTGAAAGGCGATTGTAAAAGAAGAGGGGAAAATATCTATCTAGTAAGATTGAAAGTTAGGACCAACTGCGTTATGATATCTACATGGGTGGCGCCTCACCATGATAGTTGTAGTTTTATGTGCTCGCTTACAAGTAAATGATATAGATAATAATGGAAAGTGAGCTTCAAGTTAGAAGTTTTGTGAATGTCATAAAATGACTCAGAATATCGGAGAGATAATATTGAGTGTAAAATAATGAATTTGAAGCGAATGAAAAATATAGCCATTTGGAAAAGTTTCCGTAGAAGACATTGTGGCACCAAAGTATGGTGAGGAATTTTAGTTTTACAAGAGACAAGAGAAAGGCAGCGTAATAGTAAGGAACTATAATTTAAGAATTTTTTTGTATAAAAAGAAAGGGGAACCAATCATTTGCTGATTAGTGGGTAGCGGGAGTGTTAAAAAGGTCTCAGATTTATTGAAGTCATTGGAGAGGACAATAGATTAAAAGGAATCGGCGTGGGACGAGGAGTTCGGGGTCATGTTGGTTTAAGATTTAGCTATGGATGAGATGACTGTTTTTTACTTGCTTCTTCATTTTTTTTTTTTTTTTTTTTGCAGTATTTGTTACTTCTTTAAACAATATCTCATTCCAGTAAACAGTGGCCCTTGCTGAAGAAAAAAAAGTCCTAACTTGCTAACCGTCCTTCTCTCTCTCTCTCTCTCTCTCTCTCTCTCTCTAATCTTGCTTTTGCTCTTGTAGAAATCCTTAGTTTTTCTTTTTTATGTGTGTTGAACATACGCGAATGTCAGGATATGTTCCTATACATTTTAAAGAGTATATAGCTATGACGAGGTAAAGGAAGATGGTACTAAATTTCCACCTCACTCTCATTCCTTTTAAGTCTACCAAGAATGGCAACTGTAATGAAGTTGATGATGAATCGACGATAATTACAACGATGATGTTAGCAAGGAAAGAGATGAAGATGGTTCTCATCACGACTCTCTGACATATGTACTGGTTACGACGCCTTCAGAGGACGATGGCAAAGGAGAAAGAATATGACGGTGAAACTGAAACTTTGGTAGATGCTTTTGTGGAAAGATGGCGATGATTTCGTGGTCAAAGTACAGAAATGCTGCTGCAGATGGAAATGTTTAAGTAAATATAACTGGCTAGAGAAGAAGCCATTATGATAGACACTTAAGTAAATATTGTCAGGAGATAATTTGGAAAAAAAACAAGCCGTTTTTATCGTATACTCCCCTCCTTGATGTGAAATCAGGTTGCGTAATAATGGAGAGGAGAAGAAAAAAAACCTTATGCCTGTTATCTTAACCTTCTCTCGGTGTGGGTGAGGTTTTCTCAGTCATATTTCTTATTCCATTTTAACTTAGCACTGACCACACCGAGGGTACCATGACGAAAGGGAAACATGAATACCTTACAGAGGACGAGCCGGGTGTGGCAGGGAGGGAATGAGGGCATGCCTTGCCCTTCGCCTGCCCCCTCTCTCTCTCTCTCTCTCTCTCTCTCTCTCTCTCTATTTTTATATTTTTCTATGACTGCTTTTCATGTATCATTGTTAATTTGTTTTTTCCTTCCTTAATTCAAGCCTCGAACATGGAGATATAGTAAACATTCAGTCGGATATCAAATCACCGTCATAATCTTTCCAACTGTAGTACATGTGTGTTGTATGCATATGTAGTATGCATGTTTATGTGTATGAACGTATAAAAAATTCAACCTAATCGATTCTTCTGACAGGAGTTAGCATCAAGGAAAATGTAAAAAAAAAGGAAAAAAAAAATACGGCCTCGTTCGACCTTTTATCAGCTGAAGCAGGGATGACCCCCCTTCTACAAATTTAAAAGCTTCGGTCGTTTCGTATACTTTGCGTTCAGCTTTTTCCACTTGTGTATGAAACAGGAAATAAAAAAGCTATAATATAAATAAACAATCCTTACCTTCTGCTCGTTGTTGAATAGAAATAAAATGAATGCCTCGTAGCTTGTGGTTTGTAGTTGCTTACCCTCCCGCCCTCTTAGTTGCAAAAAATAAAATAGAAGAGTAAAAAAACCCAGAGAAGAAAACACATATTAAGTGTTGGGATTTTGAATGTGCGAGAATGTGGATAATTATGGAAGGAAGTAAAACGTATTTTTACTGTGGCCACATGGGCTAAATTGAAAGCGCAAAAGAGAGATTGTGGCAGGGTTGGCGTAGAAAGGCAGACAGGGAATGGATAGCGCTTGAATGTCAGTGTCAGGAAGACTCTGGTAACGGTTGAAGGCGTACAAAAGCCCCACTCCGAGGATCATATGGCTAAGCTTGAATGTGAACGAGAAATTCATAGAGAATGTATTTATGCCCAGGAATGGAAGAAATGAGTGAAAAAGAGGTTTCTGGACGAATCTTAAATCTGTGTAAATTCTGTTTTTGAAGCGATAAAATGAAAATATTTGAGACAGAACCAATAAAGGCAACATGAACAGTAAATTCAGCAACAACAAAACATTCACCCGAAGTAGATTATATAACACCCACGAAAATATAAACGAATAAAGAATAGAAGAGAGAGAGAGAGAGATAACGAGTAGGCAGTATTCTTTTCTTTGGCTTTTGCTTTTAAATTCAGTAAAATTGTTTACGTATGAAAATGTAACAGTTTTTGTATGCTTTTCAATCCCTTTATGAGTTCTTTTTGTATGCTTAAGTAGATCAGGAGTTTCATTTCCCTTTTACTGCTGTCTTCCTTTATGATGGTGATGGTTTCAGTTTTGTTGCGGTATATTTATTTTTCTTTGCAAGTGCGTTTTACTATTCCGTCCCAGAAAAGATTGGAGTTGCACCTACAGCTAACTGGTATTGCAGCAAAAGTCAGTTAGAAGAAATAAAACGGTAGGAGTTATGCGTGGTACATTTTATTTAAAGCTAAATAAAATTTACGTGTAATATCGTACAGGTTGGTTAGATATTTCAAACTTATGCTTTTTGGTAACATTTCCATGTTCAGAGCACCAATTCATTGTATTTCTGTGGTCGAATTTACGAAGATTATTTTGGTATGACCATATAGCGTTGCTCTAAGGTAGCCCTCATACAGACCTGGAAGTGGGGAGAGTTGTTCTTGTTTGTGACTGTCCATGAGCATCACATATGGTTTCGTTGTCATCCTTTCATAGAGCATTTCGCTTCACTTGAAATTTTCCAAATAAGCATGTTCTTTGCAGCAGCAGTTTTCATTGGTTGATGATCTAGATTAATGCTAGCAATATGCTTTTAATCCTACGTTACACATCGGAGAAGACCGCATTTATATCAGCTGTCAAATTGGTCAAAATAGTTCTGCGAAGTAGATCATCGTGATCTAAATGATAAAAAAAGAAGATTGATCCATAATACAATGTACTCGACCAATAATAAGCTTTATATTAATTTGAAAGGAAAGAGATATGGAGGTGGCGAAGAAGTGCTTTGCAAGTGGAATTTTAGCATTAACAATGTAGTCTTAAAAGATATGACATACTCATTATCTTTAGCACCACTCAAGAGAATGGTCAAGAAATCAAGAAATGGGACAGACTGAATTGTAGCCAAAGTAAGCTTTGGATGTAAATCGAGTCAGATGATTTGTTTTGGTTTATTTTTATAACATTTAAGCCGTCAACTCAAGCACTGGGTCACTTACGGCCATTCAGCGCTTAAGACGTTAAAACAAGAGAATGGGGTTGATTCAGCAGGAAGATGAAAGAGAGCTATAAGATAAAGAGGATGATGTACAACGATCTCAGTTGGAGATAGGATGAAACCAAACAGTTACACTAACAAATGTAAAGAAATGAAGTGGGAAAGAAAGTGACGTAAAAGGCTAAAAATGGGTGCAGCTGGGGGCCGAAGGGACGCTGCAAATACCTGTCAGTAATGTCTACAGTGCACCACAATGCAGTGCCCTGCAGGGAAGTCAGAGTGATGGGAAGATGCAAGTTGGTACTAAAAATGGAAGAGATCTCAGTAGATGTTTTGTAAGAATAATTGTACCTAATCTGTGTCACCGTGACAGTCGAGGTCTGGTCACAGGTGACTTGTGCTGCCACTTCTTCGAGTAACTTTAGGCTTTGTTTTAATTTAAAAAGCAACATAAACAAACGTATGGATAGTTTTTTTGTTTTTGTTTTCATTAATCTTTGAGTTTTTCATATTATGAAATGTGCTAATATCCAAAGTTTATTTTATTTAGCATCAGTGTCAAATAGGGAAAAGGACAATTCAGGATTTCTGTTACTTTTCAGTGGCAAAATGACATCCTTCATTTAACAGTTTACAATAGAGGAAGGGTGGGTAAACCTTTAAAAAATGGCATGAGGCCATTAATGACAGAAGCATCTTATTAGATACCCATCCTGATCATGGGACAGGATATCGGAAATGGGGCAACGCATGTGCCACGTCTTAATTATGATTGAAGAATGATTTAAGACGATAAACCAATAACAATAACTGGTATTTCAATGACAAATTGGTTCCTTTGAGAAACATATTAGTCACGCTTAATCATACAATAACTCACCTTTTCACATTTGTTACCGCTCGTAAAATAAAAAATGCTAATCCAGTATCAAAACCCTCCCGCTAGAGTAGCAAGAGAAACAAAGTTGGAGTTAGTAGGGCAGGAAGAACTTTACAATTGATGGGAATAAGAAGGATAATGTTCACGGGAGAAACATCATGAAGCGGAAGGGAATTTAGCCATTGCTTGTGTAAATGAAAAAATCTTTGACAAATGACAAGGTAGAACCTGTTATAAATACATATAATTTTTGCAGTATAATTAATTAATTAAAATAGTGGAGAGTGTAGGAAGATTAGTAGCTAACATAGATAAAATAAAGAACCTTTATACTGTGGTTTAGTCGTAAATAGAAAGAAAAAATTGCTGTCGGAATTAAGGATGAATGAATAGAATAAGCCTAAAGACATATAATAAACTGAGTACAGAGGAAAAAGTTTTCATTAAATCTATTGTCAATATGTTGAATATAGATTAATGTCATCTGAAAGAAATTATATTAGTTAAACTGGGAATACAATGAAGACATAAATCACAGGTGAGGAAAAAACTATCAAGATTTAAATGATGCGGCAGATTTGGGACCCAACTCTTAAGCGTTTCTAATATTCAACAGCAGAAAAAAATGACGTGAAGGGTCGATTGAGTTGTCCAGAATCATAGAATGAATTTCATTAAGTGTTTATGTGAGTCTAATGAAAGTGAAGTTAGACATATGTAAATTTTTGTGAATAAATAATTCAGGTACTAAAAGAGAAAATGTAGTTAGAAATCTTTTAGCGTTCCTTATCTTACCTTATATTGAGATTAATATAAAGGAATCATTATACCATAAATTTCTCATATTAATGAACTTTACTTAAATTATTCAGGCTATAGAAAATACAAGTCTTTCCTTTGTTAAAACAGCATACGGAGTAAGAGGTATAGCTTATAAGTTATATCATACATATCAGGTAATGTAACGTTCAGGAACCGATTCTACCACTTGCTCACTTTAGATAATGATAATGGTTCCTGTTAAGCAGAAAAATGACAGAAAAACTGGTAATAAAAAGCAACATTTATAGAAAACCATGGCTTGAAGTCCCCAATCTTGAAAGAACACGATTTGGTTATGCTTCATGAGGAAAGTCACGAATTTAGACTATTGAAAATAAATAATAATTGTATATAATATGTAATACATATATATATATATATATATATATATATATATATATATATATATATATATATATATATATATATATATATATATATGCAAGGAATTTTACCACCTCGTTAAATTGTTTTCTTAGCTGGGACGAGCTCTTCGTTGGACGGAGGTTTTCGTGCTCGCCAGCCAGTCTGGTGATCCGAAGTTCGATTCTCCATTCGGCCCAAACGCGGAGTTAGATGATTTTCTTTCTGTGATATGAAATTCATTTCTCGGTATAATGTGGTTCGGATCCCACAATAAGCTGTAGGTCCATTACTCAGGAAACCACTTGGTTCCCAGGCATGTAAAATATATCTAATCCTTCGGGAAATAAGGCTATATGGAGAGCTGTTAATCAGCTCAGTGATCCGGTAAAACTAAGATATACTTAAGTTTATTGCCGGGACGATCGGAATGGTTATTTTTCGATAGTTTTCCAGTAAGGATAGTCTCATCCTGTTATTGTTTTCTGATGTAGGTGAGGTGAAGTCTGACGGTCCGTTTCTGACTACTTCAGTCAGTATTGGTATGGAGACCTGATAAGTCATAAGCAACATGGGCGACTTTAATCGTCGTGTGAGAGTCTGGAGACCTGGTCGGCATTTGGCAGCATGGAAGACGTGTGTCCCGATTTTGTGTTTTAGGACTCAGGACCTGCAGGGTAGAGTACGAGCTTGATGTTCAGCAGTGCCAGCTTCGTCTAGGGAAGTAGTTCGTCTACTTTGAGAGTCACGTCTCCTGGTTGGCAGCTTCGGCTGTGTTGCAGTTTCGTCAGCGTGCATGCTTGCAGGAGGTGATCTCATCTGTAATTTTTTATTTTATTTTATTTATTTATTTATATTTTTTTATTTTTGCTGTCCTGAAGAATTGAATTGTTTAGATTAATGTACCGACTCTGTAGTACTGCTTTCCTGAAACCACTGTTATGTGTATTCATTTTGGTTTTAACTGATGATTCATATAATACTTACGAAGTTTTTAAATAATATTAAGGGACTGTACATTTTATGAATAAATTAGTATTAAGGTCTCAGCTTTTGTATCGATCAGACCTTCCTCCTTTGTCTGCCTCAGTTGCTGCCAGATCTTCTCAGTCTCAGCCTTTTTTTTCTTTCTTTTTTTAAAGAACCGGATGAATCCAATAGCGGTTCATATAAAACACACACACACACACACACACACACACACACACACACACACACACACACACACACACACATATAATATATATATATATATATATATATATGTGTGTGTGTGTGTATATAATATATATATATATATAATATATATATATATATATATATATATATATATATATATATATATATCATTAAATGGAATAAAACCCAAAGATATTAGATTTAATTCATTCGTGCCTTAAAACATTGAAGTGTTATTGCTTTTCTGGAATATATTTCATACCTTTTCTGCTTTCTGTATTTGTTTTAAGTTATATTTATGTAAGCGTTAACCCGATATTTGGAAATAGGATCTTCTCTGAAAGAGTTATTTATGTAATTGAAGCATTTTAATTTTATTTCATAACTAAATCTTCTCTCTCTCTCTCTCTCGCTCTCTCTCTCTCTCTCTCTCTCTCTCTTCTCTCTCTCTCTATATATATATATATATATATATATATATATATATATATATATATATATATATATATATATATATATAAGTATACACATACATACATACACATTATATCACACACACGCATATATATGTGTATTTGTGTGTGTATTGATATGATACAGAAGGTTCAGAAAAGTAAATTCTTTATTTCCAAGCCTCCATATTCAAGATGCCAGCTAATGAAAAAAAAATAAACACGTGCATGATCGGATGTATGTTGCTATATGCCCAAGATGGTCAACGGCTTCCTGTTCTAATCCAGGCGTATTAGGTCTCGTCCCGCATTGAGACGCCTCAATGTGACTTAGCTGCTTCCTTTCTCCGGCCTGGTGTTCATTAACTTGGTTAAGCTCAAATTGTAGTTTCCCCTTTCTGCAAACCTTCTGAATTCTTCCCTCCTTCAGATTCCCGTCATTATAATCTTCAATTCCTTATGTATTACTTTCTTACTTGTTCCATTTTTAAATCTTGTCTGCTTTTAAGCTAAGATTAGGAGGTGGATCTGTATCTGAATCACTTGGCAATAAAGACAATATATTGTAAATGACTTTTATCATATCGTTTATTTGGTTACCTGGACAATAAGTGGTAGATTTCTTCTCGTGTAATAAGCCTGATTATTCAGCACCTTAACGAAAGAGATATATCAATTTTGAACTTAAATTAAATTAATTTATCAAAACTTTTATTTTGAGTGAAATACAAAACAATATCTAAATAAATTCTAGTGCAAATCTTCTGATAATTTTATGAGACTTAAATTATGACTGCATTATTTGTTTGGTTGAAGGAAAAAGATTTGTGACGTGGGTACATTTGCGCTTTCCTCAAAACGAATCTTGGATAATTGAGAGAGAGAGAGAGAGAGAGAGAGAGAGAGAGAGAGAGAGAGAGAGAGAGAGAGAGAGAGATTTCTTATCCCTTTATCGGTTTACAATAAATCCCTGTTCTTGAGGGAGGGGGACAATTAGTTTTTGGTATGATAAATATCAAAACTTTTTCACAACTTGTGTGTTCAGTTTTATTTGACTTCTTTCAATTTTTTTTTTTTTTACATACTCCACAGGGTTTTCCTCCAAAGAAAATAATGTGATATTGACAATATGCTTAAAGTGATCCCACAATTTCTAAAAGAATTCCCCCGAAGCATAGAATGACATTGATGTACAGAAACAAGGCATCTGTAGAGAAAAACTATAATTATATATATATATATATATATATATATATATATATATATATATACATACACACACACACACACACACACACACACACACACACACATATATATATATTATAATATAATATATATAATTTTATATATATATATATATAATATATATTATGTTGTAGGAAGCCAGCTAAAATTTTGAAAAATTTGAAATTATAGTGGGCTTCCTACAACATAATATCCTAGTACACGGATTCAGTGTTTAACTATATATATATATATATATATATATATATATATATATATATATATATATATATATATAGCTTGATGATAAATGATAATGCCAAGACCAGGAAGAACATTCTTTATTTTACGAGCTTTCGAGGTTTAAAACCTCATCTTCAGGCTGAAAAAATGACAAGGATAAGAAATCACAAAAAATTACATTAAAATGAATTGTCTTAAAAGCTTCAGTAAAAACATAAAATAAAACGAAGATCACATACAAACTCAAAATTAAAAGTTACGAAAAAACTCAAACAAACGCAACACATACAAAAACAGAAATAAAAATAAGACGAAAGGTAAACAAACTACCACACTCAAAAATAAAATAGCTAACGACCCACTTTGTGTACTACTATGAAACTATACGATAGCTAGTTGAATACGGACGAGTTGTTGTTCAATTCCGGTTTCATTTTCTTAATGAACAGTGACTCTGAAATTAAAAGGTCCAGCCTATTTGAGCAAAAAGACAGTACAATAAACAAAATCCAGATGAGAAAATTTTGCTCCAGACCGGTGTACAGTACTGCTAGTAAAGATGTAAAGTACATTAAATTGCCTTTTCTTGGTCATAGTAGCTACTTGGTACGAAAAAAGTTACAAGAAATACTTAAGCATAGTTTTCATCAAGTTAGTTTTACTGTAGGATCACTCTTGAGGGAGAAGCCTGCTCTTCCTGTGGACCTTAATACGAGTGTCGTTTACTTGTTTACCTGTTCGCAGTGTGGTCTGCTATACGTGGGATCCAGTTCCCGCTGGCTTAGACACAGAATTTTGGAACACAGAGGTCTTTCTGTTAGAACTAGCTTTTCCTCTTTCTAAACCACCTTTTTCTGCCATAAGGACCATCCTTTCACTCACCTGGTTTTTTTAAACAACCATCGAAAGCTTGTAAAATAAAGAAGTTCTTCCTGGTCTTGGCATTATTATTTATCATCAAGCTAAGATCTTCCCAAGTAGCCGCCCAAATTACTGAGACTATATATATCATATATATATATATATATATATATATATATATATATATATAATATATATATATATATTGATACTTTTATGATCTCCTCGTCTACCCAGCATTTAGTTAAATATTTTGATTGCTAGAGAAGCAGCCATATTCACCCAAATATCAGCTGATTTCAGGCGGGAAACCAAAACACCCCATCTAGAGATAGGAATTTCCTGCTAGAAAGGGGAATATAGACTCTTGTCAGCTTTAGGGACGTATCCCAAAGGGAAGGGATGTAGGTAGCCTGGTACTTATTAGGCCTACGTCTTAAGCTCTTTTTCCACTGTGAACCCCTCTGCTGGCTGTAATGTTTCTGTTTGAACAGGATTGCCCTGCTCTTGGGGGGGTTAAGCTGACCCCCAACACCCAGGAAACACACCTGCCGTTGCTCTCAGTCAGCTCCAGTCGTGACCTCGGACGGATGTCCCCGCCACGAGCCTTCCAACGTAGGCCTAAACAGGCGTTACTGGCGCGCCCAGACCGGAGACAAAGCCGACGCCACATTTCTACAAAAGTCCACTGATCATGGCATCCAGGTACGTCTTGTGAAACATCATATTGCCAGTTCCTTACTTCCTAGTGCTATTTACTCCCCATTTTCACAATTCAAACTTCTACTCAATTGAATATCCCTTTGTTCCTCTCACTGCCTTGTGGCCGCATGCTTCCCTTGTGTGATCGTCCCAGAGAAAATGAAGTCATTGCATACCTCAGTTAAACACTAGAGTGCCTTTTTCCACCCAGGGTTAGAGAACTGAATAATCGTAACTTGTGCAAGAAGTCCTTTTTTTATCTTGTCTAATGCGGGATCTTTTTTCCAGATTCCCTGAGTCACGTGTCCAAGTCTTTGCGCCCGCAAGTGTTGCATTACCGCAAGATTTCGAAAACCAGCTTTTACGTGAACTCATTTTAAGCCAACTATCATCCCCTTGTGAGAGTAAGATTAGTCCACGTGTGGACCAGCTGCATTTACCTATCTCCAGGGCCAGTAAACGGCCTCTTGTAAATAAATAGATGTAAAGTAATTAGCTGAGTTTTGCTGGCGACCTTTTTCCTCTAGAGTAAATTATCACTATAAATCCTTTTAGGTAAGTTCAAGTAATTTATTCTGCTTTTCCCTCCACTATTTCTGTTTACGTATTGAGCCCCCTCAAGGCCAGCCCTAATACGTAACAATATATATATATATATATAGTATATATATATATATAAATATATATATATATATAATATATATATAAAAATATATATATATATATATATATATATATATATATTTCATTCTCTTAGAAAGATATGAAGACTTATTTTTCCTCGATTTCTTTTCGTTTTCGGGCTTCGTTTCGGGCTCAGAGACCCTGGTAGTTGTGACGCCAGTCAGTTTACAATAGTTGAGTATACATTTTTCAATATTCTCCTTACCTTTAACCTTGTACAGTGCAAAGTCACATTCTTCCTCTCTTTATTCCACCCTTAATCAGTTCCACCCCTTACCCACCCTTGCCCACGCCCACATTCTCGCCCATTGATAAATAATTCTTGTAACTCCTTATGGGTGCACGGAGTCCTGGGGATTCCTAACATAGCCGTACATACACCTTTCACTTTGAAGGTGAAAAAAAAGAATTAAATCTAAATTACAAGGCATCCCATATTATGCTTATCACTGATATCAGTAATTACAGGTGAGCTGTCGGTCGGAGGATGGATTTGCCCTGTCGCTCACAAGCAAGCCTAATTGATAGTTTGGTTTACTTTAGTTTTCCTTATTGGCCGCGACCCAAACTTTTTAGTTCTAGGTTCGTTGTTCGTTTACTTATGTATGCCATTCACTGCAATTTATACTCACGTATCATTACTGCATTATATTCGCTTTGCTTTCGAGCTTTGTTTATTTATTTAAAATTGACTTAGGCCTTCCTTGTTTAATTAGTTTATTTCCTCTCTGGTGTATCATGCTTCATTATTCATCCATTCAGGATGTTTTCTTGTGAATTTGTTCATTCAAATTGTATAAACTATGCTATTTATACAGTTAAATTACATATTCATGGAATCTGATAGAAACACATACCACGAACACACACACACATACATATGATATTATATATATATATTATATATATATATATATATATATATATATATATATATATATATATATTTCTGACTCATGCCGAAATCGACCTAGTTCTCCCAAATGAAATATGTGAGAGATCATATGTTGATTAGCTCAATATATATATTATATATATATATATATATATATATATATATATATATATATACATATATATATATATATATATATATATATATATATATATATATAAAGTGTGTGAGCATGTGTGTGTGTGTGTAACGTTACATTCTTGTAATATTTTAACAATAAAAGCAAATCTTAATTCCCTCTTTGTAGATTGTAATGAATGGCTTTGTAGGTCATTATATATATATATATATATATATATATATATATATATATATTATAAAAGTGTGTGAGTGTGTGTGTGTAACTGTTATATTCGTGTAATATTTAACAATAAAAGAAAAAGTTAATTTCCTCTTTTTAGATTGTAATGAATGGCTTTGTAGGTCATTAATTTGTTACGATATATAAAAAAACGTTTACGATAAAACCCTATAAAATCTCTTAATAAAGAGCTAAACTGTTAAGTAACGTACACTAACGAACACGTGCTCTATGAAAAAATATGGCTGTTTTCTGTAATACATTCTTTTCATTTATGCTAAAGACCAACACACTTCATTTTCTTGAAAGATACAGATAATAACATAACCTCCTGAATACGGGTTATGATTTTTTAGTCAGCAAATGTAAGGCATCTTTGGCTAGAAGGAACAAATGAGCATTCGGTAACCAAACTCTTACAAGGAATGCCGTGAGTGAAATGTCATAAAGGTTAATTATCCTGGTGCGAATATACGATCACGTTTTACCTGGAAAGTGTAGGATGAAACTGAATGCGTATTGCGTTTCAAAGAGGATGTACTTTTGGTACAAATTAGCCAGTGCGAGAATGAAGATGGGCATTCCTTTTATAAAATTCTCTGGGAAAAAGATTATGAAAAAGAAAACAAGTTTTTTTGAAAATTTATGGCTATGAGCACTGGTACACATTTCTTTATGTTTTCGTTGTGGTAAGAAGTATGGCCGCAATGAAAAAAACACTTGAACTGGTTGAAAAAAGGAGTAATTTGTAGTTTTAGATTAAATCGTAATTGAAAACAACAGGAAATCCAAAATACACAGGGGAAAAAAATTAATTAATCCCATGAAAATTAGTTTCATTATACCCTGAATAGTTCACAAAGGAATGTATGAAGAAAGCAAAAGAAAATATTCATATTAATTGGGAAAAAGAAATAAAGTTATGACGACCAAGCTATAATAAATTACCATATGAAAAAAAAAATAAAAGAAACCGCTAGCAAATTAAAAGATTTAGAATATGAGTTTATCTTTTATTCTAATATTCTAACATTACAGTTAGAGGATACAATCAGGCATTTATCCTCTTTTTCGTTCACCTTCCTGTTTTTTTTTTCAAAGTGCGTAGGACAGGCTTAAGAGACAGCAAAAGATGCTTGGTGGATTATCAGGAAAGTGCCTTCGGTCTTTACCTAATCTTTTCTTTCCGAGCGTTTTTCTTACTAAATCCATCATTTACTATCTTCCCCAGCTGTTGTGGCAA
>NC_061094.1:23098536-23108536 GCF_015104395.2 Macrobrachium nipponense | reverse complement strand
ACGCCTTAAACAACTAATTTCCTTACGCTAAATTTATATACAACAAAATATAACAAAAGCAGAAACAAAGGCTGAGATAAAAATAAAGCAAAAGCAATGCCAATTACGTTAATACATGATACCTTCCTCCCGAAGAAAAAAAAAAAATTTCAGCAAAAATAATTTTTTTTTTTTACAACTGTGGTAAAAAACAAACCTGTAAGGGAAAGAATAAAGACAGCCAATAACAGGCAAACATACAATAATAGAACAATAAACCTGAAACCAAATTGTGTTAAAATATCAAAAATAGAAAATACCACGAGACAATACAAACCAAACGCTTTATATAGCTTACCATTATTCTAAAGCTCAATGATAATACCATACTCTGAACCCAAAGTCAAAGCTGGCAAAAGACAGACATAACATAACAATACCAATAATTTAAACAGGATCATAACAATCACAAATCCTCAAATCTAAGGAAACCATCTTACCTAGCTTAACCTAAATAAACTTAGACACAGACAGGCATACACCTTAACCTACAACACACCAACAATATAGTTCAAAAAGTCATATAAATAAATCAAATCAAAATTCTTAGTATACCGGGACAAAATCAATCATTCGTTAGGAATCATGAACCATTATAACATATAAGAGTGTATACCACTCATAGAAACCTTACAGAAACTTACTAAATCTACAAATCAACTCTTGAAATTACTTAAAACTATACTACATTCAAAAGTAATTTTTTTCATACAACCTAATTGGAGAAACGAGCAGGGCAGCGTACGAGAAGGATCAGGCAAGCACACTAAGTCCTAGAAAGGGCGTCAGGAATTTTATTGTCTGTCCCTTTACGTTTTATAATTAGGTTGAATTCCTGCAGAAATAGGGCCCAACGCAAAATCCTCTGGTTGGCTCCCTTCATCCGCTCGATGAAAACCAAAGGATTGTGGTCCGTCCAAATCTCAACCGGAAAAGAAAAATTTGTCACATAAGGTTTGAAATGGTTAAGAGCGCGGACCAAAGAAAGAGCTTCCTTTTCAATGGTGGAGTAACGCCTTTCCGCTGCCAGAAGCTTCTTACTATAGTAAGATACCGGATGAACAACCGTCCTCCTTCCGTTGGAAAAGGACCCTCCAATCCCGACATCACTGGCATCTACCGCGATAATAAAGGTTTCTGAAAATCTGGGGAAGTCAAAATAGGGTTAGTAATTAGCACCGATTTAAGTTTATTAAAAAGATTCTTCACACAGATCAGCCACCACAAGAACCTTTCCCTTTTCTAATAAAGTAGTAAGAGGTTGAGCAAGATCTGAGTAATTACGCACGAAACGGCGGAATAACCCGTCAGCCCAGCACCCTTCTTACCTCTCTAACATTACTTGGCCTTTTCAAATTAATAATAGCCTCGAGGTTAGCTTGTTTCGGAGCCACCTGACCCAAACCAACCTCGTGACCCAAATAACAAACCTTGGCCTGGCCCAATTCGCACTTAGCCAAATTAAACAACTAGTCCTGCAGACCTAGAGCTTCAAAAACTTACGTAACCTTAGCATTGTGGGTATCCCAGTCATTACTATATACCACCAAGTCATCGATATAAATTTCCGTTCCTTCCAAACCACAAATTACCCTATTCATGAGCCTCTGAAAAGTACAAGCTGCATTCTTCATTCCAAATGGCATAACCTTACACTCGTATAGGCCAAATGGAGTGACAAATGCTGATATCTCACGAGCTCGATCAGATAATGGAACCTGCCAATAACCTTTCAAAAGATCCAGCTTAGTAATAAATTTGGCAGAACCAATCCGATCCAAACAATCATCAATACGGGGAAGTGGAAACGAATCATTTTTAGTATTTTTGTTCACTTTGCGGTAGTCCACGCACATGCGGAACTTACCGTCTGCTTTTTTTACTAATACAATAGGAGAACTCCAGGGACTCACAGATGGTTGAATAAGGTCATGCTTCAAACATGTACTCTATCTCCTTACTGACCAAATCCAATTTTACTGGGTTCAGCGGTAAGGACTTTGCTTCACAGGGGAAGCACCACCTACATCAATGTCATGATTTAAAATATTTGTTCTACTGGAGCATCCTGAAAAAGATCTGAAAATGAATAAATTAAGTTAAGCACATCCTTCCGTTTGTCAACATCTAAATGATCTAAACTACTTTTCAACATCTCCAAATTTTGCTATTTTCACCAATGCATCTGAAGGAACCTGACACCCTACTCATCTGAGTCCTCTGGAGGCACATCCACTACCACAGACACAGGCTCGTACACAATCGCTAATGGATCACCTTGCTTACCATGATAAGGTTTCAGCCTGTTAATGTGAAATACTCTACACTTACGGCTTGAACCGGGGGCCTCAATTTCATAGTTAAACTCTGACAGTTTCCTCAGAACCTTCCAAGGGCCCTTATATCTTGGTTCAAGAAAACTATCTGGGTCCATACTCAAACACCAGCACTAGCTCCCCAGGTTTCAAATGAACGTACCTTTACCTTTTTGTCAAAATTACCTTTCTTTATTACCGACTGTGATCGTTTCCAAATTTTCCCTGGCAAATTTCCAAGCACTAAACATTTTACCCTTCAAGTCTCTTCACAAACCTTCCAACTTTTATTTCACCCTTCCGGTTTGATTTGAGCATTTCAAAAACAATTTCCAATGGACCGCGAACCTTGTGCCCAAATACCAACTCAAAAGGAGCTACTCCAGTAGAAGAGTTAGGGTGGCTCCTGATAGCAAAGAGGGCAAAAGGGAGGGCTTTGTCCCAATCACTACCATTATCATAACAATGTTTCTTCAGGACAGACTTGAGTTTGGGTGAAATCTTTCCACCACACCTTGACTCTCTGGGTGATAAGGTACGCTGGTAATGTGCTGAATGGCCAGTTCAGCACACTTACCCCTAAATACCTTACTCGTGAAATTCGTCCCGCAGTCGGTCTGAATTACACGAGGGAGACCATACCTGGAAAATAAATCAATAAGTTTTTCGAAAACAACTTTGGAAGTAATACGCCTCATAGGTATAGCTTCAGGAAAACGAGAGGCTATCCATGATAGTTAATAAATATACGAAACCTGTTTTAGTCTTAGGTAAGGGACCTACAACATCAATTACTAACTCAGAAAATGGTTCACCTATGGCAGGTATGGGATGCAATGGGGCTTTAGGGATCACCTGATTAGGTTTACCCATAACCTGACAAGTTTCACATTCTCTGATAAACTGCTTCACACTCAATTTAATTCCGGGCCACCAAAAATACCTAGCCAAGCTGTGGAAAGTTTTTAACACACCCAAATGACCTGAAAAAAAATTGGTATGAGCTAATTCCAAAATAGAATTTCTGAATTGAGAAGGTACACAATCTGTTCCACTCTACCAGTTTTATTCAAATTATCAGATGCGGGACGACTAAACCTATATAATAAGCCCCTTACAACTCCAAACCTAGGTTTAGTCAGATCCTCAACATCGCCCAAGTCAAAATTAAACTCATCTTTTTGAGCTTTAATAAAAGCAGCTCTGTCCCAATCAAGTTTCATATCATTAACTACAGTATCATTACCACTACTCTCTACTGACCCAGGGCCTTACTACATCTAACTCTAAACTACTTTAACATTAAGTCATCATCGTTATCCGCATCAAGTAAACTAAACAGCTTTTGCTGCAGACCGAGTAATTACAGCCACGGACTAGCCTTTACAGATAATATAGGGAAAATCTCCCGTCCTTCACTATCCAGCATATCATTTCCCAGGATACCATCAATACCCGGGATAGGTAGACTATCCACCACAGCCAACTCAGTGATGCGATCATACCCTGGAAAAGACATGCGGACATTAACCAAAGGAGCCGACACAATCGAGTCTGGGAAACCTCCCAATAATACAAAATTTCCAGTTATACTTCTCAGAACCGTTCAATGCCCTCTTCATAACCAACGACCGGGCAGAAACCGGTGTCCCTATAAAAAACTTCACCGGACAACACAAGAGTCAAAAATCAATTTCCAGGCCATACATATTTGTCATACTTGAGTCACAATTTTTGGATTAGGAGCATCAGACTACTACTATTTCCAGATCTGTCTACAGAACTACTACTTCTAACATTTGACCTATCATTAACTAATGCTACAGGACTTTGATTATTGCGCTCTAGGTACCGCCTACGAGCATTACACTGGCTTGGAAATGCCCTGGCTTATTTACACCAGAAACATGTTCCTCTACGGCTGAACCTCTGTTTCCATTAGGGTATGATCTTTTATTTCCCCCCCCCCCACCCCATTTTTGGGAAGTCTCTATTAACAAAAACCCTCGGGGGAGGAGGACCTCCTTGGACTCTACCCATATCCCTACCACCTGAAAAGGAATTAGTAACATTAATATTCTTAGAGATATTGGGGAGTCAACAAGGGGGGTTCAACTCTCCTACCACCACTCTGGGAGCGAGCTGAGGGGGTTAGTCAAGACCTTTATAATTAAAAATTGCACTACCTGAACGGTGAGTTAAACACAAAAACTATCCGCTAATTGAGCGGCACTACTCACTTTCATGGCCTTTACCTCCTCAAGGTGGACCCTTAACTCCCTGCTACAGAGGCCTTCTTAAACTCCTCAAGGAGCATCAGTTCGCGTAACGCAGCGAAAGTAACTACCTGACGACTTTTCAGCCAGTCGTCGAACTGTTCCTCCTTGACACGTGCAAATTCTACAAAGGACTGTGCAGGGTGTTTCATATAGTTCCGAAATCTGAGGCGGTAGGCCTCAGGGGGACCAGGTCATATGCTTTCAAAATCAAGCTTTTCACTTTTTGGTAGTCCCGGGCTACTCCCTCCTCCAAGGCATTGTATACCCGAATTGCCTTGCCCACTAACCTACATTGGATTAGAACCCGTCCACATCTCTGTGGGCCAGGACAATCGGGTGGCCACACGCTCAAATGCCTTGAAGAACGCAGGGACATTTTGTTCATCAAATACAGGCACTAATTAAGTGCCGCACCTAGATTGAACCTATCCTGAAAATTTACTTTAGGGGAACTGGCCATATTGGTCCCCTGTAACCTTGCCATCTGCAAATTAAGGTTAGCCATCTCCAACTCGTGTCGCCTTGCCCGCTCGTTCTCCTCAAATTAAATCTTCCTTAACTCAATTCTTTTGCAAATTAATTGTATTCCACCTCCTCCTTGGAGTCACCCAAAGCATTAACAGGGGCCAGGGGTTCAACTGGCACAGAATTAGGGGCGGGGGGGGCAAGAAAGGAATTATTTTGACACATTAAGTAAGTTTGCAGGACCCTTATAAATGTACTGTAAGAGGGGGATCCTCGAAACAGGGTTAGGCCAGCTCTCACACTCACACTATCCTCTTCCAAAATCATTTATACTACCTTCACCAATACTATCCATATCACTCTCCCTATCACTAAACTAAATGCTCAGCCTCTGCCAAGTCCTGGTTGACCTTATCCCTAACCGCCACCAATATTTCCTTCTTAGTGTCCCCACTTGACTTCAGTGGAACACCCAACCACTTAGCACACTCAATTTTTAAATGCTTTTGTTCAACACTGGTAAGTGCTTAAGGCAATCAGCCGACCCCAAAAACTCAGCTGGGTCAAAAATAAATTCTTCCATTTTAACAAAAATAATTCAGGGGGGAAGGCAACACTATCAAAATAGTAACAAATACTGAAGTGTCCACCTGAGTGTCGCTCCACTGACCAAAAATACCGGATACCCTGAGCTCTCTATCCTGTCACGGTCGCCAAATATGTTACGACCCTTGTTGGGCCGGGGTGCAAGTTCTTTTGCACAAGAATAGAGAGGACAGTGATCTTACCAAGTATCCAGATAAATTCAGTCAGCGGAGACAAAAACACACAGGAAAACTCAACAATATTATTAACATCAAAGTAAAAGAATAATAAAGTTCAGCCTTGTGACTATACCGGACACAACTTAGTCCTTACTACTCCCGTAGGAGTTCCTAATCACTAATACTAAACCCTAGACAGAAAATATTGAGAGATAAACTAAATAAATTAGTAAAATGGGCCCAACACCAACATAAATATAAACCAATACCTATAACTAAGCAGAGAGGAAAGAAGTAAGAGACCAACAGGGGGAAAACTTAATTCTCCTACCTACCTTATATAAACTAAATCTTAAATATAAAAAAATATCAAAATATTAATAGATACATAATACCCACAAGAAATAACGAAAATTACAGCATCACTCGTGACAAGATATACAAAAATACTGGCATATATATATATAAATACAAAGCGCAATAAGAAATTCCAACAGTCTCGAACGACTCACTATACGAAAGTAAATAAACAAAAATAATACTCGGGAAGAGCTCCTCACACTGAATAAGGGCTGAATGGATGCACCAAACGAGTCAGGCTAAACAGTCGCCTTGCTGAAAGCCGAAAATACAGGGGAGCCGTGATCTCTTACACTCTTGGGACAATGCCACGTACCAGGCCAATACTTCAGCTATCTGAAGGGCGTGCAGCTACACAGGTCACTAATACCATGGGAAGGAGTTCTGTCGTGCTCCCGACCAAAAACACAAGGGAAATTCCCTACCTGGTAGCAACCGCCCTACTTGCACCTTCACGGGCCTCAATGCCCCCACCGCTGCAGCTCAGAAGGACGTCGTAGGCAAACACAGTGATGTCCCTCCCACGTCCACTCTGTCGGGATCCAGCGCCGATATCAGAGCCCGCAGGAAAGTACACACAGTAAGGGGGTAAGTCACCGCAGATGGCCGAAATGCCCCTGCGCCTTCAATACTGACGACGACAAATCCTTCGAAGGTACGATTAAGAAAAGTATGCCAGCTGCACAACCATGCGGGGGAGAATAGCGAGCCCGAACTCTTCTCGGGAAAAAGTTGCACCCCTCCAATATCCTCACTGGTGGTCCTTTTCACCAAACCACTCGAAAGATAAACAAAACAAAAAAAACTAGCATTAATAAGATGCTCACAAACATTAAACAAGCAGGGAGGAGGTTTAACAAGCAGTTCGCTTGACGCTCAGCCGAGACCAAAGTAAAGCTTAAAACTAACGCCTTAAAAACTAATTTCCTTACGCTAAATTTTATATACAACAAAATATAACAAAAGCAGAAACAAGGCTGAGATAAAAATAAAGCAAAAGCAATGCCCAATTTACGTTAATACATGATATATATATATATATATATATATAATATATATTATATATATATATATATATAATATATATATATATGATATTATATATATATATATATATATATATATATATATAATATATAATATATGTAATTTATAATATATAATATATATATAATATATTATATATAATATTATATATATATACATAATATATATATAATATATATAACATTAACATGAACTTATACGTATAAGACATTATGAAAAAAGTATTTCAACATGGGCCTGAAAGCAAAACTGAAAATACGATAGCCTTCATTCACAAACACACACATGTATATGATATATATATATATTATATATATATATAATATATATAATATATATATATATATATATATAAATATGTGCGCTGCTATGTATTTTTCTATAAATAAACAGTATGTACACATGCTACAAACACATACGTACGCACACGCACACTCACACACTTCCACGCTTCCCTCAACGAAACAGTGGTTTTTTACTTATTTTTCCTGCATTCGTCATTTAAAATCTATTTGCGTTATTTTCAGGTATGTCGATCTAAACAAATTCCCAACTACTGTACAGTCACTTCGCGATAAAGACATTTATTTATTTATATCTTTACGTCCTCTCCATTGACGCGACTCCTGAAGACTTGAAAGTCTTCAGGAGTCGTTTACTCCATTCCTTCAGAGTCGCGGACTCCTTTCGAAGCTCCAGAGAGGAATGACCCGAAGCAAAGAAGATCTTCTCTGGAATTTCCGAAGCTCAGTGGCCTTTTTCTTTTCTAAGCTGTTGAACAGGTAGAAAGTACAGTAATCATGTTTTCAGCAATGAATAACACGACTTTTGTTTTTTAAGACCACATTGGCTCTAAACAAAACCCTTTGTTAACAACTTATTGGCTCTAATCCTTCTCGGATTAGTGATATTCTTTATATTTGGATTCGGAATTTCCGGATTTACTATTGGTAAATGCTTGGTAGCTTTCCTTCTCGGAGGATTGCTTGCATTTATATATGGAAAATACGTCGCAGAAATATCTGCTTTCGGTAAAGAACAGGGAATATTGCTGAAGGACCTTGAGGCTGCCTACTTAATGAACATCAGACTCTTGGATAAAATTGAAGAAAGTAGTTGCATCGAGGAATTTCTAGACGAAATGTATGCAGACTTGGCCAAGGAGTTGGCGGAAGAGATATCTCGCGCTGGAGAGCTTATCAAAGCTCGTGAGGAAGATCAAACGAAGCTGAGGGAAGCTGAGAAACACAAAGAAGAGCTTGTTTCTCGTAATCTTTTCCTCAGCAAGGAAAACGACGACTGTCACGAGGTGATAATCCAGATAAATAAGGAGGTAGAAGATCTGAAGGAAGAACTCAACCGCAACGGCACAGAATTTGCAAGGAACGGAAAAGTAATTCAAGAACTGCAGAATCAAGTCAAAGATAACGAGGTATACTGCAGTTTTCTCGAGGAAAAGGTAAAGGATCACGAGGCAGAAAGAAAGAGATTGAAGCAGCTGGCCTCAGAACGCAAAGAAAATCTGCAACATTTGCTACAAGAAGTAAATGTTCTTCGAGCCAGAAATTGCGATCTTCAGAACAATCTGGAAAAGGAGGCCCGAAATAATATAGATATGCAAAGGAAAGTGGAAATGCTTGAAGATCAAAATAAATACCTCGAACGGGATTTGGCTCAGAAGGAAACTCAAATTGTCACATCGATGGAAATGCTGAACGTTGAAAGGAGGAAGAATGAAATCCTGGCTGAAGAAGTCCAGGTGATGAAAAGTTGGATCGCTCAACTAGCTGGTGAAAAGGAAAAACTGAAAGATACATTCGTCGAAAAGGACTTGGAAATTAGCTCAGCGGTCCGAAATATGGAAAAAGAGAGAGAAACGAATCAGCTTTCTGGCTGAAGAAATTCAAGTACTGAAAAAATGATCGCTGAGTTTTTTTTTTCCTTAGCAGGCGAGAACCACAATCTCAGAGACAGATTGGCAGAAAAGGAATTGGAAGAGAATGAGGTGGAGAAACTTTCAGAAGAGCTGAAAGTGACGAAAGAAGAGATGAGAGAATTGGAGAGTACCTTGAAACAGGAACAGGAGCGACTTAAGGAGGCAGAAAAAGACCTACGGAGGAGGAGACGCTGGAACAGGAGAAGGAAGAAGAAAACGATTCGAATAAAGTTCATGAAGAGGAGGCGGAATTCACGGACAATAGAGGATATTCTCAGGAGGAAAACGGAGAAGTAGATCGAGAGAATGAAGACAGTCACAAAAATAATAAAGAGGAAAATAATGAACTGATCACGAAAAAGGATCTCGAAAAGAACGGGGCAAAATCTCCGGGCCAAGAGGACAGCAGTAGGAGGTCCGTCGTCCAGTCCCTGACCCTTCAAACGCATTGCGAGAAGCTGCATAGCATCATGTTACCTGCAGCATTTTCAGGAGCTCCTCCTGAAAGACGAAAAAGGGCCTCACCTTCGTCAAGTATAAGAACAAAAAGTCCTTTCCTTCAACTTCCCCAAATGGCATCCACGATAGAAAAACCATGTACGTGCTGTTGCTCAGCAGATTGTCCCCAGATCTAGGAAGCGGAGGAAGTTTCTCGTCGATCTCCCAAAAATTGGTTTTGAGGATTCTCACAAAGGAATAGAATCGACCACAGAGGATTAGGATCTCCCACAGAGGATTAAGATCGCCCACAGAGGATTAAGATCGCCCACAGAGGATTAGGATCGCCCACAGTGT
>NC_061094.1:23081006-23098036 GCF_015104395.2 Macrobrachium nipponense | reverse complement strand
CGCCCACAGTGTATTAAGATAAACCACAGAGGATTAGGATCGAGTCGACGGAGCGAAGGAATTCTACGACGGCCTCAGGAAATGGACTCGCCCCTGAGTTGATAGCAGACGGGTGGGTTACAGTTAGCGGGTGGACTGGTGCCCCGAATTCCGCTGGATTCTGACAGACCGCGCCTTGAGGCTGTTGCGCCCTGTTCCGGAGGCGTCGCGATTTTCTTGGCCTTCTCGATGGGATTGGCTGGAGGATGGATGTTGGCTGGTGTCCCCCTACCCAGCCAACGGGTGGTTCCCCCACCTCCCACGCAACCCCCAACTCCCTCACCCAGACTCATCGACGAGACCAAGGGAATCGCGACGCCCCCGCAACTTGACGCACCAGCACCAATACACGGCCTGTCAGAATTCAGCGCACCATTCCAACCGCTGTGACCCACCCGACTGCTATATACTATATCTCTCTGTGCTTTTGTACTTTATTTCTTGCACTTCTGTAACTCCTGTGTCATTCATTCACTTTTGTAACTTTTGTAATTCACTTTTGCAACTCCTTTTAAATTCATTCGCTTTTGCAACTCCTTTGTAATTCATTCACTTTTGTAATTACTTTGTAATTCAATCACTGTTGTAACTTGCAATTCATTCACTACTGTAACTCATATGTAATTCATTCACTTTTATAACTTTTGTAATTCAGTCAATTTTTTAACTTGTAATAAATTCACTTTTGTAACACTTTTGTAATTCATTTACTCTTGTAACTCCGAGAAAATAAAGCTACCAAAAAAAAAAAAATCTTTATTTAACCTCAGAAACCCTTATACTATACCAGAAACGCGCTGAAGATGAGGTCAAAGATGTTGTACAACAACCTCTTTTTCTAGCAGCTCTCTCGACCAGTCATTTCCTAGTGGCTGTATATTTGTTGTTAAAAATGATTTCGAGCCGTTCCAGTTCATGTGATGGCTGTTTCCAACTATGGTTGACAGGAGAGCTGCTATAAAAAGCGGTCGTAGTATACTGAACTGAATATAGAATTTAGGCCAAAGGCCAAGCACTGGGACCTAAGACGTCATTCAGCGCTGAGACAGAAATTGACAGAAAAAGGTTTGAAAGGCGTAACAGGAGGTCAACCTCCCAGTTGCACTAATAATCAATTGTTAGGAGAGTGTGAAAAGTAAGGGAATATGAAAGGAGGTATAGTAAAAGGAACGAAAAGGGTTGCAGCTAAGGGCCAAAGGCACGCTGCAAAGAGCCCGAGTAATGCTTACGGAGGTAAATAATATATCAGAGGTTTTAAGACTAATATTTTAAATTAAGCTGACAGTCATTTAACCACATCTGATGCTGCTGCTGCCTCTCCTTCTCTCGTTCAGGCAACACTGTCGCAGGCGGCCAAGCTCTTCTGGATGATATTACGCATAGGAAGCTGTTATTTTAATGAAAAGTGTGGAAGTTAGGGTCTCCTTCTTAATAATAATAATAATAATAATAATAATAATAATAATGGTAATGATAATAAAAGTAATGGCTACTTCAGCAGCGTTACACTTGTAGAGATTCTTTTCTATTTTGCGAATAGCGGCTTTTTCCGTGCTACTTAAACAGGCTAGTAGAGCGCCTATAGAGGTCATGGTCAAATACAGGGTCAAAATAGGTGTATATATTTGAATTTCGCAGATAAACTATGATGCCATAGTCATCAAAGTCATCTCTTCTCTCTCTCTCTCTCTCTCTTTCTTAAAGCTAGCTGGGGCAGATCCCCTGCTGTCAACCACAGATATAACGAGGACGGACACCGCGCCAAGATCAGTCCACCCTCAGCTTCCCAGCTCGAGGATGTCTGGCAGCTCCAGACGAAAGCTCGCTTTGAGAAAGAGAGAGAGAGAGAGAGAGAGAGAGAATCGTTAATGACTTTGATGACTATGGTATCATAGTTTATCTGTAAAATTCAAATATATACACCTATTTTGACATTATAGGCCATCGCCACGCACTTGTAGATATATCTTGCAACAAATCTGCATAATTATTAAATGACTTGTCCATAATGATTTAACATGTGAAGCAAGAAGGGTACCATTAAATTTACATTTCTAACAAGTGTACTGCCTTGTTTAATTTTCGTTTTATATGAAGATCACACAAAAGCTATGATTACAACAGAGTAGGGCCATACATTGTTTTTTAAGACATGGAGGTTTAGATGTAAACGCATTCAAAATTATTTTTGTATTTACCTCAGTTCTTCTCCTTTGCACAATAAGCCAGGGCGTTGTATCATGATCTTTAAGCAGATAATGTAGAAAACTGGATAAGGTTCTAGCGTTAGATATTAACATTTAATAGTACAGAAGATTTTTTAAAATAATTTAGTCTTCATATTTCTTCTACTATACTTTTAATAGCATAAGGAAGTGCTCAATAGGTTAGCTTATACACCCGCATCCACTTGCTTTACCAAAAACCCGAATAACTCTGAGGTAAACATAGGGAAATTATAGATTTACCAGAAAATAAGATCGCGATAAATTTCGCCTGTTTAACTTTAGTTTCTGTAATTTGGTCCGATTGTAGGTCTCAAGAATGTCTCGCTTATTTCTATGTTTATGAAGATGTAATGAAAGGCAGAAAGGGTTCCTTTCTAATGAACAGTCATCTTTACTATGTTTTACAACGCACAAACTTGAAAGATGAAGAAATGGTGTCTCACAAGCGTATTCTAGGCAGTTTTTTTTCCTCAGTACAATGACCCTCAATTTGGGTATCTCCAGTGAATATAGACGTTGCAAAGATAAGCTTATGTAATACCGTATTTTGTGTGCAGGAATCAAAGAATAGAAGATAAATCCCTTAGTACAGCTGATACATGTTTTAACACGTATAAGCAAAGTCCTAATCTTTGTTGACTGCCATTTTGTAGACATTATTTGTAGCAAAGATTTTACGCTATAATAATAAAAATTCTTCAGGCCCAGTAAGATGTATCTTATTGCTATGCGTCCTTTTTTTGTGGGTAATGGTTTACGTTAACCTCACACTGACCTAACGGGCCAGAGTTCGATTCCTACGTGGAACGATTAAAGCTTTTGCAAATATTTCTCGTTCGGATTCGGTGATTTCACCGGGAATCGTGTCCAAGGTGAGAGATATCGGACACGTTCAGAAGTTTTTGTTGGCCTGATATTAAGAAATAAGTAAGTCCAGTAAGTGTGGCCAGAGATCCAATAATGATAATACTTCTAGTTGGTGCTTTAGACAATGATTCGTCAGGAAAGCATTGTAAAATCACAAGTTTATGATTAAAATATGTGAAAACATATTTCTTAAAGTTGATCTCACCTTCTGCAATACTATAGTTAATATTCATTCCAATATATGCCCTTTGGTCTTATGTATACTATGATGTCATTGGACTGATTAAATTGACGTCTAACGAAAGCTGTACTTCATGTCCTTGCTATTCCTTCCAAGTGAATCTGCCCTAAAGTTTCATTTTATGCACATAATTCTCTCTCTCTCTCTCTCTCTCTCTCTCTCTCTCTCTCTCTCTCTCTCTCTCTATATATATATATATATATATATATATATATATATATATATTATGTGTATATATATATATATATAATATATATATATATATATATATATATATGTATATATTTATATACATTGTTTGTGTAAATAAAAAAAACCTTCTTGCATCATTTTAAACCAATATGACGCTTTTGTGATAACTTGCTCACTTCACTTTAATTTACTTAGAGATGATTTACGTGTTCTAATTTACTCTTTTGACATAAAGAAATAAGTATGGCTCTGTTCTGGTTTGTGTGTAAACAGATTAGCAACGGTTGTTGAGAAAAATGCCTGTTTCACTAATAATTTTTTTCTTGGTTATATCTTTTAAGAATACTCATGTGTAAAAATAGTGAATTTACCTTAATATACCTATATTTTACACAGTATTGCCGATTATTAACGGCCACTTGGCTGCTAGACCACTGCAATTCTTGGGTCGTAAATTTGTTGTTATGAGCATATTTGTTTATTTCAGAGGTTTTGAGATAAACAATTAATATATATATATCTATATATATATATATATATATATATATATATATATATATATATATGTTAACTTTAATAATAGCAGAATTACTTTTTCAAGTGAACAAATAATTTTATAAAGTATAAATATGGAAATGCACCAAAATTAAATTGCAAGATGAACTCATATGAAAGCTTGATGAGTGTCTGTAAACCGCGATTGTAATGGAGGTTACATTCTGGCATCCGAAAGGATGGTGCGCCTCAGAACAGGCAACTGTTTTAGCTGTTCTATGTAATGTAACAAGGTAATTGCTCTGCACAAATTATTCTCTGTGTGTGAGACATAAAAATTGTAATGAACCTGACAGGTACCCCATTATTTCTTGATAGGTAAATAATTGATGTATATTTAAACAAATGAATACGGTTTAATTTGTACTACCCTTCATAGCTAAAGCGACTAAGTAATGTGACTAAAAAACTAAGGGAAAAGACACTAAGCAAAATGTAAGAGTTCAAATACGTACGATAATATTACTATTATTGCTGATACTTCCATGACATGTTTTATGCCTTTTTTTTGTGGTAGGAATGTTGTGTTGTCAAATCATCAGCGATTACAAAATTTTGTTACTTCTACGTGTCGCTCGACAGTGCGTTAGTTTGTGCATAGGTATCAATATCAATCTTGTTAATAATCTGATGATATGTAAATTCCCTGATATTATCATCCTCGTTTCAGCTAAGGTTGCAGCATCCTCAGTTTGTTTTTCACTGATGCCCACTTTCACTACTCCTTCTAAACATCTTTTCTTTACTTCTTGCAAATAAATATTATCTTTCATTTTTTACCTAAGGAAACCCGTGAAAGGTTTTGATCATTTGAAACCCTCTCAAGTCAGCTCCTCCCTCGGTGCTTTCTCCTTTTCCTAGTGCCCTTTCCTTCTATCCTCTGCTTCCTTGGATTTCATGTATCCTCGCCTCTATTTTCGTTTCTGTCATTGTTTCATTACGCTGTGATCATCCCATCGATGGAAATATTGCCATTTTTATGTTGTGGTGGCTGAGTTTTATTTCCAAAGAATGTTTTGCATTCATGGGTAATACCTTAGCCTCTGGTTGCCTAGAACTTAGATTTCAAGCCTTTGTTGTGAATAGCTTAAACAAATGAAAAATAATTCGATGAAGACTGCGATGTAGTATACCTTCACCAAGAGAGAGGGTGAGTTATATTTTTCGCATGATATTATTGATAACTTATCGATTATATGTTATGAAATATTTCAAATGATTGTTTTTCAGAAGGTAGCTCCCTGGTTGTATTTGGGTATTTCTTTTTATAGAAAGCTCTTAATAACCCATTAGTATTAAACGCAAACTGAAACCCAAGTAATGACATAATCAATTGCTTTCGGCTAAAAAATGTAACGCATAAGTTTAAAAAAAATATTAAAGTAAAGGGTATCTTTTGAATTCAGAAGAGAAAGAAAAGAACGTCATTATAGAAGATTACTCTTTATGATTCATTACCAAAAGTAAGATGAACAAAAAATATATGTAAAATTTAACTGCCAAATCACTGGATTGGATTATCAGAAGGCTTCAAATTACCTTCTATCATTATAGCTAATAATTATCAATCTTTAACATGGAAAAGCTAAATTAATTTCAGGTTTACAGCATAGAGAGTAAATCACTGATATTGATAATCCACCACCGGATGACTATTAAGCACTAATTTTTGGAATACATCTATAATTACTCAACGTTTGTGCCAGCATTTATATTACGTATCGTATTATTAACATTCATTCTTTACGAAAAAGATGCCAAACCCAAAACAGTTCTGTCAAAAAAAAAAAAAAGTTGATCATCTAGAAAAACCCTGGAGCAGTGGATGGTCTACGAAAAGTGAAGGTTCTCATAGGAGGAGAGGTGGTCCAAGAAGCTATAAGATGTGAACGAAAGAAGGTGTAATTTGTGAGGAAACCTTGACTTTAATTTTCTTTAAAATAATATATATATATATATATAATATAAAATATATATATATAATATATATATATAAATATATATAAAGATAAATCCTGGATAAAAGATTATGTTGATTATTAGAGTATGTGTTAAGACATTTTCTGTCTTATTACTGTATAAATGTTAAGGGAAAAACGATTTTTAGGTGTCCGAAAATTATAATACTAAGGTTCAAGAGCGAAATGTACAACACACTTGACCGGGAACACAAAGGTCATTCAAATTTCATATCCGATGGATCAATATCCTTGGTGTTTCCATGCGAGTTACTGAAAACATTGCCAAGTTTCATATTTGCGAAGGGTTTCTTTGTCCCCTGGTTTGGCCGATATTCGATAGGAATTATTTGATATCGTATAAGTCGAGAATCTCCCTTCAGATATGTTAATGGTATTTTTATTGTTTTTGAAGATGCCCCAGGTTATTTTGTTAAGTATTGAATTTAGCTGAACATCTATCTCTCACTCTATTAAATTTACGGCCGATTAAGAAATAATTCTCATATGCCTTTTTTAGTCGTGAAAGTGTATCGTGACCGTGTACATTATAATTTCCAGTTTTCCTATTTTAGAAAAAATACGCACTCTGTTCTAATGTTCATTTTTATTCTTTTCATGACTATAACAAAAAGAAATTTTCGACTAATTTATTATATAGAGATCGTAGTGTATGTTATATTTTTTTTATAAAGATTTTGAGTTTTTAGTGAGATTTAAAGAGTAATGTGATTATCCTGGGTATTTTCTAGGCAAATGCTTGTCTAGAGGAAGGAAGAGGCTTTTTTAATCTTTTGGTGCTTTTAGATACCTTCTTCCATATAATGAATTAAAGATAGTTTCACAAGTTTTGAAAGGGACAAACATGGATTGAATGTGGTTTTCCATTATCTTAACACCCTTGGAAAAAAGGCTATCTAAAATCACTAAGCTTCAATTAAAATGGACGTAAGGTTGTAACAATGTAATAAATGCTATTGGGAAAATTGATCGATCTCTTGATCAGGGAAAGAATGGGCATATTACAGCCTGCCAGATGGGGAACTTTGATAGCACTATCGCAAAACACTGGGGATGTGGAACATTCTGTTGAATTCAAGAATGGGAAAGTCCTCAATTAAAATTTCGATGGAACAATTAGTACAATTGTTGAAGGAGCACTTATTCCCTTCAAAAACAGCTTTGATGGGAACACAAGGATCACGGAAAACATGATTTTGAGCGAAGAAATTTGCGCGTGTCGGAATCCAGAATTTAGTAACGTCGGTGATCTCGCACGTTCGGACATCCTTGAAGAGCCTCGCCCCATTGCTCGTGTCTCTCAACATGCCATTACCGATAGCAACCGTAAGCTATTCAAGTAGATCAGCGTTTAAATCTCTTCACGACGATCCCTCAGGATTTGAATAGAAATGTAGATTGTTGACTGTTTAGCTGTTTAGTGTTTATTGCCTTGTATTCTTATTATCTCTTTGATTCTCTTCTTGTGACATTATTCTTTGTTACTGTCCATTTTCTTGTGACATTGTTCTTTGCTACTGTCCATTTTAGATGAACGAAAGCTATAAGTTTTGAAATTATCTACAAATATATTTTATCTTATAAAAGTTGTCACTGTGGATCCTACAACTAAATGTGTATACACACACACACACACATACACACACACACACACACACACACACACACATATATATATATATATATATATATATTATATATATATAAATATATATATACATGTGTGTGTGTGTGTGTATGTATACATATGCGCGCGCGTGTGTGTGTGACTTTTTGTGCACATGCACCAAAGGTCTTAATAGCTTTATTAGGAGACTCAAGTTTTATAACCAGAGTGGGTTTAAATGCCTCCTGGGTGGAGTAGTGAGTGAGCCATTGACTTCAGTCCTCTGACCAGTTTAGGGTTCATGAAATGAATGAGAATTTCTGTGAAAAATTCCTTGTTTAGGAATCCAAAATAGGAAATATAATTTCTGTAAGGTCATTAATTGAATTCAAATCAATTGTGTCCTCTACCGCTTTACTTGAGTGGCCAATTAAACCTATATCACGCTGAATATCACTGATAGTATGAGTGATGTCCAATTTCCAGAAAGATGATGGCACTTGCAGTTCATAACCCTTTTTGCAAATCTGTAAATAACGAATTAATTTTTTATAGAAAATCTATAAAATTATATAGCCATTAACATATCGGGAAGCTCAAGTCGTGAAAAATCACAAAAGGTCTGATTTCAAGAATGTAAGTCAAAAATTCAGTAGTAGGAATAAATGAATAAATTTAATGGAATTCCAAGAAGATAAACTTTTAATATAGGTTTGAAATATTTTTTGGTTGGTTTGTTAGTTATGCTCGTCATTTATTTAGATATCTAAAAGTTATCGCAGGAAAACGAGGTACAACACATTTAACAGCAAGATATTTTCAAGCTATTATACAACAGTTACTAATGGGTTACTTTATTTTTACATCACTAATGTAAGATATTTGTATTGGACGAGGGAAAACGTACACTTTCACGTTTATTCCCATTCGTTAAGCTCAGTGATATGCTGAATTTTCTTTTGGATATGTAAAAGTTCAACAAAACTTGTATAAGAAAAAGGAAGAGGACTCTGACGTCTGTGGTCAACTGAGTCATGTCATTTGTTCGTTCCATATTTAGTCGTCTTAGTGCAGATTATTCTGAAAGTTTGATATTCTAAAACCTAATTTTCAATATTAATCAAAATCAGCTTCTTGGGAGTAAATTCTTCTAACACCTTGCAGAAGATGCGGTCTTGATACCCTGGTAATGGTGGGCTGCTAAGTAACAATTTTGATGCGTGCAACGCTTTTGGTACAAATTTACCGGTAAACTACATCATCGTTCTACAACAATGCAAGGTTCTTGTTTTTGCTGTCGTGATGAAAGTGGACCTGAAACCCTTTTTGGTCGTGGCTCACGACGACCAAGGGAAGTCTCTGATTTTCCAACGTTCGTCTTCCGTTTGTGAATTGAAGGTGTGTAAACTAATATATATATATCTATATAGATATATATATATAGATATATATAATAATATATATATATATATATATAGTACATATATAATATAGTACATGCACAAATTACTATAATCATTAATGGCAGTGATTTATATAGCTCTCAAAGCCACAGAAATAATGAGACTGGTTTGTAAGCCTGACTGGTTTCGACTTTATTTCTAAGGCATCAACGAAGTACTGTTACAGAGCAGTATAAATTTGGAAACCAGAAATCCACGTCTAATTGGTTCCAGGGGGACGGAGCTGTACACATTTGTGCCTTGGATCAGATACTGTATACAATTCTGAGTATCCTTTTTCCATACATATCTACAATCTTTAGTAAAATTTTACCTTTTACATTTTCCTTTGAAATTTAATAATTTGATCAAGTTCATCCATTCCCTGACCGAAATTCATATTCTTACATAACCTTTCTTTTTACAAACCTAAACTCAGTTTGGTTTGTATCCAGTGCTTTATTGCTAGGAACTATCCTTTTTGTTCCTGTCCAGTTCATTGTATGATGGTTTTCATTCGCATGTTCGAAAGTCTCACTTTTCACCTGTATACATATTCATTTGAAATGGACCAAAACTCAATATCCATATTATTAAAAATAAATGTTATGCCATTATTCGGCAAACTGATCACAGTGACATCGTGACCTCTTGATGCCGACGTTGTGACTAAGGACATTTCTCATAAACATCTCAAGAGCAGTACCTCTCACTCCCTCTCGCCCCATCTCCACTACTTAAAAATGTTATGATGGAAATTGCATTATAAAATCATTATCCATGTGATCATTATTATTATAAATATATTATAGTTTCTCCAGCTCATTTAATAGTTATGTTATTGCACATGTATTGCACATTATTTTATGCTGTTTTATTCTTTTATACCATATTTTCCCAGTTTGACCAATATAAAAGTTATCACACACCTTACGTGGAATTTGATATACACGTCATGTAGTAGGTCGGGAGAGTTCTTTGTCAGTATATGCTTCATTGTTTTAATGTTTGAAATGCTACACTAAATTCAAAATTCATAAGTATATGCGGGATATCTTTAAAATTTCATTATTTAGAAGTACAACATGATTTATGTGTTGTATGTTTTTTTTTCGTGTATTGTCTAATGCAGTTAAGATATTTAAATTTCTTGCCTGTATTCTTAATCTTAACAATTTCATCATCAATGTATTCAGGGCTACATATTACGTAATGTTATTTTAAAACAGGGATGTGAACACTGATATCCTAACTTTATATCTTTGACCAGAATAAAAATGAACATAGGCAAAAATATTGGTAGATTTTCCGTACACAATGTATTTAAATCTATTATTTGTTTTATGTATTGGGTAAAACAAAGAGAGTAGTCAACCATCCTTTTCCGTTTACATAATGGATCTCATTGATGAAAACAATTAATTTAACTTGTCTTAAGGAGTTATTGACTTTTTCATTCCCTGGTCAAATGCATATATGAGCAACATCCTCAGCCGTACTACAGTGTGCGGTATGACTTTGTGTCATATTTTGTTTTCGAAAATTCCATTTACAGATTACTGTACACTGGGGAGAAACGGTTACCCATTGCCATACTAGAATTTTGAGAGTAAAATTCCCACTGAATTCAATTGAACATTTTTTTACACATACCATGTTCTTGGAAAATGGTTTATCTAGCTGCATGTTTTTCGATTGACGATCTGCCAGAGTTTGTATCGTGTGTTGCCTACTTTATTGCTAAACACGAGCTTCTGGCCATCTGTTGAGAGAATAAATCTCCAAGCATCTGTTGCTTACCATATATCGTTATTTTGGCATTTCTATCCATCCATGATTAGCAATATTCATTTCTTGGACGTACATACTTGATCACCATTGTATTTTATGAAGTATTTAATGTTATAATGGAAATTTTATTATAAAAGCATTACCCATGTGATCAAGAGGCCTTTAATAGGAAGGCTTCTCTATTGAAATCAGAGGAAAAGTCCATTAACAAGCACTGTTAGCACGACCAAAAACCGGTTTTGTAACGGCTATAATATTAACTTATATATAATATATATAAGTATATATTATAATAATGATAGTATATATATATGTGTGTGTGTGTGTGTGTGTGTGTGGGGGCGGTTCTGAGACATATAACCAGAATTCTATTTCATACGAGTAAGTAAATTCGTGAGATGAATTTCTTTAATGATTTATTAGAGCTAATCTGCCTCAAGACAGATTCCTCTCCTTCTGTATGTACTGTTTCGTAAATTGATATATAATAATTTTTTGGGCTGAAAGTATGTTTTAGCTTTAGATATATATATTTAATATAATATATTATATAATATATAATATATATATATAGTATATATATATATATATATATATAGGTATATTATATATATAGTTATATATATATATATATATATTATATATGTATATATTAATATATATATATATATATATAGCTATTATATAATATATTATATACACACACACACATATATATATATATATATATATATATATATATATAATATATATATATAAGTATATGTATATTATATATATATATATATATATATATATATATATATATATTATATATTATATATTATATTTCAGATTTGTTCTGCTAACCTACTAACTTAACAAAAGTCAAATAAAGTCAATCAACTAAAATATCAATATGACTATAACGCAGGACACTTTCGAGTCATTTTTTTTCTTTTGTAAGTCTCGCAGGAACTTTTACAAATACTTCTATCTTCTTATTTCAGTTTTTTTTTATATAAAATATCGTCATCAGCATTTAATTTTTTAGTAGTGATTAATGAGATGTCAGGAAACGAAAGAAATTTTCAACATTTCTCAGTCGCAACGTTTTTCTTGACGTCTTTCGTTTGCCAAGGCCAAGTTGCATTTCACTTGTTATCTCAAATGGCATCAAGCCACGAGTTAAACAATTATCGCCTGTTGTCGAGGTGTAAAGGTTACAAAAGCAGGACTTCATGACATTCCAAGCAATCAAGAGGCTTCAAGATAAGATCATCCTTCGCGATTAATGAACAAGTCAGGTGTTGAGTTTTCCTGATGAATTCGACCGCAAAATGCTATAGGCACTTTTGTGGAAAATGTAGGAGGCTCTAGCTATCATAGTTGTTTGCATCAAAACCATATTAAAGTCCGCAGTAATACTTCTATTAAAATTTTGTTAGGGGTTGCGAGAACCGAAAGGGTTTTCAATGGTTTAATCCCAGGCGTACATTTCATCAACCGTTGGAATACGTCACTTATGGTGCAAGAGGTCAAAGAAATTACTGGGCAGCCACGAAGCCATCACACCTGATAAAATCTTAGAAAGTGGACGTTCAGGGGCCGGAGTCAACACAAAGTACCGGTCTTCTCGGCACCATTTCCAATTCCCAATAGCAGAAATCCATTACGGTGCACGCGTTCATTATCTGGCTATTTTGGGTCATATAATCTTCGTCCCTTTATGGCGACAATTAGGTACAGACTTAACATTGGTAATCATTATGCAACACAATTAGATCTGTGTACTTCATTTTTTTTTTATCTGTATTTCATGCTCATCATTCATACCTGATAGGTCCTCGAGTCTAACCAACACCTGACATGCCTCATCAGAGAGAGCATAGTAGTTGGAGTGAGGGAGTGGAATTTTGGCCCATTTACGGGAAAAATCATATTTGCATTTGTTGACTCAGCAGTGAATTCTATTTCTGTTTGTTATTTGATTGTGGTGGATTGCAGCCTCGACAGGGAAGGGCAGCATGTTCCTAAACTGTAACCAAGTACCGACCCTCGCCTGAAAAAGCGGGACGCCTTATCTTGAAAACTAAGGGTAGAATTTCCTTGAAAATAATCTCATTATGTTTCCCACACCAAAATTACAACTTGGATATATTTTTGAATAGCCAAACCTAACATAACCTAGGGACATAGTAAAAAAATGAAAACCGGGGCTGGTGCAATACTAGATTACATCTCGGGAATTTGGAAGTGCAGAGGGGTAGCATCCTCATGTCGAAATACTTGTTGAGAATTAAAAGACTAATGCTGTCCAGATAGATGTCATATATCTGTATCTCATATATATATATATATATATATATATATATATATATATATATAGTATATATATATATATATATATATATATATATAAAGCAACAAAATTCAAGCAAACAGAAACCTTTTAATGAGAGAATACAATCTTGACAAGGAGTACAATCTTGTAAAGGTAGTAGTATGAAGTAATGCGAGAAACTATATATATATATATATATATATATATATATATATATATATATATATATATATATATATATACATACCATATATACCGGGTGTTTCTAAATTAGAGGGCCCCCCCCTCCACAGAACAAATGGAAAATTATGAAGTTTTCTGCTATCGCCTATCTCCAAGTACATTACCTTAAGTTTCTATTAAGTTATTTTTCATTTTACATTTCTTGTATTTTCAGACTGAGTGACGGAGTTAGATACAGCCATGGCTAACGACTCGGAGGAAATCAGATGGATTGACCGAATCTGGGCTATAACCTTCAGGGAGGCCAGGGATGCTGGCACATCCTTCATTTCATGTTCCTGGATATAAATATATTAAAAGAGATGAATCCTTTGTTAAAAGAAACTAGTACAAAAATCCATATGACTGTCATCACGAAAAGAGTGAGAATCTTGGAAGGCCTGAAGTCCTTTCTCATGAGTCAAAAGACATCATAGCTGAGGCAGTGGGTAGACTAAGAAAGTATTTTCATAAATTGCCGCTTGAACTACAAACAAAAAGGGGAAAGAAGAGAAGTTATAGCACTGTATATCGTGAGTTGAAAAAATCTGGTATCAAGCCATTTCCTGTTATCAGCAAGCCCAACATCACTCAGCAACAGAGAGAAGACCGTGCATGGTTTTGTGGTTCATTTCTTAAAGATTGGGATGAAGCTGACTTTCTCCATGTTGCCGCATCAGATTAATTCTTCATTTACACAAGCAGGAAGCCAAATCATAAAAATGACATCATTTGGGCTGCAAAGTTGGATGATACTAGCAATGATGTGTGCTATTACCAAGTTGTGAAATTTCCTGAATGATTGGGAATTTTACTCTGTTTCATAGCCAAATGGTTAATGTAGATCATCAAAGAAAAAGGACAGTCATGGAATGGCAAATACTTCAGAGAAACTGTGCTTGCTGGTGGAGTATTTCCTTTTCTCTAAGATCGTGAAAATGTGTTATCTGTTGAAGAAGTCACATTTTTGCATAAGGCACCATGTTGAATTCAAGGCTCTTCAGACACAGTAGCTGCTTCGAAACAGTGGTATCAATTTCTTCTCATCAAGTGAATTTCCCTGACCTTAATGTGTGTGAAAACATTGGTAGTATCTTAAAGGATCATGTTGAAGCACACACAGTGAACTATGATGGTATACCAAGCCTCGACGACCTACGAAGTACTCAGGGAATTGGAGTTTGAGTCTCAGCTTTTTTGCAATTTGCAGGCTGTGTGGTACAGGCAGATGGAGGCCACACAAAATGTTAATTACTCGGAGAGAAACTTAAATAAATACCTGGCCTGAATTACTTTTATTTTTGTCCATATCAATTTTAGTTTATGCTGTAGTGGGGGGGCTCTAATTTCGAAACACCCTGTATATATATATATTATATATATATATATATATATATATATATATATATATATATATATATATATATATATATATATATGTACTATATATATATATATATATATATATATATATATATATATATATATATATATGTATATATAGATAATTCACTCACGCTTACATCATACTACTACCTTTGCAAGATTGTATTGTGTCATTAAAAAGTTTCCGTTTGTTTGTATTTTTGTTGCTTAATAACAATGGCACAGGGTTTATTTCGGCAATGGTCATTATATTTTTTTTTATATTACGTTGTAAATTTGAAAACATCAGTATGAACGAAAAAAATTGGGTTCTTCCATCCAGGAAAGTGGCACTGGAGCGTGCTGAGGTCTCATTAGTAAGAGTTGTCTTTGGGTTCTTTCTTCCTACTTTATATTAAAAAAAAAAAGTAGGTGGTCGCCGTTTTTTGCCCTGGTTTTCATGGCGGTTTTAGTTCCTTAATCCATTTGATGCTGATATATATATATATATATATATATATATATATATATATATATATATATATATATATATATATGCACATTTGCATATACATAAATATATTTATATGTTTGTGTGTGCGTTTGAATAGTTTGTTAGTTACACATGAGATAACATGTCATTTTCCCAAAATTTGACTCATACAGTCGTTGTTTTGTATGTGTTACCTCGATCAAATTTTGAACAATTTCTTCTCGGTATTATTGAAGATTTGAAAAAGAAAATCCCAATAGTATGATTTGTAATTAACAAATTCGGATATATCGGAGAAGTTTATCTGACGGGTTCACATAGTCTCCTCTGTCTAACTAATCTGTCACAATCAGTCGGTACCACAATGGCGTCCTGAAAATAATTTCGAAATGGTGAAAGTTTGGATCAAGATGAAGGAAACATTCACTCCGTGTATTTTTATAACAGAATTGTTTCAGATACTTTGGATTTTTCCTCTTGATCTGGTTGTCCTTGTCGTCTGTAACGCAGACAAGAAAACAGTGCGGGATGGCCGTCTTGACAAGAACTAGCAAATCATAGTTTCGCAGCAATATCATTTGTCCTTTAAAGAACAAGCTGATTACCGTAAAATGTTGACAGTGGTGGCTGAGCCTTCGTCGATTTGCAAACATTCAGAGTGTACAGGTCTGGATTTGTAAATGGACAGTTATGTGCTTATGTAGTAATATATTTTATGGTGGTTCTTGCTAAATTCTTCTCAACTCTAGGATAAGTTTATTGGATGCATTATTAAAAAAGTGTTTTTCCTCAAGTGTTTGGTTGCAACTGTTGCATGATCATCCAACGTTTTCAGAAAATATTTGTGGGAAGGGGATAAAAGAGGTAAGATTAACTGCAGGCTTACTGTATTTCACTATTGGCTCGTTGTCATATTTATATTTTGCGTGTAAGTTTCGAATTTTATTTTAAGACTCAAAGTTTAAAAAATAATGTCATTGCATCTGGTAAATTTCCCTTCTGTATTGTATTTCTGGCCGAATAATAATAATAATAATAATAATAATAATAATAATAATAATAATAATAATAATAATAATAATAATAATAATAATAATAATAATAATAATAATAATAGTCCAGTATTAACCTCTTTTCAATACAGTTTATATGTTTTGCCGCAGCTTCCTCATCTCTAAAAGATTGCCATTCAAAAACAATGAAGCCTTTACAAACTCCTTATGCGTATTAATTAATGAAATGAAATAAGATAAAATAAAATAAACTCCTCTCCGTGTCTTGTGTCGAAAATGAGACTGAGACAAGGGACTTTACAGTTAACTTGGTCACGTGCAAAAGTCGCGTTCGGCCCAGAGGGACCAGTCTCTCTGATTGAGAAACCCTGCCGACAATAACGACTTTGTCAAGCGTTTTATTATGAGATTTTGGTGATGCGGTTGGTCCGTGAATGACGGGTTCTCCCCTTGTCATGACCTGTAGCTCGTGCCGGCCTAGGGCCCTCGGGGAGAATCGTGTGCCATGATGATGAATCGCAGTGTTGGCTCTCTGCGACTGCAGACCTTTTTCTGATGGCGAATGAAAGCTGTTTAAGGGAATACTAAGAAACAGACCACACCTAATTTTGTTAGGGCGTGGAGGAACGTGCGACTATCTTCACATCTGCAGGCGTGCTTCGGGAGCTTGTGAC
>NC_061094.1:22961006-23076006 GCF_015104395.2 Macrobrachium nipponense | reverse complement strand
CGGTTAAGCATATATAAAAATATATTAATTCCGAGGTAGAGCGAATTAGATATTAAAGGACATTGTAGCTCGATATATGTATATGAATCACGGAAATGTGATATGACTTATAGATTGGCTACCTGCTGTCAAATAGCACTACAAACACTACCGGAGTCGAGGTGGGTTGATGTTGTCTCCAAAAACCAACTAATTACCTGCGCGCGAAAGGTATATGAGGGTGAGAGGCGACATGAACTTTTACCTCTCGCGGTGGTGTAGTAGGTAAAAGCTTCACTGACGTTCCTGGATTTGAAAGGATCCATGGGTTCGCACCCTGGTCCAGGCAAGTCTATTATCGAGAAAAAATTCCCCTTCGGTTAAGCATATATGAAAATATATTGATTCCGAGGTAGAGCGAATTAGATATCAAAGGACATTGTAGCTCGATATATTATATATATATATATATATATAATATATATATATGTGTGTGTGTGTGTGTGTGTGTGTGTGTGTGTGTGTGTGTGCTTGTGTGTCTGAGAAGAGAGAGAGAGAGAGAGAGAGAGAGAGAGCTACTGTTCTGGCAGTTAATTCCATTTATGCTTTTTAATGATATTTCAGTATTAGACCTTACACAAAAATGTATTTTGTATGTAACTTATGGCATGTAATTGATATACTGAAATACATTTTTACGCAAATGTTATTTTTTCCAAAACTGCATAACTGACACTTTTGATATTAGTTCATTTCGTTGTTTTATCATCGTAATAGAATTATATTGTCCATGCTTGATGAGACGCCTGTTTTACATATACACACATGCATATATATATATATATATATATATATATATATATATATATATATATATATATTTGTATGTGTGTCTGTGCGTGGATGTATATATGTATGTATGTATACCTATTTATGTTTATTTATTTAACTAAATAAACATATCATGACAAAACTTTAATTATATTATGTAGGTACTTTCTATATACGAGATGTAATCAGTAGACATGTAGATATAATTGTTGTAGGTAATGTTTATATATTTAGAAATAACAGAATATGTACATATACTTATAAGATTTATATACCATTTTTAATTTTGATATAATGTTAACTTAAGGGTGTTTGCATTTACAACCTTTGATTATTAAAAGTGAACACGTTAACGGATAGTTTAAGAAAGTGTATATATATATATATATATATATATATATATATATATATATATATATATATATTATAGGAAAGTTGTGTAACAGGCGATTTTATGAAATCAATGAAATTTTTAGTAAGTTCGCGTAATTACTGTTTCGCGTGGGTCTTCATGTATTCCCCGGAACTCCTAGAAATGTCATGAAATCACTAAATTGTTAGTGGTGTTTTACATTAATTTATGATACTGATCAGTGAAACATTGAACCATTTATAGTTTATGTCACCTGGCCTCTTACAAGTAAATGAGTGACAGGAGTTGCACTGCTACTTCTTGCTCTTCATTTTTGTGTCCCAGCCATACTTCAAGACGACAGCGGCCCGAAATTTACATAATTGACTGATCAGTGAATTGAAAGGTGTTTTGACAGTTCTCACCTTAGTTCATAGTGAACCCTGGCTCGATCTCCTCTTTGTTCATGTTAAACCAAGGCTTCCTAAAAGTTGAAGCTCTGATTGCTCTAACAATGAAGGGTATGCATCAAATTCGAGCCTTTTCATAAGAACTCAGCTGATCATTTTGAATAGAGTATTTCCCATACTCTGCATTGTTTTAACTTTTCATCCTTGCCACAAGAAGTCGTTTCCAGTCTGAAAATGCTTCGCCAGACACAAAGACAGTTGCTAGGCATAATCAGTCAGGTGATGGAAATTATCTGTATTGCTGTGACTTGATTACAGCTTTGAAGTCAAGAATACTCTGCTAGAAAGTGTCCCTTCCATCAGTTCAGGTAACCAGGCTGAAACTGTATCTAATTCTTGGGTGTCTAACAGTAATTTTGTTACAGACTAACTTCAATCAGTTGAAGAAAGTATATTTGACACACTGCACTAAGAAGTGATGTAGTAAAGCATATTTCTGACAAGTTTTGCTTGCAGGTAGATTGATCTGAAGGTGAACTAGGTGACTGCTGTGCCCATGTAATATATTTGGTATTATTACTGCAAGATGTTGCGATACAGATTTATACACGAATTCGGCCAGTGCACAAGAAATCGTTTCAATATGTACGCTCCTCAGTTTCTGACAGAAAGAGTGTCGGCATCTGGTCATCTTAAGGTAGACAGGATTTCAAAAAGTGCAGTTGAAGTGACCCCAGGAGGCGCCAGACAAATAGGTGTAAATGATTCAAGGCCAAGAAGAAATGCAATTCTTAGTGTCCTGGTTTATTTCACTTATGTGGACAAATGTATCATTTGGATGACTGTCTTCAAGCTGTGTTAACTGGACGATATTTACTCAAGAAACATTTTCTAATAAGTAATTAAGTTCAGATTCAGTTTGACATAGTTGTTCGGAATAACTAAATTCGACGAATAAAATATTTCTCATGTAAAACTACATATCAGTAAATAACTGAATTCCTTTGGACTTTCAAAGCGGAGGTTTCAGGAAATTATTAGGAATTCCAGGGATTGTAACTGGAATACAGTTATTTCAAGACATCAAAAGGCACACATCTTAGACATAGAGGGGAAAGATTGGACAGACAAGTGCTTGCACGTAAGGCGCTATTTTTATGCAACAAAGCCACTTCTGACACCCAGTGCTAGGCCATTAACTGTGTTCCATACAGAAATAGGATCATACATGTACAAGGGATCATATTTTACATGGTAGTGACATTTTTTCTTTCATGAAAATCTTTATAACTGTGTGGAAACAATGTTAAGTAAACTTGTGTTAGGTCACAATCAACTTGCAGTTAACTGCACGCCTGCTTTTTGAGCCAGTAAAATAATGAATATTGTAATAAATTTTTTATTAAAGCCTTTTTGACATTTTTTCCCTACTACTAGTACTGTACAATGTACGTAGTATCATCATGAGTCCTAGCCCTGGACCTGCTGCAGTTTTGTGTGTTAATGAAGTATTATAATGTTAATTACAATGTCATCAATGAGTTCTCAAACCTTCTTGTATGCATGATGATCTGCTAGAACACCTAAAGGTAGTATGCTATTCTTCAATTCTACCATTATTAGTTTTACCCTATGCTTCAAATTTATACTACATTATAGCTTTAAAAGCAAACTTTACTAACTAGCTATGCTACAGGTAAACTTTACCAACTAGGTAGTCTACCACGGTTGATCATCAGATAACCAAGGGTACTCTCACCATAGCCTAACCTTAGCTTAGCAAAGGTAGCCTAACTTGGCATAACTAGCTATGAAATTCTAAGTTATTCTCACAGGCTAGCCTAAGTTAGTAGTCTCTACAATGAAAATAAATAGGTTGAATTACAGGTCAATATGATTGTAACATGTTACATAGATTTATATACGGTTACTGTATGTCTGCAGACTGCAGCATGTAGTAATTATTAGTAAATGAATATTTTGCCATATTGTTTCTCTAACAACATTCAAGTGCCTTTCTGTTAGATTCCATTTGGTGTTTTATTTTTTAATAAATCTTTTAGTGGAGCCCCTCTACTTATGATAGAAGCCTTTTCAGAATTATTTAATTTGTATTTTTCTTTGTTAGAACAAATCCTTCTATGCACAGTATTGTTTAAAAATTACGATTTTATAGGAAAATGTAAATGATTGAAAATCCAGTTTTTAGAAATTTCAAGTTTATTTTTCTTGATAACGAAAAAATTAATTATTTCTTGAGCAATATATATATTCATTTTTATATCATATGGATTACACTGATGCAGCTTTGAAAATAGATATCAATTAGTTATTTTCTGTTTATCATCGTTAGTTTGTGGGTAATGTTATTTAGTATTTCAAGAAATTCGTGCCTTCTAAAATAATCCAAATAATTTGTTTATATTTTGCAAGGTGACACCAAATTTGCCATTGTAACTCATTGAAAGTTATATTCCTTGATATTTTTCCCATCAAATACTAGTGAAAATAATGCTGTTTGTTTTATATCCCTGTTAGTAAGATTTTATCTTTTAATCCACGTGAACATTTACTTTGAATGGATGGCAATGAAAATATATCTGAAAAATAATTGTATTTCCAAGGAAATCCCTGGATTATTTTCTAATTGTCCCGAAATATCAGGATTTAAAATCGGGCTCAAACTGGAAACCCTCATTGTGACCTTACCTAAGATACCTAAGATGAGCTTGTTTCACTTCTCATCTCAACCAACAGCACAGACTAGTGAATATTGGTTGTTAGGTATCAACTATTGAACCTAGGCTATTATTAATGTTATCATATTATGCCTATGGATGAAGCTGATATGGGATGACAGCATTGGAGATGACAATTATTTTACCATACTGTTGTAAAATTTTATTGTGTCAATTTTACCCATGAATAAAGAATGATAATAATTAATTCTGTCTCTAGAGAGTAAAACAGGACTGTAAATTTATGGTGGAAAGAAAGGCACATAACATCGACAAATTGGTCATCTATATTTCTCAAGTGTATTAAAACTACAGCAGACAGAATTAAAATTTTTATTTTGTATATAGTACACATTGACCTTGGTAAATGCTCAAAGATAATTTACCAATCTTTAAAGACTGTTTTGAAAATAACTATCATGTAGTTGCCATATCTACAAAACTTGATGGCTTAACTGTAGAAGAAATATGCCAGCAAAATTAAAAATTTCCAATTGGCATAAAGTACATACTGTATTATAGTAAATGGTTCATAAATCATTTGAGTCTTCACTGACATCCGAGAAAACACATTTTAAAGAGTGCAGAGTTTCCAATTAGATTGTATGGGTTGCGCCATTGTTTACATATTCATCGCATGACGATGGTGCCAGGCAGTGCACGTCACAAAATGGTTTGGCTACTATATTATGCTGTCCGCACACTACTTGCCTGAACGAAGTACATCTGCGTCTCTTATATGTGTATGTTGTCCATCTTGGATTTTTCTCTTACTTTCCTCGTGTTTTGTATGCTTTTTTGCAATCTATGTAAAAGACTTAGAAGCTGCCAACGCTTTATTAGTGATGCCAGGTTCGGAGTCCAAGTCTACATGCACCGTCAGTGGCTTTTGTGCTTACGATGATGTTTTCAATCTTCTTTATCAAAATATTTTAACTCTTGCATTTTCACCTGATATTTACATTATTTATCTATGTAGTACACACACACGCGCACGCACGCACGCACGCACACACACACACACACACACACACACACATATATATATATATATATATATATATATATATGTATATATATATATATATATATATATTCTCAGCATGTGGCCATCAGTGCTTAAAAGTATAAAAGAACCATATCAGCAGAATTGTAGGATTAAACTTGATATAAAGATAATAATCCAGCTATATTATTGCGAAGCTGAAGGCCTGGTATTCTGAGCTAGACACAAAAGTCATATAATTCTTACAGTCATGTTTAGCAATTTCATGTACTGCAAAAAGCGTTACACGTTTAGCATACAGACAACTAATATCACACAACTAATTATCTTTCTACCCGCTAACAGGCATTAAGTTGCAGATTAAGTCTCTTTGATTGTACACTGGAAAAGAGAGCAAAATTTAGCACAAGGTCTTAGCTATGCATGGGTGACTCTATCATATTCTTTTCAATAGAGATTTTTTTGCGTAGGTTTTTGGTCCCCGTAAGTCCTCGAAATAAACTGGTATGTAATTAAGGAAAACAGGACTCCTGGTGACATGCCATTTACTTGTACCCACGAAGCATATCAGCATTTCGTCCTAAAATATCAATTTTTGTTTTCGGAAGCATTCTTCTGATACTAATCACAAAGTCCACTTTCGCTTTTTACAAACGTTCTGACGACTACCTTCTTATATAATGTCATATGCTTATACAGTATTATTTTAGGAAAGTTTTAAATCCTTTTTACATTCATAGAAAAACTTTTTATTAGGGAATCGTCTTTTCTCTTATTGATTTTATGTTACCTGTCCCATTGTATAATTAATTTTTTACATCAATCGATATATAAATTTGGTTAGTGATATCTCCAGATCTGTTATTAAAAAAATAGTTTCCATGAGGCTAGTTAATGTACCTTTTGGTACAATCTATCTGTTAAGATGATCACAATTTATATATATATATATATATATATATATATATATATATATATATATATATATATATATAATTCTTCACTTTTGTCTCTCCAATTTTCCACTTTTTGGAGAATTGAAAAATTAGGCGTTTGTTATGTTTCATAATATTCATTGCTTGAGCATGTCCCAAACTCGTATACTGTCTATTGAAGTCCCTTTTCTCTTTTGACCTTGTCCTGGCCTTCATTACAATTAATATTTTAGTCTCGGAGGATGACAGCCGCCATCTTTGCTCCTTTCAGTTTCCTTGAAATAAATGATGAATCTTAAAGAGAAAGACTGTAATAGTCATTTCATGTCATTATCGTAAAGATATAAATAAATTGATTTAAAAGCCCACAAGATGATATTCATATGGAAATTAATACTTTCACTGCAGCCAAAGCAAGGGGCACAATTTGTATGCTTTAGAGATCATGCACTAGGCACAGTTCAGCACTGTAAACTCCAGTTTTTATAGTTACGAATCCTAACCGAAAAACATGTCCTGTAAAACTTCACTAGATTATAACTTTAATTCACAAGGAGCAATTAGTTCGGAATCTCTCTTTTTTATATATGAAGGCTAAGTTTTATCTCACAGCCCGCCTTACCGTTATCTGCAAACTCTTACTGTCATTACAATAAAACGTCCCTTTATTTAAACGAGTTGGTTCTTGTTAGTATGCTTTTGCTACTTTTCCCTTGCTCTTGTCCACTGACTGATGAAAAAAGAAGCTTATGATGGTGAGATGAAGTCTTATATATGTGCAATTTAATTAACAATTGTTACGCTGACGAATATTATGATGACGATCTTTAAAAAAAATACATTACTGTCATTCATTTCGGGAACCGTAAAACAAACAGACTTCGGATGGCTTTATCTGTAATTGAGTCAAATAGACAAATCTCATGGGATTTTTTTCAAATTTTTCTTTTGGTTCGATGCTGGAGTCCGTAAATGTTATGAAATTAACCACAGTTTGCAGTTAATTGCTATATTAGGTTTGCTGAAAAAACTAAGAAAGACGAACAGGTAGTGCGTAAGAGTAAAGGAATAGTAAGAAAACAAAAATAAAAGGTCATGTACACATTTCTGAACAGCATTAGATTTTTAAATGTCTGAAGAGCAGTATTTCGGCGTTTTTAAACAACTATATTGCAAAGGTTTTTTTTTCTAGCTTTGCATATATTGCTGATAAATTTGACATCAGAAAGTACTTTACTCGGATTCTGTATTTGTCAGTCTACTATTGCTTTACTTAGGTATCATAAAGAATTAATAAATAAAAAATAAAAGAGTAAAAAATAAATAAAGATAAAAACGAAGAAATCGAACGACCAAAAGCAGGCATAAGTTACATTAACGAATTCAGTAACTCCGAACTCCTAAAGTGATACAAGTTTTAGCTCTTAGTGGCATTTGAAACAAACAAACCTGACCATAATTTGGATGTGGCAAATGCTCTCTTTACAACCCATGAAGAAAAGTATTGTTATCAATAATTCATTAGCCTGAAAATTCCTGTGTACATTAAAGGTGAAAAAGTTTATTTATCTGTGCTCTAGAATCAATAATTACATTCACCGCGCTATGCAGTGGCTTGTATGTGTGTGTTACTGAGAAGGTTTATAGCTAGAAATGATTCCTTCCAAGAAGCAATTCATTGGGTTTTCATATTTTTCGTAAACTCTTGTATAATTTTCTTCAAGATTGTACAAACTCCTTTTATTCTTTTACTTTTGTTATTTAAAGTTTAGAGAGAGGAGGAAATAGGAGGAAATTTTTTGTAATGTAAGCAATATTTTTTATTATTACTTGTTGTATGAAACATCATTCTGTATTGTAATAAAACTCGAGTTGTTCGATTTTCAAAATGATGAAATGTGGTAGTATATTGACCCTGATAAAAGCATCATTTTTTGTTTAAGTCAAGAAAAATATCCTACTTTGTAAAACGCTATTTAAGATCTTTTTTAATTAGGTCTGAGAGTTTACCTAGGTTCAAGTTCTGCTTTTTTTATTTGTAGAATATTGGTTATTATAGGATTTCGTGAATTTGATAAATCTTCTGAAGACTTCTGAATAGTTAACTCTATTCTAAAAATTAGAGCCATAAACACTTGAGATGGGGAAACCTCGATTTTTTTTTATTACCTTCTCAAAAATGTCTCGAGTCCTTTCTAACGAACTTGGCGCGTTTTTTCGTATTGTCGTCCAGGTAGTACTAACTCTGAAAGGATTTTGTGTAATATGGTGTCCTTTTCAGAGTATTGTATGTATGATTACAAGCATTACCGGCTCATTTCCATCCTTCCATTGCTCTGCAGGCTGCTGAATAGTTAATGCTGACACTGATAAATTCTTACCTTGAATGTAGACACTCCTCATGACAGCTGATAATTCTTACAGATAACGGTTAGGTACTTGAGACACGCTGTTTTATTTCATTATAATATTTACATGCAGTGCAATCTTTTCGGTGAATCTGGGTCCAGATTTATTCAAACCAGTTTATTTTAGTGTTCCCCTTGACTTGGTAAACCGTAAGGCTCCGAACAATAAAATTTGTAAATTATTTGTGGTAGGCGACGTACTGGATCTTTTTCAGTTTATTATTTGTGAGCCTAGAAATTATTACAGCAGGTCGGATAAATTTCAATGATCAACAAATCCCCCAAATGTAAAGTAAATGTTTTTATCGGCGTTGAAGAAAACGTGATGGAGATCGAACAAAAGATGATCTGGTTTCAAACAATTTGTTATAAATGTTTCCAGATAAACCAGACATTGTGTACGTATAACATCACAATTGGTGCGAATTTAATAACCCTTTCGGTCTCTAGTTACTCTTCTTGAATTAGCAACCTATGGGATAAAGAATGCATGAAAGTATTACTTGACATTTGACGTACTAGGTAATACACAGCTCTCGATAGCACTCTAGAAGTGAATTGATAAATTGATTTGAAGCAATGGCATGTTCGTGTCAAAAACCTACAAAGAGACATGTTGTAAAAGTAAAAAATCTGAAAAACTGAGAAAAGGATAATCATTGTAGTGAAGCATTTCTAACTGATAGGAACTTTTTAGGTGGAAATTGTAGTTTACTCTCTTTATTTTCCTTTTAGAAAATATGAATAAATGTTAAACTAAACCTTGGTTTATCGTTAAATGCAGCTTTCAGTTACTGTATCCATAGCATAATATTTGTCAGATTATTCAAGTTGTTACCATTCGTGAAAATTTCAATTAGCTGTCATGTTAAAATATATTAGATAACGTTCTTGTGGTTCCGCTCAGACGTCACTGTAAATTACGCGTGCGTACACACACACACACACACACACACACCACACACATATACAGTATTAATATATATATATATATATATATATATATATATATATACATATATATATATAATATACATTTCACATACAACACACACACACACGACACACAACACACACATATATATATATATATATATATATATATATATATATATATATATATATATATATATATATATATATATATATATATAATATAAATTTCACATACGAAACACAATTAATAGATGTGCACAGTTAGATGGCAGGTATGTCTTCCACAAAGATCTTATCTACTCGACCCATATGCTATAATCCTTGGATACATTGAAGTTTTTTATAACAATTTGATAAGGTTCAAATATATGACCTTTTAAAAGAATGCACTGCCTTATGGTACATGATAGAAAATAGGTTTTAATGTTCATGTCTTGCTAGTCCTTGATGTCTTGCTTTTTTTTTTTTTTTTTTCCTTAGGATATGTTTTTGTTCCGAGAAATCCACCAAAAGTGATCACCACACCCATTTTAGGAAGTCAAGTATATGTCAGTATTTTCATTGTTGCTATATCTCTGGTAAACATTACTGGTATTTAGACCAGCAAAGGCAACACTTTCTCTCTTAACATTTCACTAGCCTTCTTATTGATGTAGTAGATTAAGTTTTGGGGTTTATTTTAGCCAATTATTAGAGGGAAAAGAGATTTTGGTAACCTTTATAAAGAACTTTTTTTAATTGCATGGTTGGAATGCTTGAGGGAATTAGCTACAGATGAACACCTCCATTATATTGGTGAGTGCAGCGTTCGGTCTGGACAGCGGCATGATATAGTAATAGGAACCATACCAGAAAGTACTAACGAGTTACCTGAAAGGTAATAGCGCCTGACGTTTCATGTGTGTTTGTTTACACACACACACACACACACACACACACACACACACACACACACACACACACATATATATATATATATATATATATATATATATATATATATATAATATTGAGCTTGCTTTTGTAAGGTCTGTGGTTCCATCCAGGTATGCTGGCAGCTAGTCCACTCAGCTGCGAATGGGCCCCAGTGCAAGAAAGGCATGGAGTTAGTAACCTCGTCCATCAAGATTTGCAAGGAACTCGAATGTTTCACCTTTCTTGCGTCACCCCCACCCCAACCAAATGGTAGAGGATCGTATAGTAAATACGCGTGCACATATAATATGTGTGTGTGTATATATGTATATGGTAGATAGTAGGTAATTTGTTAGAATACAAGTCCCTTAATTTCCAGGAAACATGGGAATAGTGTGCAAAATAAAGAAGCTGCCTTTTATGAATTTTTATAAAAGGATTGATGCCGTGAAAGTTTTCGACTGTTGATTCAGCTGATTAAGACTGAGTGGGGCAGTAACTCTATCTTGTCTTCCTTTGGAACCATTTATGCACCACACACACACACACACACACACACACACACACATATATATATATATATATATATATATTATATATATATATATATATATATACGTATGTTATACATACATATATATAAAGAACACCCTTCGGATCATTGGCAACGGAATCCAATGTATTCCGAGTTTTAATCATTAGTTGTACTGTTGCCGAATAAAGTTTCCACTTTAGTCCCGGTCGTACTCTCTGATAAGTGCGAAATTATTGTTGCTGTGTGAAAATTGATACTGATTGAATCACAGACTTAGGTCACTATTGCATGGACTGCTCCTTTCACTTCGTTATGATCGAGAAAGAGAGAACATGTTTATTTATATAGGCGTTCAGTATGTCCTCAGTCGCTATATAACAGCAGTTGACATTCTTGTCTTTCGAAAGCGAAGTTTCTCATTGTCGAACGTTCGTCTAGTTCACTCATGAGACCCATGGATGAAAGCGCAATATAAAACATCGGGTTTCAGAAGAAGATGCTCATGGAGAAAAGCAGCATGAGTTTGATGACTAGAAAGGGCAGAGAGTAGGGTAAAGGGAACCCTCTCCATTTAATCGCCACGCGAGAAATAGTGCTGAGTCAGAAGTCATTGACATTAATCAGGTTTCAATATGCAAATGTGAAAGGGAGATGAGGATACAAGGGTAATGATGATGGAGTAGGCTCTATCCACTGCCATTAAGTTATCGAGGCAGCCATCAACCGTAGCGCATCCCACCCAGTGAAGACCACAGGACAGCGCCATTGTCAAGTCCTCTAAGGAATGCAATTTTTCTCTGGACGTACTATCGCTGAGCCAGAGAGTGAACACGAATCCGAGACTATGAAACCCCGAGGCAGTTGAACAAGTAACTAATTAAAGACCCAATATATGTCGCACCGTCAGGGCAAGGTCGGTAGAGTGGGAAGCAGGCGTTTTTCTTGAGCATAGAGTAAAGTCTGCATAATCTAGTATCGTTAAGTAAGAAAGTAATCGTAAAGTTTTTGTTGTTGATGATACTTTGAGTGTAAAATGTGCAGCTAAGGATATATGCGAAATAAAAGTGAGAATAAAAGTGCTTAGGAAGTCAGTATTCATGGATTAGTATTTCCTATAGATTATCATATCTCATCAACAGACATTACTGTCCACAAGATCGATGCAACGCTTTCACCAACAGTGTTAACGGTGGTTCACTTACAGATTACGCCTATATGTAATTTTCTTGAAATTCTAACACAATATGAAATATTAACATACTTTTACCAATGTAGCAAGTTCATATTTAGTAGAAAGATAGAAAGACAGAATCAGAGAAAAAATGATAATAGGACAAAGATAATGACAAAAAAATTATGAGAGAGAGAGAGAGAGAGAGAGAGAGAGAGAGAGAGAGAGAGAGATAACCTTTCAAGTTCTTTTCTAGATTAACACCAAAGTGAACAGTCTCATGTTATTGAGAGAGACGGAGACAGACAGACAGACAGAGAGATAACCTTTCAAGTTTTTTACTAGATTTAACACCATAGTGAACAAGCCTCATGTTATCATTTTTGTTTTATCACCACGTCATTCGCAAAATATCAGATATTATCAATTTTACTATATGTCTTTCTTATCATTGTTTTCACGATGCATTGTATTGGGAAATAACTTAACTCAGATTCTGTGTTTCAAGGAGCAAAGTAGTTTTCCGGTGCCGATGTAGTTGTAGCCAATGATAATGTGTAAAAATGTGTAAACAAGTTAATTATCCCTGACAATTTGGATTGGTATATTATTTTAAAAGCAATTACCAGCGAATATGCTATTGTAGGAATTTCAATTTTCTCTCCTGGAAAGTCAACTGCAGTGGGCCTTCCCTTTCCCTAACTAGTTCCCGACTCGGGTTAGGATTAGGAACCACTAACCGTGACGCCAGAAGCGGAGAAAATCATAACTTTTCCCACTTTATCTGCGCTTCTGACATCACATCGAGCAAAGTTCGTTGAGCAAAGCCGCCCCCCCCCCCCCCCCCCGTCGTGTAGACAAGGCCTTAGGTTGCCTAGTATATGACCATCTTAGGCTGCAGCTTTTAGCTTAACTAATTTTATCATGGTCTATTCTTCTACTTTGTGGATCTTTCAATATTCTAGTCTTTGTGTCTTAACTACTGTGCTCTTCTTCTGTCTCAACTTGATTATCTTAGTCTGCTTTCCTTTCTTTCTGGAAATAAAACACATTTTTTTAAAATTTCCTTTCTCATTACACAATAACATTTAAAGTAGTGATATTTACAAAGCCTTCTGTATTCAAAATTTAAGGCTTATTTTAGTATGAATAGAAGTTAAATTAAAAAAGGCTTCACATTTTTCCAACAATCTGGCAGCAGATAACTTTGAACCAATATCACATTTTTTTAATATTATTTTGACATTGTCAGTTTCATTAAATATTATAGATTACTGTTCACTTTAAACCTTTGGATTATGCATGACCTTTCTAAACATTAGCATTAGTTGGAAAGCGAGTAAAAGGAACATAGCTAAAAAAAACATGATCTAGTGTTAATATTTTATTGTTATTATTTTTAGTATTAATGATAAGCAATATTAGTAAATATCCAACCTCTATCTGTATCAGTGACCTCACTCAGATGATTAGGTATGGAATCTACAAGATTCATACACAGGTGGGGACGTCAACGGACATTCTCCCACAAGTCATTTGCTTTAGCGTCTACTGCCTGGCGGGTACGCTGTTCCCCAACATCCCACTCCCAAACCTTTATAGCTCAAAGGTGTGCAATTGGATTCACCTTTGAGCTATAATGGTCAAAGGTGAACCCAATCGCACACCTTTGAGCTATAATGGTTCAAAGGTGTGCGACTGGATTCAAGTCACATCCTGGGGTTAGGTGGTGGTATCTATCTAGGGCCAGGCCAGGGAAGTAGCCAGCAGTCCACCAACTATAGGCCATTCTCCATCCGCATCCTTTTTGTGTGGTTTGGGGTTACGTGGTGGTATCTATCTAGGTCCAGGCCAGGGAAGTAGCCAGCAGCCACCCCCCACCCCCAAACTACTGGCGTTCACCAGCCACGTCCTTTTCATCTGGTTTGGGGTTAGGTGGTGGTATCTATCTAGGGCCAGGCCAGGGAAGTAGCCAGCAGTCCCCCCAACTACTGGCCATTCTCCAGCCGTGCCCTTTTCATCTTGTTTCTGTTTAAGTGGTGGTATCCATCAGGTTACTGGCCAGGGAAGTAGTCAGCACCCTCCATCTATTGGCTTTTCTCCAGCCGCGTCCTTATCATCTGCTTTGGGGTTATGTGGTGGTATCTATCTAGGTCCAGGCCAAGGAAGTAGCCAGCAGTCCCCCAACTACTGGCCATTCTCCAGCCATGTCCTTTTCATCTTGTTTCGGGTTAGATGGTGGTATCTATCTAGTTCCAGGTGTTGGTATCTATCTAGGTCCAAGTGGTGGTATCTATCTATCCAGGGACATAGCCAGCAGTCCTCCAACTACTGGCATTTCTCCAGCCGTTTACTTTTCATCTTCTTACGGGATAGGTGTTGGTATCTATCTAGGTCCAGGAGGTGGCATCTATCTACGTCTAGGCCAGGGAAGTAGCCAGTAGTCCCCCAACTACTGGCCGTTCTCCAGCCGTTTCCTTTTCATCTTCTTTCAGGTTAGGTGGTGGTATCTTTCTAGGTCCAGGTGGTGGTATCTATCTATGTGCAGGCCATGGAAGTAACCAGCACTCACCCAACTACTGCCCGTTCTCCATTCGTGTCCTTTTCATCTACTTTCGGTTTAGGGTGTGGTATCTATCTAGGTCCAGGTGGTGGTATCTATCTAGTTCCAGGCCAGAGAAGTACCCAGTTGTCCCCCAACTGTTGGCTGTTCTCCAACCATGTCCCTTTCATCTTCTTTCGGATTAGGTGGAGGTATCTATCTAGGTCCAGCTGGTGGTATCTATCTATGTGGAGGACACAGAAGTAACCAGCACTCACCCAACTACTGCCCGTTCTCTAGCCGTGTCCTTTTCATCTTCTTTCAGGTTAGGTGGCGGTATCTATCTAAGTTCAGATGGCAGTATCTATCTAGGTCCCGGCCAGGGAAGTAGCCAGCAGTCCCCAACTACTGGCCGTTCTTCAGCCATATCCTTTTCATATTTTTTTGGATTAGGTGGTGGTATCCATCTAGGTTTAGGTGGTGGTATCTATCTCGGTCCAGGTTGTGGTATCTATCTAGGTCCAGGCCAGGAAAGTAGCCAGAATTCCCCCAACTACTGGCTGTTTTCCAGCTCTGTCCTTTTCATCTTTTGGGTTAGGTAGTTGCATGTATCTAGGTCCAGGTGGTGGTATCTATCTAGGTCCAGGTGGTGATATAGATGTAGGTCTAGGCCAGGGAAGTAGCCAGCAACCCCCCCCAACTACTGGCTGTTCTCCCCCTGCCCTTTTCACCTTCTTTCGGGTTAGGTGGTGATATCTATCTAGCTCTAGGTGGTAGTATCTATCTAGGTCCAGGTGGTAGTATCTATCTAGGTCCAGTCCAGGGAAGTAGCCACCAGTTCTCCAACTTTCTGGCTGTTCTCCAGCTGTGTCCTTTTCACCTTCTTTCAGGTTAGGTGGAGGTATCTATGTAGGTCCAGGTGGTGGTATTGATCTAGGTCCAGGCCAGGGAAGTAGCCAGTAGCCCCACAACTACTGGCTGTTTTCCACCCACGTCCTTTTCATCTGGTTTGGGGTTAGGTGGTGATATCCATCTAAGTCTAGGTGGTGGTATCTATCTAGGTCCAGGCCAAGCTAGGGAAGTAGCCAGCAGTCCCCCAACAACTGGCCTTTCTCCAGCTGTGTCATTTTCATCTGGTTTGGAGTTAGGAGGTGGTATCCATCTAGGTCCAGGTGGTGGTATCTATGTAGGTGCAGGTGGTTTTATCTATCTAGGACCAGGCCAATGAAGTAGCCAGCAGCCCCCCAATTGCTGGTCATTCTCCATCCGTTTCCTTTTCATCTCCTTTCAGGTTAGGTGGTGGTATCTATCTAGGTCCAGGTGGGGGTATCTTTCTAGGTCCAGTGAATTAACTAGCAGCCCCCCAACTACTGGTTGTTGTTAGGTGTTGGTATCTATCTAGGTCCAGGTGGTGGTATTTGTCTAGGTCCTGGCCAGGGAAGTAGCCAGCAGCCCCCCCGCATCCAACTACTGGCATTCCTCCAGCCGTGTCCATTTAATCTTTTTTTGGGTTAGGAGGTGGTATATATATAGGTCCAGGTTGTGGTATATATATACTCCCAGGAGGTGGTATCGATCTAGGTCCAGTCCATGGAAGTAGCCAGCTGCCCCCTAACTACTGCCCGTTCTCCAGCCATGTCCTTTTCATATTCTTTCAGTTAGGTGGTGGTATCTATCTAGGTCCAGGTGGTGGTATCTATCTAGGACCAGGCCAGGGAAGTCGCCAGCAACCCCCAACTACTGACCATTCTTCAGCCGTGTCCTTTTCATCTTTTTTTGGGTTAGGTGGTGGTATCTATGTAGGACCAGGTTGTGTTAATCATATAGTTCCAGGTGGTTCTATCTATATAAGTCCTGGCCAGAGAATTAGCCAGTAGTCCCCCAACTAGCGGCCGTTCTCCACCCATGTCTTTTTCATTTGGTTTGGGATTAGGTGGTGGTATCAGTATGGGTCAAGGTGGTTGGTCTATATAGTTCCGGGTTGTGGTATCTATCTAGGTCCAGGCCAGGGAAATAACCAGAAGCCCCCCAACTACTGGCCATTCTCCAGCTGTGTCCTTTTCATCTTGTTTGCTGTTAGGTGGTGGTATCCATCTAGGTCTAGTTGGTGGTATCCATGTAGGTCCAGGTGGTGGTATCTATCTAGGTACAGACCATGGTAGCAGCCAGAAGTCCCCCAAACTACTAGCCATCCTCCAGTTGTGTCCTTTCATCTTTTTTAAGAGTTATGTGGTGTTATCTATCTAGGTTCAGGTGGTGGTATCTATCTAGGTCCAGGTGGTGGTATCTTTGTACGTCCAGGCCAAGTAAGTAGTCATCAGTCCCAAAACTGCTGGTTGTTTTCCAACTGTGTCCTTTTCATCTTCTTTCGGATTAGGTGGTAGTATCTATCTAGGTCCAAGTCAGGAATGTAGCCAGCATTCCCCCAACTATAGGCCTTTCTCCAGCTGTGTCCTTTTTATCTTCTTTTGGGTTAGGTGGTGGTATCTATCTAGGTCCAAGTCAGGGAAGGAGCCAGCAGTCCTCCAACAACTGGCTGTTTTCCAGCCGTGTCCTTTTCATCTTCTTTCGAGTTAGGTGGTGTTATCTGTCTAAGTCCATGTCACGAATGTAGCCAGCATTCCCCTAACTACAGGCCGTTCTCCAGCTGTGTCCTTTTGATCTTCTTTCGGGTTAGGTGGTGGTATCTATATAGGTCCAGATCATGGAAGTAGCCAACAGTCCCCTAACTACTGGCTGTTCTTCAGCCGTGTCCTTTTCATCTTCTTTTGGGTCAGGTGGTGGCATCTATCTAGATCCAGGTAGTGGTATCTATCTATGTCCAGGACAGGGAAGCAGCCAGCAGTCCTCCAACTACTGGCCGTTATCCAGCCATGTCCTTTTCATCTTCTTTCGTGTTACGTGGTGGTATTTATCTAGGTCCAGGCGGTGGTATCTATATAGGTCCAGGCAGTGGTATCTATCTAGGTCCAGGTGGTGATATCTATGTAGGTCCAGGTCAGGGAAGTAGCCATCAGTCCTCCAACTACTGGTATTCTCCACCCATGTCCTTTTCATCTTCTTTTGGGTTTAGGTGGTGGTATCTCTCTTGGTCCAGGTTGTGGTATCTATCTAGTTCCAAGCCAGGGAAGTAGCCAGTACCCCCCAACCACTGGCCACTCTCCAGCCATGTCCTTTTCATCTTCTTTTGGGTTAGGTGGTGGTATATATCTTGGTCCAGGTGATGGTATCTATCTAGGTCCAGGTGGTGGTATCTAGGTTCAGGCCAGGGAAGTAGCCAGTAGTCCTCCAACTACTGCCCGTTCCCCAGCCGTATCCTCTTCATCTTCTTTCGAGTTAGGTGGTGGTATCTATCTTGGTCCAGGTGGTGGTATCTATCTAAGTCCAGGTGATGGTATCTATCTAGGTCCAGGTCAGGGAAGTAGCCAGCAGTCCTCCAACTACTAGCTGTTCTCCAGCCGTGTCCTTCTCATCTTCTTTCGAGTTAGGTAGTGGTGTCTATCTAGGTCTAGTTGGTGGTATCTTTGTAGGTCCAGGTGGTGGTATCTATGTAGGTCCAGGCCAGGGAAGTATAGCAGCCCCCCCAAGTACTGGCTGTTCTCCAGCCATGTACTTTTCATCTGGTTTGGGGTGACGTGGTGATATCCATCTCGGTGTAGGTTGTGGCATCTATCTAGGTCCAGGTGGTGGTATCTATTTAGGTCCAGGCCAGGGAAGTAGCTAGCAGCCCCCCAAGTACTGGCTGTTCTCCAGCCGTGTCCTTTTCATCTTTCGGGTTAGGTGGTGGTATCTATGTAGGTCCAGGTGGTAGTATCTATCTAGGAGCAGGCCAGTGAATTAGTCAGCAGCCCCCCAACTACTGGTCATTGTCCAGCTGTGTCCTTTTCATCTTCTTTCAGGTTAGGTGGTGATATCTATCTTGGTCCAGGTTGTGGTATCGATCTAGGTCCAGACCAGGGTAGTAGCCAGCAGCCCCCCAACTGCTGGCCATTCTCCAGCTGTCCTTTTCATCTTCTCTCCAGTTATGTGGTGGTATCTATCTAGGTCCAGGCAGTGGTATCTCTCTAGGTCTAGGCCAGGTTAGTGGCCAGCAGTCCCCCAACTACTGGGTGTTCTCCAGTATTACGATCTCGACTCTCGAGATCGACAGGTTCTTAAAAATAATAAACAATTGGGCTGTAATGACTGACGACAGGTGACAAACAAAGGAGGGAGGAGCATAACACAATCAAAAAGTTACCTTAAAATTAATTTATTTACAAGAGTTAAATACATTATGTACAGCGAGTCAAGGTTCTGGGTGGCAAAAACGCAAAAAAATTACAAACTAACAATAATATGTAAAATCAGTCTAAGAAACAAAATCCACCCTTCAATAACAAAGCCATGAAAAATCACAATCTAAACAATAAAAAGAATAATCACAAAATAGGCTGTATAAGGGCTATAACAATCTTTAAATATAATAAATAGAAATAGGCAGCGTAATACATAATTAAAATTGACACTGAAGCGGCATAATGGTACACAGAGCAAAACGGGGAACACTTCCTCAAACAATGAGGACAACAGTCCAATGCCGGACGATCAAGATAGAGCCGATACGACAACCACCTCGTCCTTGGAGACAATATGGACATCCTCCTCGAATGCTGGGCGATCAAGACAGAGTTGATACAACAACCATCTCGACCTCAGATACAGTATGGAGGTCCTCCTCGACCACTGGACGTTCACGACAGGGCTGATACAACTACCAACTCGTCCTCAGATATTCTCCGCTGCTCTGCTGCCAAGACTCTGCCTCTCTGCCGCTCTGAACCTGGCTGGTTGTTCTGCCCTCCAGAACCTGACTGACGAAGTTTGACGCCATCCAACAGACGTCAACTCGCCAGCAATTAAAAAACAAAAACAAAGGAGGCAACAATCCACCAAGGGAACAATCGGCAAACGATTGTTCCTAACATCCAGCCATGTCCTTTTCATTTTCTTTCTGGTTAGGTGGTGATATCTATCTAGGTCCAGGTGGTGGTATCTATCTAGGTCCAGGCCAGGGAAGTAGCCAGCAGCCCCCCAACTATTAGCCGTTCTCCAGCCGTGTCCTTTTCATCTTCTTTCGGGTTAGGTTGTGGTATCTATCTAGGTTCAGTTGGTGGTATTGATCCAGGTCCAGGCCAGGGAAGTAGCCAGCATTCCCCCAACTACTGACCGTTCTCCAGCCATGTCCTTTTCATCTTCTTGCAAGTTAGGGGGTGGTATCCATCTATATCTAGACCAGGGAAGTAGCCAGCAACCCCCCAAACTACTGTTCGTTCTCTAGCCGTGTCGTTTTCATTTTCTTTTGGGTTAGGTGGTGGTATTTATCTATGTCCAGGTGGTGGTATCTATCTCAGTTCAAGCCCGGGAAGTAGCCAGCACCCTCCAACTACTGTCCGTTCTCCAGCCGTTTCTTTTTCATCTTCTTTTGGGTTTGGTGGTGGTATCTATCTAGGTCTAGGTGGTGGTATCTATCTATGTCCAGTCCAGGGAAGTAGCCAGCAGTCCCCCAACTACTGTCCGTTCTCCAGCCTCCTTGGTTCTCTCCAGATTCCAGATGTACTGGCTCTCTCTTGGTTTCTCGGCTTGCAGGATAGTGCACATCCAGGGCCTATCTCCTCTGGTTACTTAACTGCATCTGCAAAAGAAATGAAAAATCTGAGTTGAAAACGGGTTTGAGGAAAAACAGTGATTGAGAGAAAGAAAATGAAAAGGAAGATTACAGTCACTCAGACATTCATTCTTCTTCCAACCTTCCTAGTCCCCTGATTCCCTCCCCTCCCAACATGCACACACGCATTTATACTCGCAATCATCCACAAATGAGGGAGAAGCAGAGAAATTCTTGGAAGGATTCATAGTGCTTTTGGATAATTGGTATGATGTTAGTAGTTCTGAATACTTCAAAGATTTTCCATTTTTTATCTATGAGAAAACCAGTTCGTTGGGAGGAGGAGGAGGAGGCAGGAAACAAAAATCATCCTTCAACTGGTCTCTTTTTCCACCTTCTTCTCATTGCTATGAGTTTCTTAAAATTTCTATTTTTCTAAAATTCAGGGAATCTTTCACAAGGAAAGCAGCATCACGAATAACGACAAATGAAGTTAAAATTTAATGACAGGATGACTTTGTTCGGACCTATAAAAACTGAAGAACTAAATGAGGAAAGTAAAAACTGAATCGTCCAAAGTGTTCTTCGATTTGCAAGTTTGAGTTCCTCGTTATTTTAGATTTTTGTAAATGAATTATATACTTAAATAGTTTTATTTTCGTTCATTAAAGTGAGTTATATTGTAAAAAAAAAATTGAAAGACGAAGCGTTTGATAGAATTACTCTTTTTTTAATTCGTATCTTTTCTACATTGAACAAAGGCATAAATATAATCGTTGTGCAGTACTAACACTATACTTTACCTAATACACCAAAAAAATGGTTGTTCACATCACTCATTTTGTTCAGTATTCTTGTATAGATATAGTAATCTAAACGTATATGATTGAAAAAAGATCAACAATGATTGGATGTGAAAGCAAAGAGTAATGAAGATAACTGTTCTGGCTCACTGAGCGTCCCGAGACGCCATGTTCACGCCTCCATTATCAAATGACTGAGAGATATTCATCTACGTGCGACGCCTGGCCTGGAATGGCTGTGTCGTCTGCCATTCCAGGCGTCGCTGGAATGATTTACGCCTTGTGGGAATCGTGGGAATGGCCAGGTGTGGGCGGAGAGAAGAGAGGGGGTGTTTGGGGGGGGAGTGGCGGTATTTGATCTCACTCTTGACATCTCTTCTGGTAGGGAATACTTCTCTCTCTATATATATATATACATATATATTATATATATATATATATATATATATATATATTCTATATATATATTTATGAAAAATATAATAACTCATTGAGGTTCTCAGTTATGTACGGAATGATCCACACTGTTGAACTTGATTAGAAAGACGAAATGTAAATATTTTTACAAATACATATCAAAGACATTACTTTGTATCCTTCTGTACAACACACACACACACACACACACTACATATATATATATACGTATATATATATATATATATATATATATATATATATATATATAGATATATATATATATATATATAAATATGTGTGTGTGTGTGCGTGTGCGTGTGCGTGTGCGTATATATTTTTTATACGTCTATGTTTGTGTTTGTGCATGACTGGTAAATGGCACTAGATTTAAAGCGAACATAAAAGAAAATATTAACTGTTGCCAATTGACAAAGAAGTTAGCATTAACTAGGTGTTAAAATTTAATTAACAAACACTCATAAAACGGAAGTAACAATATATTTAATTGTTTTTAATTTTTCCATAACATTTCGTTTAGAATTTGTAATTCAAGTTGAAGTAGAGGTGTCGATGCTTTCGTTCGGACTTAATATGGTTCGGGTACCTAAGGGTAAGGTCTTTTATGCTTGCGAGCGAATGTATACTTAATGTATTACAAGTCAGCTTATGAAAACTTGAATTCGGTGCTCTCTCTCTCTCTCTCTCTCTCTCAACAGATTTTAGTCGTGAAATTTGCATTAAAAAGATCTCTCCTCAATTTTTAAATGCTCAACTATTCATTGTTTTTAAAGAGCTTGAACTTACTTTAAGCAATGTGAAAATATATAGATTTATAGACAAAATACTATTTCTAATCACTTTGGCACCATTGTGTAATAATGACACAATTCCTGAATGCGTAACCATCATTGTTTGTAAAGTTCTTGAACATATTTCAAGTAAAGGGAAAGATTATTGGTCTGTAGATGGAATTACTATTTCAAGTGAATTATAACAATGTCAACCAAGGAATCGAAATGGATGGGAATCGTGTGATACAAACTATTTCACTTATAAAAATGAAGGACTTATGAACTTCCACAAAGGATGAGTGTAACCTATCAGTATTCTAGGTCGTTCGATGAAAAAGTCATATAGCACTTTATTATAAATTAAATACAAAATCTTTACTTTAATATCATGATAAGTGAACTATATTAATTTTTCAGACATCAAGCATATGCATATTATGAATCCTAATAAAATTATGGACCAAACAAACAAATATGGTCATCTGTAGGTTAGCATCCATTTCCCTTCAGCGGTGTAATGTCTCAGATCTTTAACTGTTACCTTACAGGACACCTCTTCAAAAGGAACGAATTTTACATCAAGTGATTATTTTCCTTAATGAGGCCGGAAACCCAGTCATTAATCTTAATTTACCTCAGAAATGTACCCCTCTACCCTTAGCAGATAACATTCTGAAGACAAACATTTAGTACTTCTGAACTCCATTGAGCAAAGGGGATTAAGTGATGATTCTTGAATACAGATAGAGCCCATAAATGTTCTTTTCAATTAGGATACATGTTGTCTGGACGTGACTGAGATATGAGAGTTGTAATGCTGAATTGTAACGAGCTCCTCCTTTTTTATTAGTTCTAATGATGCAACGTTTCATAGTGTTATATGTTAATCAAAGATTTTCTCTTTTATTTTTGTAATGTTAATTAGACTGATAAATGAAACCTGTTCAGAATCCTCATATATTACTATTATATTCTGTTGGTATGAACTGAGACAGATCAATAATTTTTTGGAAGTTCATTTCTATCTGCTCAAGATGGTACGTTACCTATCTACCACACACACACACACACATACACACACACACCACACACACATATATATATAATATATATATATATATATATATATATATATATATATATATATATAGTTTTTTCTTGCCTTGTATTATTTATGTATGTGTGTGTGTGTATATATATATATATATATATATATATATATATATATATATATATATATATATATATATATATAATACAAATATCTGCAGCCTCTTGTTTGTGCTTACGTAGAATAGGGGGTAGAATCCTATGCATGGTGGGGTAGCTAGCTAGACCCTACCCATAAAGAAGCGAGAGGTTAATTTTAAGATGTGTCAGTCAGAAGGGGCTCAGGTAGAAAGTTAAAATTAGACACTGGGGAGTGCTTAGATGCTAGGGGAAATGAGTATTCAAGATTTTAATCATTTCCAATTAGACTCTCATGTATCTTTGTATTGGCACCTCTTATGTTCTTCCACAGATACTAGCTGACACATCTGTTTGAAGGAGATTGCGTCTGCCCAAAGGTGGGATGACACCCATATAAGCAAGCCAGGAGTGGTGTTCGGTCTCAGTCTTCCTCATTCCTACCAGCCACCTTATCAGTCAGTAAGGAAGGTCGCCCTGCTTTCTTCGTGACACGTGCACGGTACTTTTCAACTGGAACTTTGGCCACAAGAGGTCACACGAAATCTTGAAAGGATGACATTCTAGATCCTCCAGCCCTATTGCAATTGCAAAAGGCAATCCACAGTACGTGTGTTTGGGCATTCGAGTTACTAGTTCTCTGTCCTTAATCCTGAATCTTTCATTTCATTTCACAGTTTCTCTCACCCCAGTAAATACTCTTTGATATTCCGTTATCCAGTGTCAAATGCTTCCATGTGTAAATTAATTCGTGGATTAACTTTCCTCTGCTCGGAATGAACCTTTCATTGTTTCTCCCATGTGCTTATAGTAGTTGCTATTTAGAGAAAATATGAAGCTTTATCTGGTATTATTCTATTTCCAGAGACATGTTATATTGTCCACCTTGCTTTTTTGACACCCAACTTGCCTTGAGAAGTCTGCCCTTTCGGGGGCAGACCTTGCAATGTGCAGCTTTACAAGAGATACTAAAGTCTATTTGATTACAAAGGGAACTGTATGATCTTTGTACTGTGCACCTCAAATGTTCTTCTATAAATACCACCTGACACATCTGTTTGAAGGATAAGGCGTTTGCCCTCAGGTAGGAAACGGCACCCATATAACCAAGCCTGGAGTATCATTCGCTCTCAGTCTTCCTCGTTCCTGCCAATCCGCCTTCTCAGTCAGAAAGGAAAGTTGCACTGCTAGCGCCGTACCACTTTCACCGTACTTTTCAACTGGAACTTTGGTCACAAGCGGCCATTTTAGATCTAAAAAGGACAACATTCCAGATCCTCCAGCCCCTACTGCAAGTGCAGTGGCAAAAGACATTCCACGGTACGTCTGTTTGGGCATTTGAGTGACCAGTTCTCTGTCCCTTATCCTAAGTCTCTCATTTCATTATACAATTTCCCCCCACTAAATATGCTTTGATATCCTGTTACTTAGTATTCAAGTGCTTCTCTTTGTGAATTAATTCGTGAATTAATTGTCCCATGCTCGTACTGAGCCTTAAGTATTCCTGCCTTGTACTTATAATCCCTATTTAGAGAACCCATATTTCCACGAAGCTTTATCTGGAATTGATCTATTACCAGACGTGTCATATTGGTCACCCTCGCTTTCCTGATACCCAAGTTGCCTGGGGAAGTCTGCCCTATTGTGGGCAGACCTTGTAATGTGCAGCTTTGCAAGAGATACTGAAGTATATTTGAATTACAAAGGAACTAAGCCCTTTATTTTTCTGAGACCCGGCTCTCCTTTGTACTGTGCATTGTATCATAACTGTCTTATCTGCAAGTAGAATTAATATTTTTTTGCTGTTAAATTCTATCATTGATTTTCTTTATTGAGAGTTGAGGCAGCACTATTATTTGCAATGCAGTACCCTGTGTGCAATAAAGCAGAATCTTGTATTGATTAGACTAGCTTTCAATTGGCAACCTCCATTAATTTTATGTCTAATTAGTGTTATGGTTGACCACTGTGATTGTTGTTCAAGGCTAGTTTTAATAGTTTGATTAAAATAACAGCCAGTGAACAAAACGTAAGATGATATATAATTATGATATATATAAATCTAGAACTCAAAGTGCTGCGCAACAGATTAAACGCATCTGACTTTATGAAAAGGAAGGCCTTATGGAGTCTAGTTTATAAACAGAATTTATGGCTTAGGACGGAGAACAGACTTCAAGAGAAACTTTAAGGAAAACTTTTATTATCTAATTTAAAGGGGGTATATTTACAGACTAATTACTCTACGTAGTCAAGGGTGCTACTTATTATGAAAACAGCTGCTTGTTGCAGTGGAGACACGTGGTTGGGTTTCAACACATGCTGAGGACTTGGAGCGCGAATATGAGGGCCTAAAGTGTCTAAGGAGAAGGAAGATTCACCTCTCACAGCAGGGGTGAAGGCAATAGGATATCTGGAATACAGTATTGTTCTATAAACACGTCTGTGACACTCGAAGGATTGAACATATGCGGTGATCCCACTAATTATTTAGACTTGCTTTAATGTAAATCTTACGTCCTCAGAATTCCCTCAAAGGGCAAGAAATGACTGAATTACGTCACAGAACATTAATATATTGAATGGGAAGGTGTGAAACACAGACGCTGAATTACGTTACCTCTCTTAGTAACGTTTCTTAGCACTGCTAATACCAGGAGGTCATTCAAGCAATGAGCACTATTAAATCACAGACAAGGGAACCACAGCGCTTATATGAGATTAGGTTTATAGAATAAGGGCGCTCAGCTGTGGAGGGATGACAAGGGATAACTATGAAGACCGCACAATCACAGAAATAGAAAAAATAAAAGAAAAGTAAGAGACAAAGGTGACTGCCAACTACATCCGTACTTTACTGTATTTGGTCATTGGATTCCGCTTCTTAAGGGCACCGATGAAGTGGGAGGGAGGCGAACTTCGCTCCAAATTCGTCAGGTAATGGTCCTGAATAAGCAGTCACGTCAGACACAAGGGCAGGGGACATAGGGGGAGCCCCACAGATGCGAGGAGCTCTGAACTAGAGCGTTTTGGAGGGACGTCTGACCTAGACTGATAACAAACTCTTCGTGGTGACCACTTTTATTAACTTCATATGCCCTCCGGCTTTTAGAAGCAGATGTCGGCCGTTTTCTGTAAAGAACAGGCGAGTGGCAAAATGGGGAAATATATATATATATATAATATATATATATATATATATATGTGTGTGTGTGTGTGTGTGTGTGTGTGTGTGTGAGTGTGTTTGCGCGTGTGTGTGTGTATTGTGCGTGTGTGCGTGTATACATATATTCTCGGAAACTGTTTGCTTATATTTTGCTTACGAAATAACGAACTTTTTTCTTTAATTCCTGTTTGAGGCTCCACTGGGTATTGTTGACTCTTCCAGATAGAGGTTATAAATAAATTTAGAAACTTGTTCCTTTCATTCAGGCCTTTTTTTCAGCGATAAAGTTAGTCGACCTAGTTCCGTAACCTTTATAACCGACTGGCATAATTAGCAAGTGATTTCTTTTTCAAAACTTTAACAATAAATCATGCATTTCGAATTGCGTAACCTAATTGATGAAAGTCTCCAAAGTACTGAGTTGTGTTATGCATATCTGCTAAATATATTGATAGTACCTTCTGTGTGTGTGTGTGTGCGCACGCGCGAGATTGCGCGCTTGTGTGTGTGTATGTGTGTTTGAGAGAGAGAGACTCTTATCTCCTTTCTTTATTTCTGCCGTTGGTATTATTTTTGATCCCAATGATGAAGACAGGTAAATCAGTTACGCTTCAGCAAACATTAAACCGCCACAGGTATAAATGTAATCCTCAATTTATGAAATTGCTCTGAACCCGAAAATATAGTTTAAGTATTAGCATTTCTATCGGTCATAGTTCACATATGGAGAGGATAAGAAATAAAACCGAAATAAGACTGGCAAGCAGAAAGACAAATACTCCATGAAGGAACAATCCTAAAATAACGAAGTCAATGATTGAAGATGACCATGTAAAGGCTTTGGAAAAAGGATGGGACTTAGCAAGGTTGAGATAAATAGTGGGGCAAACGTCGACGAACAGTCATTGAACAGAACACCCACAGAGAGACAGTCCCTTGCAAGGGCTGACAATTTGACCGAACCACCAGAGGGAGAAGTCACTCTGAGCAAAGAGAACCTTGGTTTGTTATCATCCAAAAACGCGTGACTTACGGAACATGATCGAGTGGCGGTGCATAATGGAGGCTAATGTTAGTTTAGATCTTGTCTGAATGGAATCAAATACGGCTATCGAGGAGCTCTTTAAGAAAATGGATACCCGTGAGTGATTTGTCAGGCAGAACTAAACATTCCACGGCATTTATTGACTATTTTCTTCTTAAGGTTTTGTGGCTGAAAATGAACGATTAACGTGTGTAAAGTTGCCATAAAGTAAGTGTCATTTCGAATAAATCAAATATTTCTTTCGAAAGCGTTTCTCAAATGCGCATTTCACATTCAGTTTGGAAATATTTATGTGCAAACGTGTTTCAAGGAAATTTCTGAAATTGAAAATATTTAAAACATTTCCAAAAAGATATGACCTTTGTCAGAAACAAAACCTCATTTAATGCGCCTACTCGCTTAACCCAAACACACACATACATACATACGTACATACATACATACATAATACATACATACATGCATACATACATACATATATACTATATATATATATATATATATATATATATATATAATATATATATATATATATATAGACATACGTGAGAGCTGATCTCGTAAGCATGCTCTGTTGAAAATTAATGCGTCTTGGGGACCTTAGTAGTGGATGTTTAAATGTTGTAGGTTGAAAGCAACAGAAGAATGGCAGCCACATCCCAAAACCGATGTTGGAAACCTAAAGGGTAGAAACCTGTGGAGCCTCCCTTCTCATTAGACAGAACCCTGTATGGAATCGATATATATGGTGTATATTGTATATATATATATATATATATATATAATATATATATATATATATATATATATATATATATATATATATATATATATATATGAGTGTACTCTGTATGTGACATAATTAACCTAGAATACTTTATGAGAGTTGATATAAATGCAGTGAGGGTGGGTTTTGATGTAACCTTTGCAAACAGTTGCTAGCGTTTATGTTGAAAGGGAAGATTTATTTATTTATTTATTTATTCATTTATTTTTTAAATGCATTGAAGACGAGAAAGCAACTGTTTTCGTGTAAAAGTGGGCTGAGACAAGGAAGTACATTTCCATGGCTATTTAATGTCTTCATGGTTATTTCCGTATTTGGGTCACATTATCACGGACGACCTAAAAGATATGGCAGACATAGAACAGAGGCGTCACAAACTATGTGCAGCTGGCAATATGATTGCAAGGAGGTTTGCCTTCTGTCACCGAGACATGAAACTGCTGCTCTTCCACTCGTATTGCTACAGTATCAATGGGTGCTCCCTCAGGACGAACTATACCCGAGAAACCATGAGACGTATCACTGTTGCGCACAAAGGCATTTTGAAACGCCTTACAAACACTCTTCGCTACCACTCCGCCACACAGATGTTCACAGAAAACCGCCTGAACCGCCTGGACAACTTGAAAATCATTGCAAGGCGAACAATGTCCAGTCTGATCACCTGAGTGCAGAACAGCAGCAATTCGCTCATACAAAGCATCCTAAGGAGTGGGGCAAGAAGATCTAAATTGTGGGAAAGATGGGAAATTGAGGCATTTGTTCCCTGAATGACTTAATCTCTGTCTTTGCAAAGTGCCATCTGCAGAATCTGTCATTATTAATATATTTCTGCGATTGTATTATTACTGATATTCTACTTTTTCATTATTACTGTGAATATTATCAATCTAGAAATTTTCTACATTAAATGCTCGTATTTAGCCCTCTGGACCTGTATACTTTATTCACCTAAGGTCTCTAGCTGCAATTTAACTGTATATAATCTGTTCACCTATTATTATTATTACGTTTAATGCGTATTTAAAATTACTCTCAATATTATTACTGTTATTACCATTATTATGATTACTGTAATTTAGACTACTTCGGCAACTCTATGGATACTGCCGATTATTAGCTTTGTCATCATGTTATCTCATGTATCTAGATTGTGTATGTTACTGTTTGTACTTTGTATACTCCTTGTATATGGCCTTGAACCAAATTAAAGCTTATTATTATTATTATTATTATTATTATTATTATTATTATTATTATTATTATTACTCTTATTATTATTATTGAACTAAGGAACCTCGTAACGAGGCTATAATATTGACAATTAAAAGCCACAGTAGTGTTAAATATATTATTGTACAATGCTAAAAATTACTAGGAGAGACTTTCGGATACTGCTCCGTATCCCTCTTCAGTCCTACTCGAAGAAGGATAAAAAAAACGGAGTCAGATCCGAAAAGTCTCATCCTAGTAAATTTTTAGCATTGTGACAATGATTAAATTTTTTACAACTACTGTGGCATTAAAGTATATTATTATTATTATTATTATTATTATTATTATTATTATTATTATTATTATTATTATTATTATTATTATTATTATTATTATTATTATTATTATAGTGATGCTACAAATCTTCAGATGTAGTAGGTACAAAGTTGTGGGATAAGGAGGAGGGTCTTAAAATGAATGTGGAGTGACTGATTGAGAATAGTGAAGAGACTGGTGGAATAGTTTGCAAGCGTTAGTAAGTGAAGTATGAATAAAGTGAATGTGTGCAAGAGGTAACATTGTGTGTCAATGAAACCAGAAAATGGAGAAATGCATGTTAACAAGGGTTTCTGGGAATCAGTGTAACGATCGATGATAGGAATGAAGAAGAGGCACGTCACTGATAAGATCTGGATTGGAATATAAAATTCAGGCCAAAGGCAAAGGGATGGGGCCTATGAGGTTATTCAGCGTTGCATTTAATAGTAAGGATGAGATTTCCCTTTAAAAATAAACATGCACACGATTACACGCAGATTAATACACTCCAGTAAATACATTTACAAGGATTAATACACCAATAAATGCATTTATTGTTTAATGGACTCGAATGAATTAATTTGCAAAAGCATGGTAATCATACATACATGTAAAGTTGCCAGTCTTGCATGCACATAGATAGTTAAAAAAGACAAATGAATTTAGAAATGAAATATTAAAAGTTGCATAAATGAATAAAACTTATGTCAGAATTATGCAAGTTTTGGTTTTTGTATTTCAAAAAATTACATGGAGCTAAATACGTCAGTTATCACCTATAATTTAAATTATGTCTGCCATTCAAATGATGTCTAGACGCATTTGTTGAAAAGCTTTGCCAAGCGACTCCCAGGCTGTGGTTCCCATGCTGTGCTCCACGACGACACAGTAAGCTGACTGGATGACACCAACTTTCGTTACACACCTGGATCATAGACCATGGTTCTCACTCCTTTCTCCTTTGCAACACATCTAGCCAGTAGAATGATGCCGACTTCCGTGACACACCTGATCTATGTCTAAACAGAAGATATAAAGTCTAAAATCGAATGCTTGTGCATTATTGGTGTGTTATGTTTTATGTTAGTTTCCTGGCCACTGATTGGTCGGCAATTCATATAAATACCACTGTAGTTTGTTAATAAAGTATCATTTTCAAGATCAAAATCTTGTCTCAATTATCGTCCTGCTAAAGTGGTGACCCAGCACCCAGCAAAGATGTCTGAGACGTCTGGCGACGACACATCACCCTCTCCTTCTGTCACTCCTGCTGATACCATTGCCCAAGTCAAGCTTCCAACCTTCATGTCGATGAACCCCTACACTTAGTTCCATTGAACCGAAGTCACATTTTGAATAAAGGCTGTATGGTCCTCGTTGACCAAGGCAGATTACATTCTCACCACCTTTCCACACCTCCTCCCCCAGCAAAAAGAGTGGCTGGACCCTAAACAAACCTACATTGTCCAATACGAAGATCTGAAGGAGGTCCTACTGGATAGATTCACACTATCCCCAGCCGTTCGTACACAACAGATCTTCAACACAGTACAGTTACCCTCAGGTCACCAATTTACATTTGTCACCCTTCTCGAGATAAGGGCCCACGCCTGTCTTCCTCCTTTTGTAAAGGGTTCTCCCAAATCAAATGACTTCCTCGAGGCATTCTGGTTGCAGCGCCTGCCAATGTCAGTAATGGCAGCACTCACTGACATCGAAGACACAGCTGACAATACCCTTGCCACCCTAGCAGACAATCTGTTGGATACCCATGCTGCTGCTAACCACTGCCGCACCCATGCCTTTGCTTTCCATCAAGGAACATCCAAACCTTCATTGACCTATGACCTTTTTAACGCCACCATGGCTGTCAAACCCTCACAAACTTCTAGGACAAACCCTTGCCGCAGCAGCAGTCGCCGCCATTTGAGCTTAGCTGATACCACAGAACATTCAGGCCTGCTGCCAGGAACTGCCTCCTTGGATGCCCATGGCCAAAAATGCATGAAATAGCTATCGCCACTTGCTGTAGCCGTAGCTGGTGCATATCGCTCAATCAGGGGCCATACTAAGGTAAAATTACAGTTTTGGTCAAATTCGGATTTCCGATATATAAATATATTTTCCCTAGCTTAAACTGTGTGTTTTCAACGAATTTGACCTTTATATCTGCTACAAATGATCAGATTTAGAGATACACGGCCCTCCCCCTTAATAACTACAGTAATGGGGTTCACAATGGGAAATCTGGGTTTTTGGGTGGGGGAATACAGAAAACGAGTAAAATAAGAGAATCTGTCTAATCTAAACACACCCACCTAACCTAACCAAGGGGCTGGGTCCTCCTTACTTAGCCCTGATCCCCTTACCTCACTGAGTAGGGTGGAAAACTCCTCTACAAAAAGAACAACTACTACATGTCTGAACAACGGAATCCATGGTAGTCAACTGATGCGCACTTTTTTTAGGACGGATGAATTCCAAAATCACAGTCATTTGCAGAAGATTTGAGTAAGTTTTTCATATGAATCATCTCAAAAAGATATGGTAACAAATAAAAAACATTAGATATCCGAATTTGACTGAAACTGTAATAATACCCATACTAATGTACATGAATCTAGTCTTAATCCTGACACATCCAATCCTGCATGCTGTATCAGCACCTTTGTCTTTTTTATCCTTGATTCTACCACAGGTACTCACTTTTTAATCGACGTGGGCTTGCCGTTCCCTTTTGCCTGTATCCAGTCAACCAACCAAACGCCCACAACCATTTGGTGTCCGACTCACAACTGCCAGTGGCTCTCCCAACCTTACCTTCTGTCAGAGGCATCTCGTCCTTAACCTCGGCGACAGACAGAAAGTACCACTGACAGTCTTTTGTCACGGACGTCTTATTGCCTCTCCCCATAGTGGATTTCCTGGCACCTCACCAACTGCTCGTGGATGTTGCCAACAGGCACCTCATTGATCCCATGATCTGTCCATGACGCCCATCGCTGCAGCCCTCATAGAACTTGCCCTCCATGTCACCAATTCCAAAGATTAGTTTGCCTACTGCATGACACACATCCAGATGTTTTCAAATCTGACCTATGACAATCTTATCAAATCCCTGCCAATGATGGTATCTTCCACCACATTAAGACCTCAGGCCCCATGAATCCTGAAGACATCCTGAAGACTATCATCACATTCACCTTCAATTAATCCTGCTTTGGCCTCTGCTATGCAGGAGCTGCTTTTCAGCGATTGATGGATGGCATCCTGAGAGACCCTCCCTTCTGCGTCTATTACATAGACGATACTTTAATTTTCTCTGCATCAGAGGAAGAACACCTCCAATACCTGCACATCATGCTCCAAAATGCCTGCAAGAAAACGACCTTGTCATCCGATATGACAAATGTTCCTTCTCCACCAAGAGAGTAGAATCCTTGGGGAATCTCATAATACCTTAGGGTGTCCAGCCTTTGCCCAAGAAGGTCACTGCTGTCAGGAATTTCCCCACCCCTACCACCAACAAGGGTCTACAAGAATTCCTTGGAATGGTGAACTATTATCATCGCTTTTTGCTTAACATCGCCTCGACCTTGACCCCACTCTACAAAGTCCTCAAGGGCAAGAACAAGGCCCTCGCCTAGGAAGCCATCTTTACCTCCACTAAAAATGCCCTCACCAAGGCCACCAGCTTCTCTTTCCCTGTCCTGCTAATAAGTTGATAGACCACCTGAATTGTGTGTAATGTAAATAGGGAGGACTCGGCGAGAAATAAAGTGACACGAGGAAGTGGTAAAAAGGTTAGCATAGCTAAAAAGGCTCATAGTATAGCGTGGACGCATTGAGGGGTTGGGGAGAACACTTAAAATGTGTGTATGGTGTACAAGAGGTACCGGAATGGAAGGGCTTTGATATCCAGTAACTAGAAAGTGTGCTAAATAAATATATGCTGATGTTTATTTAGAACATATTAGCTGCTAATATGTAGAATGTTTACTGGAGGGTCATGATGCGTAATTATGCATTGTTGTATTATTTTTCTCTGAGCTAACCCCCTGTACGGGGAAATGGACTATCATGATATATATATATATATATATATATATATATATATATATATATATATATATATATATTTATTATATAAATAAAAGTTAACTATTTTCTTCGGATATTCTTATTTCCATGCTTATTGCGATGAGTTCAGTGTTGCCTTGTGGTCATATTATTACAAGCTAATCGATGACAATATTCCTTAGATCCATACAGTCTGTGAGTGTATAAAGAGTGACTCCTATAAATCTATTTAATTTGATAAAACGAAAAAGAATGGCAACGTGAGGCCTGAACACCAGAATATAACCCTGAAATTTCTCTGCCTATCGTTCTCTCGTGAATTCTGTTGGGATGAGGTCAGCTTCGTTACAGAGGTGCGTTTTCTGAGGCAGGACCTACTTCTCTTCAAAAATTATTTTCTTGTTACCACCGGATAGCACCTATTGTTCTTTTCACTCTTTATTCATTTATTTGTTGCGTTCACTTTTCAAACTATATTATCTGGAATCTCAAAGTTACCAGTTTTTGTGTTAGTCCTGCCTTACATTCTCAACGTCAGTATGTTATAAATCAGTAGAAAATTATACAATATGAAAGCTTAGAAGTCGCAACATGCTTTCATTACGATTTAGTGATTGTTATCTCTCTCTCTCTCTCTCTCTCTCTCTCTCTCTCTCTCTCTCTCTCTCTCTCTCTCTCTCTTAAACATCCTTATAAAAAGATAGATGTTAGAGTTTAAGTAGTTCCACCTATTCTATATGATATATATATATATATATATATATATATATATATATATATATATATATATATATATTAATATAATACCGAAAAAATAATTATGAAATAGAATATCCAGTATTTGCTAGTAGCGTAGTATCCTATAAACTGTTCTTGATGTCAACAACCTGACAGGGAATATTAGAGAATAATTGAACATGAAACGTTTATGAATGATGATTTTTTTTTAATGTTCAACAGTGTGTTGTCAGCGCACGGTAGTGTTTTTTAAAGTATTCCTCCAGAATTTAGATTTGATTTGCATTGTATAGAAATCAACATACTTTTAGCAAACATTGCCTCTGTTTTAATGGATATTTTCCAAAAGAAGCTGAATAACGATGGAGATGACAAGAAGGAAAAGGAAACAGGTAACAATTCCGATTGGGGTTTAGAAAGAAATCGCCTCAGAATATAATAAAAAAAATGTTGCTACTGTCTGAGTTGGATGCTAATCAAAATTGATTTGAGAGTGAAGCGAAAAGGTCACCATTGCATGGTCTTCTACACAAATTACAATATTTTCTTTTCTAAAAGCTCTTAGAGTCGACCTTGTAAATCAGCTTGATGAAGAAATAACAACAGATATTACTTATCGACGATTATACAGCGGCAGAAGAAAATTAGTACCTGTTACTTGCCAAATTGGTTCTTATCACGAAAAAAAAAAATTGTGTTGTGCGGTAATGAAGAATAGTGTTCTATTTATCAAAACTCTAATACTTAGATGATAAGGTTACTTCGACGAAATTAATATTAATAAAATAGTTACCAGATGACGAAGGTATATACCAACATAAAAAGTAACCATGAATTTTACTGACGAAGCAAGCTGAAACGTTTTTAATTTTTGAGAAAAGGTTAGCGATTGTGTAGAAAGATTTATATATTTTATCGTGCATTATATAGAAATGAAACTAATAAAATGTAACCGAATAAGGTAATTAGAGGTAATGAAAAAGTCAAAAGTAATAGATTTAAGAAACAAATGCAATTGTTGCTGATAAAAATGAAGGGCACTGACAGCAAAATCATTAGCTTTACTAGAGAGGGCCAGGGTGGGTGGATGTCGATGGAGGAAGTGGTAGAGGGCGGCCTTCTGCTTCTTCTTGTCGAAAAAAAAAATTTTGATGAATTATACGAGTCAGTCATTTTCTGGAGTACTGAAAAGATGACGAATAAGGTTGCTCCTGACTAATTAAATCTTTCTCCTTGCTTCTGTTAGTTTTTGCAAGTGCACGAAAGCATGTTTTTGTTTCAGCCTGTCGGTCCGTTTGTCCCTGTTTTGGAAGTCTCAAGCGCTGGTTCAGTCATTCGATAAGCGGCTTATGTCCAGCAGACTAACACTAACGGTTGATTGCCCTGTCACTTTTGGCGTTTCTTTTGCTGATATTGGAGAAGTCTCCCACTGATGCTTCGTTTACGGCTACACGTAGTGGAAGGCGAGGTGCCCACCACACTCATGAAACAGGGTCACCCTATGGCCATAAGCGGATGAAGGGGACGGTTTTGAAATCTTCAGAAATGTAATCTGTAAATTGACTCTTCCAGTAAGACTACCAATATAAAATGTGTTAATTTTGGCGTTTTCCTCTTGAATTGCTGACCAGTGATGGACACAGAAGTATGGATGCATTTAATCTTGGAGTGATGACTTATCTCGAATCTAACCGTTTAGGGGTTAAAACCTCATTCCTACATTATTGTTTAATCTGCTCTAGTTGCTATCCTTTTCAGGATATTCGTTGTTAGTTCTTTTTTACTGAACAAAGTAGAACTGAATATCGATATTGCTCCAATATCTCATCTCTCCCCACAAATATGTAGAGAGTACTTTAAAAAAAAGTGGTAAAGTAAAATGAGAGGGGAACGATTTTCAATAATAATATAAAATGAGATATTTTTGCGAGTCTTACTCAAATTTTGAAGAACAAAAAGATAATATTTGATTTTTTGTGAGTAGTAAGTACACGTAAAAATTAAAGTTTCTTGGAAAAGAAATAAAGAATATTATGAATCAAAAGGATGTTGCATCTTGGAGATTTAGACATATGTCATAATGATAATTATGATAAAAAAAGGACCAGAAGTTATGTTTATCGACGTTTTTTGTTTTTTTTTATTTTTTCCAGGAACACTGGTTATAGCTTTTAGCCTTTAAATTCAAACGTAATTGACATTTTCGCATGAATTATGATGATTAATTGCTGAATGCATAGATGTTGTGCTTATGCCAAACAAAGAAGAACTTAGTAAATAGAGAAGCAGGTGAACACAAAGTTTTTTTTTTCACCTTTTGTATGTAAATCTTAATTAGGTATTGATTACTAGATATTCGCCAGATATTCGACTTCCACACCGATGAATAAGCAATGGCTCCTGAATTACAACTGGAGAGAGTGGTTTGGGAGGAGGGAGAAAGGAGAAGTAGAAAATAAAAAGTAAGAGATATTTACAAGTTAATCACTTCTCCAATATAGACCAGGCAAGGCTCATTTCTGATTTATGATTTTTGCTTTTTCACGATAAGGATTAATTTTAGTAGAAATATTATTTCGTCAGAGTTCATTAAGGTAAATCTTTGCCATTTACGTCATCTTTGTAAAAATTTTCTTTGTTTCACTTTTCTATCATATCCTGTTTTTCGAGGTTTGAGATTGAAAATACAATGTACAATACTTGCAAAATGCTAGACCATGACTAAATATATTCTCATCACCCCAAATATATGTAAGTGTATTGAGAGCTACGATATAGTTTGTGCAATGTTTTTGATTTCCTTATGTCTGTATTCCTCAACTTTACACCATCTATGGAGTTCCTTTTTGATGTTTGATAGATTTGTTTTCTCTACAAAGCCAATAACGACAAATAAATCATGAGAGGTAACTCAATCATAAACTATATTTAAGAGGGCACTCCGAGTGGTGATTGTTGTTTCTGAATATGAAGCGAACCTTGATTGAAAGTAAACAAGTAGTCCATTAAGAAACTAGGAGATAAAGCAAATGCCCGTAAAAGATATGATTGAGACAATTTAATGCATGTCATATTTTGTTTTACAGCTGTATCCGTTGCACAGCATCCTTAAATTCTCCCTATTTAATTTTTTAAGTATATTGTAGAAAAAAAATTTGATATCCAGGATATATCCCACAAAAAAGTGTTTATATATTTTGTCCGTTATCATTTTTTTTTTTATGTGATTTAGAATATTCGCTCACCCTTCACGTGTTTTTTTAAAACCCCACCAATTACAGAAAGGCATATCTTTTGTAATACTAATGCTAATGTTCCGGGTTTTTTTATAGCTGCGTTTCAAAAGACCATAATTAACCCTAGGTTAATTTCCTGTTGGCGTTTTCAACAGTTTACGTTTCAAATTTACGGTTGAAGATCAGTATTTAAGGAATATTATTCTAAATTCCCTATCTATTATAATAGTTTATTTATTCTGATTATTGTGTAAATTTGATCTCATATCAAAGGAATGATTAAAATTCATATTTTCTATGCTAGGAACTCAAACTTCCTCCTAAATGTTCATGCCCTTTTACATAGACGTCTCAAAATCAAAAGAACTTTCCATGAGAGGACCTTAAAGAATAAAATTCCCTGTGAGAGAGATTAGTGGGAGTGGGTTTTGAAATCTCGGTGTCATATCTCCGTGTGCTTTTAAGTTTGTTAAGTAGAGCATATCCCGGTGTAGTTCAGCAAGCTGTCCGCCTCATGCCACCTTGGGGGCGGCCTTTTATGAGAGATCTTTATTCAACGTAAAGCTGGAATTTTTTTATATATGCTGACACAGAGGTAAAAATACGTTCCCCAGCCTTAAAAGAGGAAATGTGTTTTATGCTGAGAAATATCTCTTAAGAGACAAGCTGTATGCATCTAATACTAGTGAAGCCACCGCGTTGAATGGATCAAGAAATGGTTTAAGATGGAATGCATATGAACCTCTCTCTCTCTCTCTCTCTCTCTCTCTCTGAATGTAACTGGCAGATTAATTTCTTCAGAGACGATGGAGACGGGGAGCAACACGAACCCCAATCAATTAGTTTGCCTGATTAGCACTCAAGATTGGACAATCATCCGTCTGTCCCGTACCTGAGAAAACAAAGCCAGCTTTCTAAATTCCAAGTTTATCATATATCACGACACAGCAGGGATAAAAAGAAAATTGCATGAAATCATACTTAGTTTATGATTCTACTTATACTTTTATCGTGGACTTTATGAAACTAAGGGTAAGTGTGAGGGACTGCTTATCAGAACTATCGGTAATTGTCTATAAACATAATTTAGGCTAAATGTGATGAAATGAGCCAACCCGCTTCCCCCCAAAACCACTCCCAGGTTAATGTAACGTCACATTACCTAACCTAACTGGTGACTAAGCAAAATAATTGGTAAATTGGTTTTATTTGCTATTGTTCACATGGTCATTTCTGTTTTTTTTTTTTTTATAAATCAAGCCAAGGGTTAAAAAGCAATTTAAAATGTGCTGTAAGCAAATGGTCAGGGAAAGTATGATGCTGAGACTTCATCACCAAGGTCACATCGATCGACAAAACTCGGCATGTGTTCTTTTTACTTCCAAGGAGCACGAAGATTGAATCCAGCGACATTAGAATTAAGGACGAAATTCGTGTCAGTTTGCCTTTTATGCCCAACATCTGTTCCACGATTTTCTTGCACGAGCCCTCTCTCCCGTTGCAACAACCTGATACACTTTACACTGACGAGGCTCAGCAGGTGTAGGTCATATTGCATGTACCTAATCGTACTTCCTATAGATAGGGAGAGTGTCTTGCATATAAATGCTTCAACAATTACCTTGGACTTCCTATAATTCCTCCAAATGACCACGGGAGAGAAAATCACCACGAAACCTTTAGGATAAAAAGGAATGTTTGATTTGGTCCGTGTGCACATTCGATTCCTTTTATATCTTTTCTGTAAACAAGAAAAGAAAAATCAGTAAATCTCTGAGAAATACCTACTTGAATATGTAATTATCAAGGGGTTTATAGGAGAAAATTTGTTCTTATAAAATGGACGTATAATCACTGAATGTTTCTCAGTACAAAGCATTACATTACTATTTACGGTTTACTGATTCCATGACTCGTCAGTGGTTGTTCTTAAAAAAGTCATTTCTTTGTAATGTTTTTACTACATTTCTGTTTTATTTTGTAGTCACCAGTCTAGCGTTCAGGTTATTATGTTTTACCCCACTTTGGCTAGTGAAACTTTTCCAACTATTTTCTGTTCCGGTATTTCCACTCCAGTAATAATTTTGTTTAAAAAGATATCATTACGTCTGTTTGTCCTGTGCGCCACTCTCGCCCCGTATGTTAATATTTCATGTAAATATTTGTGTTTGTATTTGCCTTAGTTGTTTTTCTCGGCCCTTCTCTATATTTTTAATATTAACAATTACGTATTAAATTTATGTTTCACACGTAATCTATATATAAAATACACATATTTAGATATACTTCAACATAACCTTGTTTTATATTCGGATGACATATTTTGAACTTAAAATAATGTTGCGCTTAAGTCTAAATAGAAAGTTTAAGGAATATATGAAACTGAATTTACGTTTTAATTCATATTATTCTCAACAGAAATTGGCGATAAATACAAGAACTGAATCTGCTTTATCGCTGTTTATCAAATGTATGCAGTAAATGAGAATACCAAGATTTTATAGTTAACTATTATTCCTGTCTTAAATTATAAAAAGTGCAAATATATTTTCCAATATCAGTATCATATATATATATATATATATATATATATATATATATGTGTGTGTGTGTGTGTGTGTGTGTGTGTGTGTAAGTTGCTCCATATGGACAACACCAGATTAGTGAGAATGAGCAGTTTGCAGGGAGTATGGGTCTGCAAACTGGCCATCCCAACAATCTACTGATTTTCATATGGTGCAACTCACACATCATATAGATATAATATATAGATATATATATATATTAATATAGATCATAAAAAAAAGTATAGATTATTAGATATATATGACACTCATATATATATATATATATATATATATATATAAGTCATATCACATTTCCGTGATTCATATACATATATCGAGCTACAATGTCCTTTAATATCTAATTCGCTCTACCTCGGAATTAATATATTTTCATATATGCTTAACTGAAGGGGAATTTTTTCTCGATAATAGATTTGCCTGGACCAGGGCGCGAACCTATGGATCCTTTCAAACCCAGGAACGTCAGTGAAGCTTACCTACTACACCACCGGTGGTGTAGTAGGTAAAGCTTCACTGACGTTCCTGGGTTTGAAAGGATCCATAGGTTCGCGCCCTGGTCCAGGCAAATCTATTATCGAGAAAAAATTCCCCTTCGGTTAAGCATATATGAAAATATATTAATTCCGAGGTAGAGCGAATTAGATATTAAAGGACATTGTAGCTCGATATATATATATATATATATATATATATATATATATATATATATATATATATATATATATATGTAAGTGATTACATAATAAAAATATGGAATGTTATTCCATATATATAAAAGACTAAAACTAAAGAGGTCAACCAGATTGCTTGCAGGAATGTGATCAGACCAGAGATGATAAAGTATGTAGGCTAAGATGACGTGCCGTCACTTGTATTCATTCATTTGTTTTAAAACATTAGTCCAAGCTCCCTGCTTGAGACAACTACCGCGACTATATAATTCAAACGGCCTATATGATCTATAGTGTGTCTCATTTTGTATGTATGTTCATATGTTCGAGCTACTGTCTGCTCCTTTATGACTTGAAACCGAGATGGTAGTCACAGAATAGAGTTAGCCATCATCATTGGCAGACCTGTACCTCTTTACCTAAGCTTTATCATGTAGAGAGAATAGAATTAGCCATCATCATTGGCAGAAGCGATCAAGCTATCGTCATTAGAAGACCTGTACAATCATACCTGATCTTCACCATGTAATTTCAGAAGAATATATGTATTTTTATACTTCGTGTTTTCTACAAGAACCTCACATCATTGCCGAATCATCATGAGTTTAACGCATCGTCATCATAACCAAGAAGATAATACCGACTTCGTAAGTGATCTACAAACCCCAAGATACTCCAATGAATATGGAAGTGCAATACCAACCGACTTAGCGTAAGATTATCGCAGGTCTAACATTACCTCATAGGGCACCTTATTATACAAGGCAACAGCCCTAAAATTGGTGGCAGCTTCCCAGAAAAACTCTACAACGTCTTACGAAGAAAAACCAGAATAATGAACAATGTATCGCATCAGAAGTCAACGACGACGAAAGCAAGAGATTCTTCAAGCAACTTAGTATCATCGTTTAGTGAGAGTCTTCAGAAGGTGCATAACTTCAAGAAACAAACCCGACGTGTCTTCTTCCTACGGCAACGCAAGCTTCGTCTCTCATTAGAATCATTCAAGAAAAAATCGTGTTTGAGCGTTTCCGGCACTTCAAGAAACAAACCGAACTCGTCTGCAGCATCGGATCTTCAAGGGCTCGAATCATCCAAACAACGCGCACGGGGGAACCCGAAGCCAAACCAGTCATCCGCTAAACAGAGAAGGAGGGCCAAGGCCGTGTGTTGTTATCGGAACACCGGGACTTCCCACAAAAGCAAGCTAAGTACAATTTTTTATTCATTAGGAGTAACTGAGTGTTTCCTTTGCAGGTCGAATTTCGTTATTCCTGTGGCTGAAGTTACGAGACATTCTTAATCTTACTTTTTTACAGAAATTATCTACATCATTGAGATTTCGCTACTGCGAGTTTTTATCTTTGAGTGTCTGTTTCCAGAAGTTCTACTGAAATATCATAATCATATACTATGTTAATTTTATCATTTTGGGTGATTATTAATCCCTTACGTAACAAATCATATTAAACAGTGAATATGCGTTTACGCAGTGGACGTCTGTATTTATACAGATGTATGGATAGGGTCGTTAGGCACCGTAGTGATTAGAAAACACACAAAAACAAGTGGAACACCCGTACAAATCTAGATAAATTAGAGGTAACACTATTTCGGGTCATGACAATAAATGCTCCTTTGCAAGTCCCGATCGCAGTTTTAGCCTTGAGTTTTTTGAGTTATATAAAATATCGAACCTCAATGACTCAACTTAACTTTAAAAATACGGCTGGATTGCAAGGAATAACATGTCTGTAAAAAACTTTCATTAGGCTAAATGCGCTGACCAGGATCCCTCACTATTTCAAATTTTAGCAAAGAATAAAGTAAACAACAGCAAGTACAAACTGTTAATATTGAATGCAGTAGAGATAACTTGTCTTAATAGTAATCACTCAATTCCTAATAGTTCGTCATTCGTACGTTCGTTGCTTTATACGTAACCAAAAACAGAATGGTAAAAACACACAATACGTTGCTGATGGTAATAAAGAGAAGAATCCTAATTATTATCAAAAGAAATAGGTAAACAGTAGCCCTAAAAATCAGAAATCAAACAAATCGTGCTTAAGCACTACTTGGTTACTGTGTCACCTAGTCAGACGGTCAGGGTCAGTCAAAGCTGCCGAAGTGTTCAAAGCATAGCAAATTCCACACAATAAGCAACTCTAGCAGAGTGGGGAAAAGCGATGTTGGATCATACATGCCAATACCTTTTTGAATTAAAAAGGAATATCCCTATGCATCACACGACCGTATCAAGTAATCAGAGCAGGTTCTCGTTTTCTTTTAATACATAAGTTATTATAAGTAGTGGTGGATTAAGCCTGACTGTACGCGCCGTAAAAATGAGAATATCTTGTTTTATTCCTTTAGTATACGTAATATCCTGTATATACGGACTCACCGTCTGTTGTTCGAACTTCCATAATGAGAAGTCCGGATAAGCGAGCGCTTACAGATACCTCTATAGTTATAAAAAACATTGATCTGTATCTAGTGTAATCGTAAGATATCCATCTAGGGGTATACAAAATATTATATTACCTCCTGCAAAATAAGGCGTGTTTATCAAAGGAAAATTCTATAAACCTTCAAACATATTAAAATCCGTTTGAACAAAAAGAGACAGTTAATCAAATAATAACTTATATAGAGGAACTACACATTTGTCTCATAAATCGTAACATTGTTCAAATGACCCAAGAGAATTCTCCCACAACCGCAGTCGCAGTTTGCACGCAAAATCTCGAGACGCATGCACCCTCGAATGTCTGCGTGCGTGTAAAAAAACTTTGCTGGGATCGGAAATTTTAATCCTTCCCGACACTCTGAAATATAACGATTTCCGCGAACAAAGCCCTAGACACGGTTGACTCACAGCAACAAGTTAATCTAGTAATCCACAAAACCTATACATATAAATATCGCATTTTTTATTGTTGCTAATTTTTAATCCCGCCCAATCAGTCGTAGATGAATCTCTCTTATACTCTATCTAAAGTAATATCTGTAAAGTCATTCAAGCAGAGGTGATTCAGCAGAATTTTTTTTTATCTTTTATCTGAATACCAGGAAGTTTCTCCACTAGCGAGTGATCTCTGGGAGAAAAACGGATGTCACTGAAAACAAAATACGGTCTAAGGACAAACATAAAGCTATATACGTACCTTCGTATAGACTCTCAATGAAATTTCAAAATAGAGATAAATGACGAAGTTGAAAAATGTTAGTAATAGGAGTCATTAGGAAATCAAATAAGCCCATATAATTCATCCCTCAAACGTCATGGCATAAAAGATCGGACTTGGCGTATCTGCGTAGATTTCTGTCGCTTAAACAAGGAAACTACTCCCGATAGTTTCAAGTGCCATGTACCGACGACATCTTATCTCTGTTAGGTTAGAATAAATTTTTCACCAGCTTGGACTTACTTAAAAGCTTTTACCAGATACCATTACCTAAGTGATTGTACCTCATACACCGTTTTCAGCACACTCAGGGGACATTATCAATTTTTACGTATGCCTCCGGGTTACGTTGCTCCCCAATTACAATATAGTGTTTGGAGACTTTTAGGGGATAACCTACATGCCTATATGGATGATCTTGTAATCTTTTCTAATACCTTAGAAGTACATTCACATAAACTAGAGCTAGGGCTACAGAGACAAAGACAAATAATCTCAGAGTAAAATGTCTAAATGTGAGTTTTTTAAAACCGAACATGTTTATCTAGGTTTCATGTTTCTAGTCAAGGTCTTAAAGTAGTCCATGATAAGGTGTCGGCTATTCATAACTTCCGGTACATATTAACATAAAAAGGGGGATACAGCACTTTTGCGCTGTAGTGGGTATTACAATCGTATGCAAATATGTAACTCTTCAATCATAGCAGCTCCTTTAACAGATCTTACGAAGAAGAGCTTAGATTTATTATGGTCTAAAAAGCATCAACAGGCGTTCGATATCTTAAAAGCGGAATAATGTAGCTCACCTAACTTAAAAATCCCTGACTTTAATAAGGAATTTTTTTTTTATTGCAACAGACGCCTCAGACCAAGGGGTAAGAGAGGTACTACTTCAGTAATATGATAAACAGTTCTTTCCTATAGCTTTTTATTCACGTAAACTAAAGCCCTCTGAAAGTAAATATGCAGTAATAGGCAAGGAAGGGCTAGGTATCTTTAACTCACTAGTACATTTTAAGTTCATAATCTACGGCTATCCTGATAAAATCCTTACTGACCATGAGTCACTTACCGAGTTTTTCAAAGGCTTTAATCACAGTCCCAAGGGAACTCGGTGACATATGATCATTCAGGTTTTGGAGCCAAGTTAAGATATCTAATTGGGAAAGCAAATATCATAGCTGACGCATTATCCCGCAATCCCGCACCATACTGCAAGGAGCCATTAACCCTTAAACGCCGACTGGACGTATTTTACGTCGACATTTTTTGTCTCTCGGGTGCCGACTGGACGTATTTTACATCGACATACAAAAGTTTTTTTAAAAATTCGCGGAAAAATACTTTTAGGCCTACCAGCCGAAAACTCTTGAATCACGCGCCTTGGGGGATGCTGGGAGTTCACGGATCAAGGTGTTGTTTTGTTTACAATCGTTACGCAGGCGCGCAAGCGCGAATTTCTTTCTTGCCGCACTAAAAAGTATCTGTGACACATCTCTGAAATTATTTCGTCACTTTGACATAATTTTTGTACCATTTTAAATTAGCCGTTACATAGAGTATTATATATGAAAATGTGCGCATTTTTATGTAGAATACAACAAAAAAATACTCATGATTGTAGCTTTTATCAGTTTAAGATATTTTCATATAAATAACGATAAGTGCCAAAATTTCAACCTTCGGTCAACTTTGACTCTACCGAAATGGTCGAAAAACGCAATTGTAAGCTAAAACTCTTATATTTTAGTAATATTCAATCATTTAACTTAATTTTGCAACTAATTGGAAGTGTCTAGCACAATATTTCGATTTATGGTGAATTTATGAAAAAACATTTTCCTTACGTCCGCGCGGTAACTCTTCCGAAAATAATCATACATGCGATTGTGGTAATGTTTGCACCATTTTAAATTAGCCGTTACATAAAGTTTTATATATTAAAATGTGCGCAATTTAATGCACAATACAACTAAAAACAACCCATGGTTGTAGCTTTTATCAATTTGAAATATTTTCATATAAAAAAAATGATAAGCGTGACAAATTTCAAACCTTCGGTCAATTTTGACTCTACCGAAATGGTCAAAAAACGCAATTGTAAGCTAAAACGCCTATATTCTAGTAATATTCAAGCATTTACCTTCATTTTGCAACAAATTGGAAGTCTCTAGGGCACAATATTTTTTCGATTTATGGTGAATTTATGAAAAAAATAACATTTTCTTTACGTCCGCGCGGTAACTCTTCCGAAAAAATCATACGTGCGATTGTGGTAATGTTTGCACCATTTTAAATTAGCCGTTACATAACGTTTTATATATGAAAATGTGCGCAATTTCATGTATAATACAACAATAAATAGTTGAAGGTTGTAGCTATTCTCATTTCGAAATATTTGCATATAAATCACGATAAATAGAAAAAAACCACGTTCGGTCAAATTTGACTCTACCGAAATGGTCGAAAAACGCAATTGTAAGATAAAAAACTCTACAGTCTAGTAATATTCAGTCATTTATCTTCATCGTGAAACAAATTCGAAGTCTCTAGCACAATATTTAAATTTATGGTGAATTTTAAAAAAAAACTTTCCTTCCCTCCGCTCGCGCTTTCTCCGACACAAATCTCCGAAATGCGTAAGTCCCATTCTCGGAATATTTGCTCCGTTTCATATTAGGCATTTCATGAGTTTTATATATGAAAATGTGCGCAATTTCATTTAGAATAAAACGAAAAATATTTGAAAGTTGTAGCTTTTCTTATTTCCGAAATAATTGCATATAAAAAAAATATATATATATTAAAAACTACATTCGGTCAACTTTAGCTCGTCAGATATGGTCGAAAACTGCATTTGGAAGCTAATATTCTTACAGTATAGTAATATTCAATCATTTGTCTTCATTCTGAAACATATTGGAAGTCTCTAGGACAATATTTAGATTTAGGTGGGAATTTTTGAAAAAAAAAAAAATATGTGTTTACGTAAGCGCGTACGAATTCATGCATTATTTTGTGATAATATTTTCTCTGTGTTGCTTTTATCGTTTTACAATGTGTTATATATCAAAATGATCGCAATTTAGTGCACATTACAACGAAAAAAAAAGTAACTTGTTACCTTCAACCGTTTTGCGCACAGCGCGATTTGAATACAATTATATATGAAATTTCGTTTTTGCGCTATCATATATCGCATTATTTATATATGATAATGATAATTTTTTTCATTTCTGATGGTTGCATACTAAACTTCAAGCAATGACAAAAAAAGGAGCCAAAAATGAACTCTTAATCTTGAAAACTAAGCGCGCTGTGATTTTTTGAAAAAAATATTTTTTCCGCTTACGCGCTCACTCTCAAACCCCTCCGGCATACGGGAGTCATTTTTTTATTTACCGCTCCGGCGTTTAAGGGTTAATTGGACTAAAAAATATAGAAACATCCGTGCCTATTGTTAAAACCGTATCTAAACAAGAAAATTCATTAACCCAAGAGATCGCGAGCATTGAATATCTGGGTCGGAGCGCAGAATTGTTACAAACTAAACAAAACAAGAGTCAACAGCGATAAGCAAAACAATAAACATTTCGAACGGAAACAGGGTCAGCAGCAATAATCATAACAATAAACACTTCGAACGGAAATAGGGTCAGCAATAAGCAAGAAAATAAACACTTCGAACGGAAACCCTAAAGCAGAAGTATATTTAAAGTATGTGTATCAGAATTATGTAATCAATTGTAATATTATATGTAGGTCCGTGACGAGGAAAACCCGAAGAACACAGCAGGTGACTAACGACCAGGTAGTAATAATAATCTCTTCTATACCAATCGTCCTAAACTGGTTGCATTCCGTCATCCAGGGTTCCCTATTATGTCACAGAAAGCCAAATCACTATTTTACTGGCCTACAATGCTTACAGATATAAAAAGCACATAACTAATTGTAACACGTGTCATGAAAACAAAGGATACACTAAGACACCTGTCAGTTTAGGGGGGACCTATCCTGTGCCAAATCAATCCTTGAAAGAATACGTAGAATTATTAACAGAATTACGAGTCTGACAGAGGAAATAAACACTTCTTAGTGTTAATAGTTTTCCTTGACACGTTATATAGAATTAATAGCACTAACAAACACCGCATTGAGTGCGCTAGGAATATTTATGAGTGCTAAATCAGTAAACATGGAATTCAACGCATAATAATCTGTGACTCGGGTGGTGTAAATCAATAATAATCTCCTTAATCTCATTTTGAGAATTCCTTTCCATTAAGAAAACCAATAATATATTTTATCACCCAGAGTCAATCGGTTTGGTAGAATAAGAGATAAATAAGAAAGTGTCAATGTCTTACGAGTTACAACTTGTGATATTGGATCCGAACTGGATTATAGCGGTTCTCGCGGTTTTAAATACCTTTATCATTCATATCTTGTATCTATAGAATTGATACCGCAAGTAGCCTTAGACGGTACGCCGCTAGAACACTTTTCCACATATTCAAGCCAACCATTAATTTATCAAATATATATAAAAAATATATATAAATAAATAAATATAAAAAATAAAATAAATATGGATACAAGTGGAGTCGATATAATACACTCCGTAAGAAGTCGGAAGGGTTACAAATTATAACAAAAAGGGAATCACGATAAAATCAATAAGCAAAACGTAACCATAGGTTGATTAAATATCCAAAATATATAGCATAAGATTTGAACTCTAACTTAACGCTTTAGTAATGACAAATAAGCTAAAAGTTCAAACACATATCAAACGACTGACATATTGTCTGTCCCGGTGATTTATATTCGTAGTCAATGAAAAAAAAAATAAAATAAAATAAAATAAATAAATAAAATAAAATAAAATAAAATAGATTTTGAAGTCAGGAAGTCTAGAAGTGAAAATGTTATCTATGGAATAATCCTATATGGATCTGATAGGGCAAATAATATATATAGAATTTGTATGGAAACCTTTTTCATTAGTTTGAATACGAAATATCTAATTTAACATAATTACATTTATTTACAATCATGCAGATTTCCAACATGAAACTAATATATTGTTCAATTTTGGTACTGTTTTTTTTCAGACATTCTTCTCGTGTGGGTCGAGTATTAAAAAACAAAAAAAGCTTATACTAAAGTCGTATTTATTACAGCAAGTAACGTAACTCTTAGCTGGCTGAGAGCAATCTCCTGCCAGGACGACGTCATCAGTTCTGAAGGTGCATGGCGCGTCTGCCGACTCATCGTTGTTCTTTTTAACCTCAATAAACCGCTTGCGAAGCAGGTTGACTGGAGAGAGGAATGCTTAGCTCATGAACTTCACATGTGGTTCATAGGTCACGATGACATGACATAGCCATAACCTATTCTAATCCGTGTGTGCAATGCAACTCGCGATCGTTTTAAAATTAATAAACAAAATAAGCAAATAGAATTTCTATAACAACAAAATGAATTAATTTTTTCTGAACCTCATAGACATTTAGAAGTATCAAGTCATGTATATGAAAAATTTACTTGCAACATTAGCCTATGACAATTCAAGTAAATCACATTCATGGGAAAATGTCACATTTTCTTGGAAAACCTAAAGTTTATATAGAAATTAGTTACATAGGGGTTCTTTCGTTGCATCTCTAGCCTATTAATAAAGTTTTTAAAATTAACCTCTGAGGATGCGCGCGAGAAAATTGAATATGAAACTTTTGTTAGGGGCACATAGGATCAGATTTTATCACAACTTAATTTCAGTTAGCATAGAGAAATACAGAATCATGATTAATATTCTCTTTGACTCTTATGTTGCCTGGCAATCTTACAAATAGCTCCGTTTTCCACTTCTTTGTCTAGTAACTTACTACCAGTAATATCGAATTTTCTTTGGGATTCGTAATGATATCTGTTTATTTTTTATAATTATGGATATTTTTACAGTCATCATAGACCTGGATAGGTTCACTCATTGTTAATGCCATGGATAAAAAAGTTTGTACAGCTGACTCTTTTGAATTCCACAAATATCAGCGAATTCATGTGGGTTAAGTCTGGTTCTAAATGGCTTTCTCCCTCCCGTATTTGACGTTCTGAATTTACTTTGCCCTTGTGACAAGTATAATTTCACTTGCAGGCTGATTAATGGAACCTGGTTACAGTATCCTGCAGTACGAGAGTTTCACATCGCAACTTCAAAAAATTGTTCGTCGCTGTGGACGACGGCAGTCGAGTAACAACCGCCTACAATGTGAAAGGAATACACACCATCATAAGTGACTTCTTCGACCGACACCGTCGTTAATCTCTTTTTAATGCGGAATGCTCCGACAATTACGACCAGAAGGATATTCAACTCTACTTTGCTGGCGAAGGACTCGTGCTGGGGGTGATTTTATTCATCACGAATGTAATCGTGTGGCTTAGGATGCAGAGAACAAGTATGAGGCCGAAATAGAACATTGGACCCCGCCAGGCAATTTTCCCCTTGTTTTAACCATTTGGAATTGGCCATTTCATTTGGCTATAGGTGGTTGTCTGGAACTGTGTAATGGACGAAAAGTTGTTCGAATGTATCCTATATATATAAAGTATCATGTATCCTATATATAAATGATCATGAATAACAGAATCAAAATATATTTTTGCGTGTACGCACTAGGAATCTATATATAAATGATCATAAGTAACAGAGTCGAAATATATCTTTGCGTGTACGCAATAGGAATCTATTTAAAGTGCACATATATTAATCATAATTATATGAATCCATATACATATATATAAATCAATCAGGTAGCCTATAATCAATCTGTTACCTTTTATCTTACCAATAACTGCAGTTATATATGAGTTAGTATATGGATTAATGAATCAGACATATAACAGTTAGCATAAAAATCAACGAATCAATCAGCATAAACATTAATAATTTTATCAATTCATATATGAAATTTTTATCAGTTAAAATATGATTTTTATCATGTTATCAGAGTACATTAGTATTTTCTGTAGCATATGTATCTTAATGAGATGAAGTGAAAAACTGTATCAGTATATATCACGTGATCACTATTATTTACCAATATCATTATGTTTTATATCTTTTTTACTTGAATCTGTATTGTGTACACCATGAATTTATTTTACTTATAAGTATTTTCTATATATATATATATATATATATATATATATATATATATATATATATATATATATATATATATATATTCACATAGTGTCTGTATCACACTCCTATAAGTCAAATGCAAGTCAAGCTTGAGTAATATTCAGTAGTTGGTTTTGGTAGCTGACCGAGCTTTTATGTAAGTGATTACATAATAAAAATATGGAATGTTATTCCATATATATAAAAGACTAAAACTAAAGAGGTCAACCAGATTGCTTGCAGGAATGTGATCAGACCAGAGACGATAAAGTATGTAGGCTAAGATGAAGTGCCGTCACTTGTATTCATTCATTTGTTTTGAAACATTAGTCCAAGCTCCCTGCCTGAGACAACTACCGCGACCTATAATTCAAACGGCCTACGTGATCTATAGTGTGTCTCATTTTGTATGTATGTTCATATGTTCGAGCTACTGTCTGCTCCTTTATGACTTGTAACCGAGATGGTAGTCACAGAATAGAGTTAGCCATCATCATTGGCAGACCTGTACCTCTTTACCTAAGCTTTATCATGTAGAGATAATAGAATTAGCCATCATCATTGGCAGAAGCAATCAAGCTATCGTCATTAGAAGACCTGTACAATCATACCTGATCTTCACCATGTAATTTCAGAAGAATATATGTATTTTTATTCTTCGTTTTTTCTACAAGAACCTCACATCATTGCCGAATCATCATGAGTTTAACACATCGTCGTCATAACCAAGAAGATAATACCGACTTCGTAAGTGATCTACAAACCCCAAGACACTCCAATGAATATGGAAGTGCAATACCAAACGACTTAGCGTAAGATTATCGCAAGTCTAACATTACCTCATAGGGCGCCTTATTATACAAGGCAATCAGCCCTAAACTATATATATATAGTATATATATATATATATATATATATATATATATATATATATATATATATATATATATATATATATATATATGAGTGTGAGTTGCACCATATGAAAATCAGTAGATTGTTGGGGATGATATTTACTTACACATGTGTGCAAATGGAAATATTAAGTATATCTTAATTTCACCCGACCATTGAAGTGATTAACAGCTCTCCTAGGGCTGGCCCGAAGGATTATATTTTGCAAATGGAGATACAACTGTGTTGTTATGCATGTTTAAGATTGAAAGCTCCTAAGTCCAATTGGTGATCTTTGATTTTTTTACTTCAATTGAAATTGTAATAAAGAAGTAAAAATTAGAACAGTTATCTGTTCAAAAGTATGTTTTCTCAAGGTATTCGAGATCTTTTCACCCATCGCCCTCTTACGTCACCCGTCAACAAGAGATCTAACCGTAGATAACATCAGGTGTCAGTTACAGGCAGCTTCTAAAATGTTTACAAAAGCCGCTTTTGATAATTTTTTGCCTTGCTCTTTCCGTCTGTATCAACTCGTAATACCTGCAATAAGGTCGGGAATGAGTTGTGAAATCGACCCTGATGCTTCAACTTGTCATTTATCTTAATATACTGGGAAATTATACTCTGGAAGTTTCTGATTCTGTCTTTTTCCTTGGACCTTTTCTGAACTCCTCAAGATTATGTAATTTTCTAAGAATCTTCTGTATGAGATGGTATTTGTAGATATAATTTTTATGAAAATATCACTATAAGAACCAGAAGCCGAGTGATGATAAAAATTATATCTACAAATACCATCTCATACAGAAGATTCTTAGAAAATTACATAATCTTCAGGAGTTCAGAAAAGGTCTACAATTGTATTTCATTAGCTCCTTGACATTGTCAAGGAGCTAATGAAATACAATTGTAGAGAAAGGTCTCAGGTACACAACAAGATCAAGAATACCAGATGGTTAATTGTCAAAAGGGTAAAAATTAAAAGAGATAATCCAGGATTGTTGGATATCACACGGTCACAAACCTAAACTAACCTAAATTACAAAATATCTTTACAGTCCAAAACATGTAAAAACTGAATATATTAATTTTGTTGCTTATATTTATCTACAACTTTTTTCATTATGAGAGCATCCAGTTTAAATAAACCAAGACTTAAATTTAGAACATTTCTATTATTTGACTTGATGAAACAAGATTTAATGATATTCCTTTTAACTGTGTCATTACATGGGATTAAGGCTCTTGCTTGACTCCAGTTAATAGGATGATCTAAATCTCTCATATGTACGAATAATGCATTCGATATTTGCCCACTTCTCACTGAATATTGGTGCTGTTTGAGACGTTGTGAAAGAGATTTACCGGTCTGTCCGTAATAGACTTTATCACACTTTTTGTAAGGAATTTCATATATGCAGCCTGGAAGATCTTTAGGAGAATTTTTGATTACTAAACTCTTGACATTAATATTACTGTAAACAACATTTATGTTAAAAAGCTTTAAAATTCTAGGAATATCTAAAAACCTTTCATCATAGGGTAATTTTAGAATTTTATGCTTACTAAATTCAAGTTTGTCATTAGTTGAATAACATGTTTTTCTAGCTCTTTTCCATGCCACATCTACAAAAGTCCTTGCGTATTTAAGTTTCAATGCAATATCATGAATGGTTTTAATTTCAGCGTCGGGCTACAGACACGTAAAACCCTTAGGAGCATCCCAGAAAAAACAGAATTTAACATTTTTATGGTGATTGGAGTAGTAATGAACAAAAAAGGCAATGTTAGTTGATTTTCGAAAGATTGAAAAGGTGAAATTTCTATCATTTCTATGGACAGTTACATCAAGAAAATTCAAATTACAATTTCTTTCTTCCTCTACAGTAAATTTTATGGAAGGGACTAAATTATTAAGATTATTAAGGAATTCCTGGAGATTTTCGTGAACTGGCCAAATACAGAAAATATCATCCACATACCTTAACTATATATCTTTTTGGGGCAAAATTCTTGGTAAGAGTTTTGCCCAAAAAATTCCATGTAAATATTGCTAAGGACAGGAGATAAGTGATTACCCATAGCCATGCCAAACTTTTGTAAAAAAAATTCCCCATTAAAACAAAATTTACTATCTTTGATACATAACCTTATGAGACTAATGAGGTTTGCTACACTTAAGGGAATGTCATGACGTTCTAATTCATCCTCCAAATATTCAAGTAAGTCATCTACAGGCACTTTTGTAAATAAAGAGACAACATCAAAACTAACCATATTAAAATCAAAATTCAAATTTAAACTATTCAATTTGTTTATAAAATCAACATTCGTGTTAGAAATGTTTCCTACCAAAGGAGTAAGAATTTTTACAAGCCATTTAGATAAATTATACGTAACTGAGCCCACTGAACTAATGATTGGTCTGATAGGGTTATTGACTAAACCATACATATAAGGTAGGGAGGCACATTGTGGTGTAAACTGTTTAATTAAATGGTCCAAGCCCTTCAAAATGGATTTAATTTGTTTATTAAAATGTGAGTTCATTGTCTGTGTAGGGTCATACCTCAGTTTCGTATAAGTTTCAGTATCATTTAGCAATGTCATTATTTTACTTACATAGTCACTTTTATTCATTATTACCACTGCATTAGATTTATCTGCTTTTGTCACTTTCACTGTTTCGTCTTCTTTAATTTTCTTAAAAGCCTGGAGAAATCTCACAGGTACATTAGGGGGAGAGGGTTTACTCATAGCACCATACACAATACCTTTACTAATATTGATATCATCAGGGCATAGGTTTTGATTAAATTTTTCCAAATAACAAAAGAATTTGGAAATATCGACACAGCCCAGGTTACCATTAAATACATGAAAGCTTAACCCATATCCCAAAGCCGCTGTCATAGCACTATCCACTGGTTTGTCAGATAAATTAATCACGAAGTCCACATTGGCATGCTTAGTCCAGTCGCTTTCAGCAATAAGACTCTTCAGCTTGACTTGAAGCTTCATTTCAAGATGGTTGCCGCACTTTCTCAATTTTCCGCAGTTTATTGACGCTGAAATTAAAACTATTTATGATATTGCATTGAAACTTAAATACGCAAGGACTTTTGTAGATGTGGCATGGAAAAGAGCTAGAAAAACATGTTATTCAACTAATGACAAACTTGAATTTAGTAAGCATAAAATTCTAAAATTACCCTATGATGAAAGGTTTTTAGATATTCCTAGAATTTTAAAGCTTTTTAACATAAATGTTGTTTACAGTAATATTAATGTCAAGAGTTTAGTAATCAAAAATTCTCCTAAAGATCTTCCAGGCTGCATATATGAAATTCCTTGCAAAAAGTGTGATAAAGTCTATTACGGACAGACCGGTAAATCTCTTTCACAACGTCTCAAACAGCACCAATATTCTGTGAGAAGTGGGCAAATATCGAATGCATTATTATTACATGAGAGATTTAGATCATCCTATTAAGTGGAGTCAAGCAAGAGCCTTAATCCCATGTAATGACACAGTTAAAAGGAATATCATTGAATCTTGTTTCATCATGTCAAATAATAGAAATGTTCTAAATTTAAGTCTTGTTTTATTTAAACGTGATGCTTTCATGATGAAAAAAGTTGTAGATAAATATAAGCAACAAAATTAATATATTCAGTTTTTACATGTTTTGGACTGTGAAGATACTTTGTAATTTCAGTTAGGGTCAAATCTGTTTTGGTTTGTGACCTTGTGATATCCGATAATCCTGGATTATTTCTTAATTTTTACCCTTTTGACAATTAACCATCTGGTATTCTTGATCTTGTTGTGTACCTGAGACCTTTCTCTCCAATTGTATTTTATTAGCTCCTTGACAATGTCTTAGTAAAGACGAAAGTGCTTGGATTTCTGACTATCATTTCCCTGTGGTATTCGCTTTTATAATGAAGTCACGTGCATTTACTGTGATTTTTTAAGCAATAATATATATATATATATATATATATATATATATATATATATATATATATATATATATATATATAATATATATATGAAATGCCACCAAGGCAAATAAGGCAAATGCATTCATACTATGTGTGTGTGTGTTTTAGTATGAAAGCATTTGCCTTGGTGCAGTATATATATATATATATATATATATATATATATATATATATATATATATATATATATATATATGTATACACACTGCACCTAGGCAAATGCTTTCATACTAGAACACACACACAATAAATACATTCACTCATGTTCCTCTTACATACATACAAAAAAAAAGTATATTGAAATTCTGAATTAGTCAAGTAACTTTTTAAAATTTTGTTTTAAAATTCATTAAACGCTCTGAAGGTTTTATATTTTATAAATAAATCACAGTTCCTCACAAAAGTGAAAATTAGATCTACTGAAAATTTAAAAGATGCTGACAAGATTTCTTTTATTGGTATATTTCCAAAAGTTGACCATCTGGTATTCTTGATCTTGTTGTGTACCTGAGACCTTTCTCTCCAATTGTATTTTATTAGCTCCTTGACAATGTCTTAGTAAAGACGAAAGTGCTTGGATTTCTGACTATCATTTTCCTGTGGTATTCGCTTTTATAATGAAGTCACGTGCATCTACTGTGATTTTTTAAGCATAATATATATATATATATATATATATATATATATATATATATATAAATGCACCAAGGCAAATGCATTCATACTAGTGTGTGTGTGTGTTTTAGTATGAAAGCATTCGCCTTGGTGCAGTATATATATATATATATATATATATATATATATATATATATATGTGTGTGTATGTGTGTGTGTGTGTGTGTATGTATACAAACTGCACCTAGGCAAATGCTTTCATACTAGAGCACACAGACTATTAAAAGGACAATAAGAGGTACTATACGGTTTGAAAATAATTCTCTGCCACCACTTCCACAATGCCGTAGTGAATTGACTTTCACAGACGAATATACAAAATTGTGCAGAGGTGAAAAATTTTTGCTATTTGATTCTGGGCCTACTGAGGAACGGATAGTAATCTTTGCTACTCAGCGAAACACAAATATTCTTGCGAATTCTGACCATTGGTATGGGGACGGTGCATTTAAAACAGTTCCACTAATATTTTACTAACTCTATACATTCCATGGATTCCAAAAAAATTTTGCTATTCCACTCATTTATGCTTTATTATCCGATTAATCGGAATCAATTTACAGTATGCTACTAGAGAAGATTGAAGAGCATACATCGTTTTCGGTCCCATCCTCTATAACAATTGACTTTGAACCTGCCATGATAAAGGCATGTAGAAAAGAAATTCCAGGTGCATCTTTGAAAGGATGTTTCTTTCATTTCTGTCAGTGTATCCTTCGTGTTATACAAACAAATGGACTGAAACAAAGATATGAAATGGATGCGGATTTCGCCTTAAATGTACAGTGATGCTCAAATCTCATGCGACATGACTCCATAGGACTTCGTTCAAAATTCACTAACTGGCAACCTAGCATGCTCGATATTGATCTATTATTTCAATGCGAAAACGCGATTATTGCATACAATAAAGCCATAATATGTTTCATAAGAGTGAAATCTGTCAGATATTTCAAAACTGTAGCCAAATTTCAGAAAAAAACTCTTCCGAAACATTTTCAAAACGTTCGTACACACATCGCTGAAGCAGTTGACCAAAATGAAGTCGTCATCAAACATCAATTCAAATTTTAATAAAAAAAAAAACGAAAAAATTGTCATAACGTTCATAATGCTTCTAAAGCAAGCATAAAATTTGAAATAGTCCTATTTGATTGCTTTTACACCTCAATGCTGAAAAAAATGTAAATATGTATATACAAAAGTAGAATGCGCCCACCTATATCAGCGTGTGAGGGGAGCGTGTGTGACGTGTCGGTGCAACAACAACCACTCGGTGTAACATAAGAAGGTCTACACTGAGTAGCGACAATGAAATTATCTTTGAAAACATTTACGTTATATGTGTTAGAGGAATATTTGGATTTTCATATATAATCATTTGTTATAATTCTTAAATATTTAAAAAAATGAGGGCATACTAGCAAATGTTCGCGTATGCAATTATTCTTTTGTCAAAGCCAAGATATTGTTCCTAGGCCTCGGTGTCAGATTTCTTTACTTTACACTTAACACTCACATCTCTCTATTAACAATTTCTGCCCAGAATGCAAGAGAGGTTATTTACACATTCTTGCACTTCAAGTTACGTTATGAAAGAATAAATTAAGACACCAAAAGCGAGCAGAAGGACTTTTAAGAATATAATATTCTAAACCAGTTGAAAAACAAGTGTTCCATACGCCTTAATATTAATACATATGCTTTTGCGATTAATGGCCATCTTCTCCATATAATCAAAATCAAAATCGTCATCATCTTTTATTCCTCAAATAACAGGTAATCTTTACAAATAAAACATTCGCAACAGATTACATTTCAGAAGGCTTAGAAACTTTTTTAGGTCTATAAATCAATTTGCTACATACAAGGAGCTTAAGCACGGCCTAAAACTTCAACATTCAAAGAAAACTGGTCGTAATTCATATTCCTATCGTATTCCTCAAAGAACAGGTAATCTTTACAAATAAATTCATTAGTAACAGATTACATCTCAGAAGGCTTAGATGATTTCTTTAGGCCTATGAAACATTTTGCAGCATACATACAGGCAGCTTAAACACAGCATAAACTTCAACATTCCAAGAAAGCTTGTTGTCATTCATATTCCTACTTTGAAAATGTTGTTATGACTGTTGACTTATTAGGTCTACTGTCATAAAGCTGCAGACGTGGTTATGTTGACCAGTCCGAGGAGCATGTTAAGTGTGCTTTCATTGATGGCACCGCTTACTTAATCACACCGCACTGTGAACTAAGCAACGTAAAAAAAAAAAAAAATCAGTTCAAATCACACAGATTACGAATCATACCAATGCATAAAAGGGTTCATATTTATATAACCATTAGGAAAATAGGGATAGCTGTGAATTCGAAAATTTGTCGACATGTATGAAATTAGAAATAAAATGAAAAAGTTTAACATTACTTGGCAACGTCACGTTGAGTCAGAATCTGAACGATACAAAAAGAATAATGTCGCATGAGATTTGAGCACCACTGTACGTTATTTACCTGCATTAGCATATGTTCCTGTTCATATGGTTGTTGATTCATTTGAATTATTTTGTGATAACGACGTGTTTTCTCCAGAATTACAAAATGTTGTAAATTATTTCGAAGATACATGGATAGGCCGGCCCCATAGAAGAAATCGCAGTAGACCGCCAAGATACGAACTCATGATGTGGAATGTTTATGAGGACTTTTTGAACTCTGTAGCAAAAACAAATAATGCAGTTGAGGGATGGCATAGAGCATTTGAAACTCAGGTAGCTGGACACCATCTAAGAAAGAGCAAAACTTTAACGATGTAAAAATCGATCAATATCTGGCGGGTAATTCATGTAAACCACAGTGAAAGAAATATCGCTGTTCTTCTGAACGGTTAAAAAAAGGTTGTTGATAATTATCATTCCAATACGAGTATTTGATTATTTGAGAGCAGTAGCCCATAATCTTGGGTTTTTATTTTAATAGATTAATATTTTTACACTTTTGTTGTACTTATGGTCATTCGTTTACATTTTAATAAATATTTTTACACTTTTATTGTACTTTTAGTATTCTTTTTACTTTAATAAACATTTTTACACTTTTAGTATACTTATAGTTATTCTTAATAACACTTATTTTAATATACATTTTTACACTTTTATTGTACTTATAGTTATTTTTAATAACACTTATTTTTAAAATATTTTTACACTTTTATTGTACTTTTGATTTATTTTTATAAAAATTACAAACTATTTCAAACTTTTTTCCTGATATAATACTAGAAGGTTTACTTGGGTTTCGGTGAAATGTGTATTCGATAAATAGTGTATGTCGGTAAATTGTTGTCAGTGAAATCGCCGGCTCCCTTATGTATATCCTCGATGAGGTTCTAGGATATAATATGAAATTGCCTATTCAGTTCGTTTCTCGTCCGATTTTCAGATGTATTCTTGTCTCGAGAATGGAGGGAACTCTTTGTTTGCTAGTATTCCTTGTGACCTTTTCCGAACAGTAGATGGTTACCTTGGTTGTCCTTCCGCCTCTTGGTGGGGTCTTTAGTAAGTGCTAAGGAATAGAATAAATCATTCGACCTGATCTATTCTTAGTCTCACCGGGCAATGGAGTTTACACAATCAAATAGAAAGACAAGTCTGCATGAATAATCATCTCCAGTCTCCTAGTAGAATGAACTCTCATTACAAATATGAACACATGGCATTAAAGGCAAGAAAAAATAGCAATTGGCAGCAAGAACAAAAAAAAATCCATGAAACACTCTTGTTAGGACATTTTGTATGAGAAGGGAAGGCCAGTATGAGAATTATCGTAAATGATCTGGCACATCATTCAGTTACCACATTGGGCATGCTGTATAAAATTTGTCATTTTATGGATTATTCTCTGTATTCAAATTTTCACCACAATACCATCAGTCACATTACCTAGGTAAATAGTTACTAACAGCCCTGCCATTTCGCGTTTGATATAATTGATCTAGTAGTTACTGATTTTTTAAGAGCATGAAAACAAGTGACATTTTAACGAAGAATACCTGCTCCCCCACACATGGAACCTTATGCAAATGTGGTGTCGAGAAATAATGTCAAAATGATTGAGATATGATTGTTACATGGTTCTTGCACCGTATTTGTTGATACCTTCATGATGACACAATATGCAATTATTGCAATAAAAATACGCAAGGATTCTCAGAGAGATGCAGTTAATTAGTTTCACAAAGATCATTGACTCATTGCCCTTTTGCGACCGAGTTTAAAGGCGCAGCGGGGAGAAGCCAATAATGAATACGCTGAGTAGCCCCTTTTCTTTCTACCCAAGTCGGTTGAAACCATTACAATTTTTTGGTGCTAGATGGAGTACTGAGTACCAGGGTAAATGATCACTCTGCCGATCTTCCTTAATTATCACAGAGAGCAGCCACACTGCCAACACTGTACGTTGTGTGATAGATAGGTTTGCAACTAAGGCCGAGTAATTCTTAATTTCTAACATCACGTAGCTCATCATCCCTTCCGACATCATGTTGCTTGTGCAGGATTTTTGGTATTGAGCAGATGTCAGACTTCTAGTGGTGAAGTTTAAACATTCCCTGGTAGTTCATTCATTGCTTAAATCAAAAGGAATGTAATAGATATGCATAAAAAAAAAAAGAAAATCCTGCTTGTAAACAAGTACTTGACCTAAACTCAATACGTGGTTTGCCGCTCTTCCCCCCCAAACACCTGTGGATGTTTAGTTTCCAAGTGTTTTTGGATGTTTACATTTTCTCCTGAGCACACGTATTGCGAATCTCCGTTACTAAGCCACAGTCCTTCTCGTCAGTGACTCAGAAATAAAGTCGAAACCGGTCAGGACCTACACCCAGGATGTTTTATATTCACCTGTTTTTAACTGGTGTATAAAGATCATGTGTCATTATGATTATATATATATATATATATATATATATATATATATATATATATATATATATGTGTGTGTGTGTGTGTGTGTGTGTGTGTGTGTGTGTGTGTGTGTATGTAGGTATATATATTTCTATTTTACGAGATACTTGTAGGTTGTATCCTGCTTTTGGAATGAGGCTCCTAACCCTACATCTTATTCTGCTCTCGAAATAATCCATTGTGATCTACCAACTACCAGATACATGAATGACTTCTTGGGTCAAGAGAGACCTGCGTTAACTAAAGTTGTGTATGAGAACGAGTGATTCACTTTCTTATAATGTTGCTGCCGTCCTTTTTTTCGTTGATTTTGTATTCATTACAGCATTTTCCAGAAATATCTTCTTTTTATAGGTCAATTTTTCGAGTTTATAGTTTTATTTGGCAGGGATCGATTACTAATCACTGTTCAAGTACTTGAAAACAGTTCTTGGATCTGGAAAAAATATGAAGTGTTTAAACAACGCTTTACGTAGTAATAAAAGGTGCATTGCAATCAGAGCCATCGTCTCACTGGGTGTGGCCGTCTTCCCAAAAACAAATACTGTCGCACAAAACTAGTTTCACTGACCCTTTATGAAGCGTCAGAGGCAGAAGTTATAGGGCAAGTTTCACGTACGTCTGTCCAACCAAGTGCAACGGATTTAGTGTTCCATATTTTATGTAATACTATGCGGGGCAGGGTTGTGGACATACAGAAATATAATCCGGGATATGTGAAGACATATACTTACGTAACCAGTTACGTTTATCTGTATAGCACTGTAACTGTAAATATGTTATTTAATTTGGTCGACAACTGTATTTTTCATTATCTTCTCTAAGGTCATTCATAATAATTGTAGGCTCTTCTTCCTTGTGGTGAATCATAAGTGAGTATAATACTTTTGCGGCAATTGATTTCATCTTGACGTTTCTTTATGAACTCTTTGGGGAGGTTTGCTCTTCGACGCCACGTCTTGGAACGTTTCCCTTATTAATTATCCGCAACTGCTGTAGTATACGAAATGCCAAAGGTCAGCCCTCTTGAAAAGTGAATGCTTACGTCATTTATTTACTAGATTATACTATCAGTTCTTGACACACACTAACTACTTAATTGCCAACTCTCTCTCTCCTCTCTCTCTCTCTCTCTCTCTCTCTCTCTCTCTCTCTCTCTCTCTCAAAAGAAAAATAAGTAAAAGTAAATAAAAACTAACAACTGGAGGCGCTTCCTAATTTTAATTATTAATTTCATTTACGTGGCTTGTGCCTGCGTCTAGCAGTTAGTATCAGCCTTCTTAAGACTATCTAGCACCGAGAAAATAAGCTTGGTTATTACGAATCTCTATGGTTTGAGGCCACCTACGCGTAAAGCTCATAAATATGAAGCCATAAAAGGATTAAATTTAGCATAAAAGAGAGTGAAACACCAGCTCGAATTGCAGTGAATGCAAGTTTCCTTTTGAGTCAACTAATCTTCTTTTCATCGGGAAGTTTGCCTTTAGTTACTTGCCCCTCGGGATGAAGAGTTATTCGCTGATTAGATGTGCTGTCGACATTTTATCTTTAGTAGTAATGCTATTAACGTCCCTTGATATCAATGGCTGTGTCCAAACCGGCAAACCTTGGGATGAAAAACATAGCTTGCGCATCTAGAAGTAATTACTGGTCAAACTGGAACAAACCTTACAGCACCTACTATGGTATTTTTCATTTGTTCTACTACTATTCTTGTTTTATTGTATTATTTTACTATTGAATTTCTTTTGGTTGAAACCGCTAGTTTCTGGTAACGGTATTTCGTATACCTATGATTTTAGGCTTTTCTTGGCTACATAAATTGTAAACTTTTGCTCTTTCCTTAATAAACACCCCAAGAAGAGGTCCGTTGGAGGACGAAGCTGTGGGGCATATTCTAACAAAAACACTTCATTTTCCCATGTGGAATACAATTGAATCACACATCTTCGTGACCAAGAAGATTACCAGTGTATATATATATATATATATATATATATATATATATATATATATATATATATATATATATATATGTGTGTGTGTGTGTGTGTGTGTGTGTGTGTGTGTATGTGTGTGTGTATAATTTGTATATATGTATGTATCTGTATAAGTATATGATTATTTGTTTATACGTTGAACTCACAAAAAGACATGAGGTTTTAATGAAAAATAACACAGGGAATGAACAAAATAAAAGGCATAAATGCTGTGCTGCTGTTACTTTCTACATTTTCAAATGTTCTGGCACACTATAGCAGAAATTTATATCATACATAGTGGAGGTTAATTTAGGCAGTCTGAAAGAATAGGTGTTATAAAGCATTTTTTTTTTCAATGTTGGTTAGGCTACTCACAAATTTTGTTTGTTTTCGGAGAACAAATAACAAGAACATCCTTTTTTTGATAGATGTACATAAGGGCCTGGTTAATGTATACCATAAAATCCGTCATGTTACGTTTTTATTATGAAAAAATAAGTGAATGACTTTTCAATATTTCTTTCCTGCTATTCATATTCCTATCAAAACTTTTACAAATTATGATCTGACATATTTGTCCCTAACATGTTATTAGAGGAAACCAAATTTTAAGCACCTGGCCAGTTAATAACACTGATTTTTCTCTTGAAATAAAGTAAAATTCCAGTGCTATACTGAGCATATCTTATATGTTTTTGTTTTTTGTCAAGCCGTTATTCCAGTAATGTTCCAGTTTCACCAAATTAGAATTTTTCGCATGAATTACATGGTACTTTCCTTTCCTATAACGATAAGGAAAATAACTCTAGATTTCCTTGTAAAATATCCATTAAAAATTATGGTTATATTCAAACAGTCTTGAAACAATTGACGAACTTCTCAATTTATTCACACTTTTTGGATGTGCTTATCACTACGAAGCCCAAATCCAAGTGGAAGAATGTGAACAAATTCTGACGTCTGTAGCAAGATTGGAACCCGCATCTGGAGTGTCAGAAAGAGGACACATTACTGACCTGACCTATACTCGGTTTTATTCCATCTGTCCACCCGCCTATGGTGCTCGCGCATGGTAACACTGCGTCCCGGGCTTTAAATAGTTACGCTATGTGTAAGTTTTAGGTAAATAAAAGGATATCTGGGTGTACATTTGCAACTGAAAAGGGTTTTAATAATTTACTGTATGTGAATTACACCGTTAATCGAAATAGGATATTATTATTATTGTTGAATGTAAGCTGCCTTTTCGGGGTGGTGGATGGAACAGCCAGACGCAGTGGCGGGGAAAATTGCTTCTCTTGCTGTTCACTACGGCAAGATGTCAACGTTATTGGACCACGCCTACTCTGCTACTAAGCTACGTGTTACTTCATTACACGTAAGTATATCAGTATATACTTTTAATTTCTATAAAGTTGGTTTTAGCCAGATACGATATGACGTAACTTGGTTTAGCATCTGTTCAATGGAATTTGCGTCTGGCTGTTCCATTCGCCACCCCGAAAAGTCAGCTTACATTCAACAATAATAACAATATCCTATTTCGAATATTAACAGTAATTCGCATACAGTAAATTATTAAAACACTTTTCAGTTGCAAATGTACACCCAGATATCCTTTTATTTACCTAAAACTTACACATAGCGTAACTATTTAAAGCCCGGGACGCAGTGTAGTGTTACCATGCGAGAGCACCACAGGCGGGTGGACACATGGAAAAAAATCCGAGTATAGTAACAAGCTTATCCATAAAGTGTGAAGAAATCCAGAAATTAAGTGAGCATTGAAGCTACTGAAATTACGTGCACATCTAGTAAAGAATGACCAGTACGTACTCTCTCTCTCTCTCTCTCTCTCTCTCTCTCTCTCTCTCTCTCTCTCTCTCTCTCTCTCTCTCTCTCTCTCATCATACCATATATATATATATATATATATATATATATATATATATATATATATATATATATATATTATGTATAAATATATATATGTAATATAACATATATATATATATATATATATATATATATATATATATAAATATATATAATATATAATATATAACATATATATATATATATATATATATATATATATATATATATAAATGGGAAAAACGCGTGTTTGTTTGTTTGTATGTTCCAAGTGAACGTTTGCACCAGTGAACCGATCATTATGAAATTTGGGTTAGAACATATGCTAATTAGATTTTCTAGAAAACATACATAACCTCCCATAACATTGTCCATGTGGGAGAATTGCCACTGGGAACAATGCCCATGTGTGTGAACATTACCACTAGAAACACCGCCGAGGTGTTTAAAGTTAAGTTCTTGCACTAAAACTCAGGTAAGAATTGTTTTTCGAATAATTTAACTTTATTTATAAGGACATTAACAGTATCTAGAAATCAATTGCATATTATAAAATAAGGTAAATATAAAATTATTATTTTAAAAAAATCTGATATATAGAAATTTAATCAAAATATGTGCATATATGCAATTGGCTTCAAATACAACAATTTATCATATCGTTTCCATAAGTGTGAACAATACGCTTTACTCGTACATTAATATAGTTATAGTATTTCTCATTTTTCTGGAAAGGATCACCCCTTTCGAACTGAATAGGTTTATTTGTAGCTAAAATTTCCTTCTGTTTCAATGCTAGAATTAGTTTCCATAGGTTAGGGTGAGATTTTCTAACTGCTTTATTTAAGCATCATGAAATGCTTCACACGGGGTAAAGCTAATTCAACTCGACTGTAGGCACACCAAAGAGCAACTGGGAACATGGGTTGATATCTTCGTCGGTTGTTTCTCTTCAAAAACTTTAACATCTTCTGGTGGCACAAACGTAAGTGCAGAAAATTCTTTATTAAAAGAGAGAATGCATGATCGGTGTGTTATTGTTGTTTATTAAGGTAAACGTATTTAAGGGCAGTGAGAGATGCCATCTCAAAGTCATTCGTGATATTTTGAGAGTCGTTATCATTTAGCACTTTAATTTTTTCATAGAATCTTCTGTATGTTGGTAAGAGAGCAAATGCTCGAGGAATGTTCAGATTATCTATCTGAACATGAATGGTTAAATGTTTATAAAATATTTCAGGAGCCACTTTAAATGTGCCATCAGTAGCCCAGTTCTTGAACCTCTTCAGATCTTTCATACCTGTCGCAGTTGTAAATATAAGTATGCGATTTGCATCATCAACTCCAGAATCATATTGAAGAAACTCCTCTCCCCTCTCGAGAACAGTCAATTCTTGTGGTATGGCGCATCCTTTATGAGACATTGGAACAGCCGGAAAATTTGCATTTTTCTGCCTCCATTTTCGAACATTTCTACTAACACTAATTGCAGAAGGTAATTGTAGCTAAGCGTAGCTTCATCTAAGATTTCAGCAGTTTGTGATACTAGTCCACGACTCGATTGATGAGATGTGGCTTTTAAAGTTGCTTGAACACTTTTGGCTTCAACTGCATCTTTGGTCGCAGAGTGGCAGTGCTCATTAACATACCTTAAAATGTCAACCTTTTTTATCAATGCGTTCGTCTGCAATCTTGCTTTGCGTTTCTTTTGCTTTCGTTGAGAACATTCCCAATAAATAATTGTGCCACTCTTTTTTTCGCCATATTTATGATACGTGAATTGCAATTCATCGACAAGCATATCTCTTCAACGTTAACTTTTTACTACACGAGCCATTATGGGTCTTAACTTGAACCGTTCTTATATAAAACAGGAAATGAGTAAGTAATAGTATGTCTTAGTTCACATTTAAAAAACTATTAAACCAATTTCTCGTTTAAGAATCATCATTGATAAATGGTTGTAAAAGACAATTTCAAATTTGAGATAAAATAAGTTTCTAAATAAGGTAATACCATTCAAATGATTATTTACAAAGAATTGTTTCTAATTATTCTTCCGTAAATATTTTAATTTCAGTTACAAGACCTGGGAAGTAGTCCCAGTGGCAATTCTCCAACATGAGCAATGATCCCCTTGGCAATTATCCCAGTGGTAATTTTCCGTGCATGATTACTTCATCCCCCCCCCCCCCCCCCCCTCGTAACTCTCTTATATTTGGGCCGATTTGGTTCATATTTGATACGTAGGCTATTGGTGCTTATTGCATTGCTACAAAATATTTATCAACTCATAACCCCAACGGGGGGCGGGTGACGTGAAAATGATCGAAAATGTCAGGTATTAGTGCTTGATCCATAGCGTTTGGGGTTGCTGAGATGAAAAGTGACACTCCCGAAGCCCTTCAAGTCCAATTTCAGCTGATATGAATAGTGACATTCTCGAAGTCTTTTAAGTCCGAGTTCAGCCTTGATAGGAAGTCGGGGTTGTGAGAAGGGGTGGGGAGGTGGTGACATGTAAAAACAACCAAAAACTACAGATATTAGTGGCTAATCAATAGTTTTTGATGTTACTGAGATGAATAGTTACACTCCCGAAGCCCTTTGAGTCCATGCTCAGCCGCAATATGAAGGAGGAGGGGGGAGGGAGCTGGTAAGGGGAGGGAAGGTGGTGACATGTAAAAATAACTAAAAAAAATACTTATATTAGTGTCTAATTGATAGTTGTTTAGGTCGCTGAGATGAATAGGGAAACTCCCTATGCCCTTTTAAGTCCAAGTTCAGCTCTGATAGGAATTGAGGGGAGGTTGAGAAGTTGTTAATTGTCACTGACTTGAAGACTTATTTGTTTGGGTAACCGTTATTATTATTGACATTTTTCCTATTAGCTTCCTTAGTATTGAACCAACAGTTTTTAGTTAAATATCCGACCTTTTTGCAAAACTGCACAGATTCTAGGTTTTCTTCATTCGTTAGTGGAATGATTGGTTTACCCGCAGTTCTCACTTGTTGTTTTTGGTCTAGCTTCCTGAACTTGATTATTCACTGGTTTTGAATTATTTGTTTGAATATTGGCCATTATTATAGCTTATGGGTGGGCCATTCTGTGAATGATTCTATCTTCCTTTCTGGTTTGGATTCCATTTTTCCCTCTTATTTTGTGAATATTTCCCTGGAAAGGAAGTGTGACAGATCCCTAATTGTCTGTAATTTTCATTATACTTGTTACTTCTTTTTTCTGCCTTTCTTTTCATTTTGAGTTTCTGTTATCCATAGTTTCCTGAGAAAAGTCTATCTCTTTACTTTGGGTTTCTTGTCTCATTGATATTATTGCTGTACGGCTATCATTCTTTGGATCCATTTTAACTTTCTTGAAAGCTTTCTTTTCTTTTTTTCCAAGTGCATTATACATGGTTCCAAATGATAAATAATTCAAAACATGCCTTCAGCTAACCAAATCATCTTCGTCATTATCGAAATCATCCTTCTTTCCTATGGTGATACTAGTTTTCTTCAAATCTTCTATTACTTTGTGTATCGATTCTTCGACATCTGTATGAAGATTTGCTAGTGATTCTCGATCAAAATGTTGTGTAAGAAATTTGTTAATATTATATAATGCATCACATTGAATTACAGGTCCCCATGTTGATAAACAAATTCGTTTATATTCCGCGTACGTGGTTATTTTGCTGAATCTCACTGAATTCAAAGTTCTATGAGCATTACCTTTTTCTGAACTAATGAGAAGCGAGGTTTCGTTAATTTTAGCTCTTTCATTTGTTATTCCCCCTGTACATATGCGACTGTCTGCATCAGCTAGTCACTGGTTCACAGAATATGATTCTAGTCTACTATTTTCAGGATTTGAATTATCTACTCTTCCACAGAAACGAGTGGCTTGCTTAATGATCGCTGCTTGCATCATTGTTCTAAATTGCAATGTGTTAGTATTATTATTATTATTATTATTATTATTATTATTATTATTATTATTATTAGTATCAATATTTTCTTGAGTTAATGTTATTCGTGAATTCGGCGCTGGAATTCGGCTACGTCTGTCAGATGTCTGTCGTAAATGGTATGGGCTTATTCCTAACCGTATTCAACAATTCATCAAAAGGACCTGGCATAATATCAAATATATCTATCTATTAAACATTAATCAACAATAATTCATCAAAAGAATCTTGCATAGTACTAAATATATCTCTATTAAACATCTATCGAAAAGAAAATAAAAAAAATTTAGAGAGAGAAAATAATGAAAATTTTATACCTTCTTTGAGAGAGAGAGAAAAAAATTTCCAACACGACTTACTTGTGTCATTCGGTTTTAACTGTTGTTCGTTATTCACTGAATTCTCTTGAATTTCTTCTGTGTTGTTCTCTCCTTTTCGCGACCAACACTGGAGTTCGCTGTAGACGTGCCACAGGATACAACTTTTTGTTAAATCTTGACTACAGCTGTCCTACTCTTGCTTCATTGTACACCGTCGATCATCAGGGATTCGTCTTCTTAGATTTAACAATGATGATTTTAACGGGCATTTGGAGATCTGCTTGCGTGTGTCGATAACAAGAAACACACCAATGGGGTGTTTTTGTCGTAAGAGTGAATCTTACTCATCCCACTTCTTGTATATCTTTCTCGATCTGCTCAACTATGAGAGAGAGAAGTGCTTGTAGGTACTGCCGTCGCCGCCGCTGCTTACGTTACGATGTTTTGTCGTCTCATGTTTTCTTGAAGTCGTTGTTTAATTATCTGGTATTGTCGTGGCTTGTTGTTTAATCTTTGGGGACTGATTTCTTAGCCCTGGGTTTCCTTAAGCAATAATTTTTATAAATTCTATTTCACTATCCGCTGTTTTCAACTTGTCATCTGTAAGCAAGAATGTTTTCGTCGGAGTTTTCTTGCCATTCATATGTTATCGTCTTTGTTTCAAATTCTTGTATGTTTTCCTTTCTTGTTATGCCTTTCTTTGGAATCTCAGCGCTGCCGCCAAAATGACAAACTTGCTTTTTATTGCTTGTCCTCTATTATTCTGCCACCCTTGGAATGTATACTTTTTATTTATTCTTTGTATTGTAATACCTTTATTATTTTTTCATCTTTATTTATTTGTAGGTCACCAGTGTATTGTAGAATTTATATTTTGTTATTGTAGATTTATAGATTCTCTAGATACTTGTAGTCTCAGGATGCTTAGAAAGACACAACAAAGTTTTTCGTACTTCATTCACACTAGCAATAAATACACAAGTATAAGAAAACATACAAATTTAAATTGTACTCAGGTGTTGAGGTGATGTGTTGATGTTTGAGCCTTTCTTACCCATGGCTTAGTGAGGCTGGCAACCTCACCCTCTGTATGCTCTGTTGCTTCTCTGTTTCCTCTGCTTTTTCTTCGTCTCAGTAGACATCCTCCAAAGAGAAGTCCCTCCTAAAAGTGGGAAGGTCTTTCTCTGCGCTGCCTTCTGGTTTCCTTCGTTGGTTGATCACGTCATTTGTACTACCTGTTTGGGCGGAAATTGATTCTAACACCTCCTTCAATGGGTGTGACTAATGACGTCACCGGAAATGTCCTGGTTTCGGTGGGAGTTGAAAGGTTATTTCAATAAAGCAGAAAATGCATTTATTAAATGGCTGCCAGTTCGATAAAACCTCACTTGTTTGGGTTATTACAAGAAACACTTCCGGCGCAATTCTCTCTCTCTCTCTATTTATCTGTCTCTGTCTGTCTATCAGTGGATTTCTTTCTCTCTTTTTCTCTTTATATCTATGCTTTTTTCGTAATTAACATTACATTACATGGGAAGTGGGTGGGAAAGGGCAGAACATGTAAAAATAACCAAAAACGAAAGATATTAGTATCTAATCCATAGTTTTCAAGGTCGCTGAGGTGATAAGAGACATTCCCGATAACCTTCAAGTCCAAGTTCAGCCCCAATAGGGATGGGGGTGTGAGTAGGGGGTGGGAAGGGGGGACAGATATTAGTGTCTATTACGGAAATAGAGTAAAACAACTGTTAAGTAGCCTGAATCTGCCCAGTAGTGGAGTGATTATCTTTAGGAATGCAACAACCCCTCCCTGGAAGTTGCCTGTAATCTCTCTCTGTCATTATTTGACAGGCTTGGATAGAAATATGGTAGAAGAAGAAATTCGATCCATTTCTTAGAACATTCAGAATGTCATCGACATTAATTTTATGTTCACAGATGGCTCCAAATCCAATGCTGATGATAGATTTGGAGTACATTCTAACGGTTTTAATTATAGAGATGTAATTCCTGTAGAAGTATCAAATTTTACAGCAGAGCTCTTTGGGATTTTAACTGCTGTTAAAAAAAATAGCTACGATGGCAGATGACAACTTAACCACTTTTAGTGCTGCAGAAAGCATTTTACAGGCTTTAGTACATTTTACTCCAACCAACCATTTAGTTTTAAAAATTCGAGAATGGCTTTTCATCATTTAGTGTAGAGGAATCAGAATGTAATTTTACTGGGTTCCAGCACATGTTGGTGTGCCTGGAAATGAAGAGGCTGATAAATGCACAAAAACAGCTGCAGCAGAACTACTTCCAAGGACAAGTCCAGTATTACACAGTGATTTCTGGCCTAATATCAAGCGGTTTGTTTGTGGTATTTGGTAACAGTATTGGGACTCTTTAGACCAGAATAAGATGAAGGAGATCAAGTGTCATATCTCCTTGGAAGTATAACTTTATGCCCTGAAGATGGGAAACTGCCCTCTGTCGTTTTCGCATCAGCCATACTCGCTTAACTCATGATGAGCAGGCCTTGCTCATACTGTGAGGGTTGCTTAGTCCTCTTGACTGTAAAGCATTTGCTGGTCAAATGCCCCAGTCTTGGGGATTTCAGAGTTCAATATTTCTCTGAAGCTCAAGGTGGGGATGGCGGGTAAATCCTTACCAAGATCATTGGAAAGGATGTGATGTATGATGCTAGTGGCATTTTTAAGTATATTTTAGAAGCTGGAGTTTTACATACAATATAATTTTATTAATCACAAGTTTTAATTATGTCTAATATAAATGTACTACACTATGTAGTCCTTTAATTGACATTGGCGTCTATGACCATAGATGTCACGTTGCTTGATAACTTAAAATCATTCATTCACTCATTCGAGCACACTGACCTGAGTAGTGACACTCCCAATGCCCTTCAAGTCCAAATCCAGCCCTAGGAAGGGTTGAAAATGGGTGGGAAGGGGTGACATATAAAAATGACTAAAAACGACGTATAAGTAGCTAATCCATAGTTTTCAAGGTTGCTGAGATTAATAGTGACATTCCCAATCTCTCATAAGTCTCAGTTCAGCCCTGGTAGGAAGTGGAGGGTGGGAAACTGGTGATGTAAAAATAACCAAAAACTACAGATAGTGTCTAATCCATAGTTTACAAGGTCACTGAGATGAATAGTGACACTCACGATGTCCTTTAAATCCAAGTTCAGGCCCAATAGGAAAGGGGCTAAGAAGGAGTGAAAAATAAAATGTCAAAAATGAAGGATATTAATGTATAATCCATAGTTTTTCAGGTCATTGGGATGAATAGACTCTCCCGATGCCCTTCAAGTCCCAGTTCGGCACTAATAGGAATGAGGGTGAGAAGTGGTGAAATAAAAATGTCAAAGTTGCATGGCAATATCATTTGCAGTTTAATGTTTATATGTTAAATCTAGGTGATGTGATAAAAATACTTAAAAAGAGCTATGTTTTCCATATGTACCAATTGGCTGACATGGTGGTGGTGGGTTTATGCCGACACTAGGCACAAATTCCCGCATTTCAAAGGTATAAGTATGATAGATTCAGCCTTAACTTATAACTCTCTTAATGTCTATAATCCGTATTAAAGAAGGATTGTCTGTATCTTTGAGGATTATAGATAACTTTTATTCAGCAAAGATGCCGTTTATCTGTGAAATGAAAGTAAGTGAATTTCGTTGGCTGAGAAGCTAATTTATCGAATTGAAAGCTACCAAACGAAAACTTAAAATATGATCTAATGGAAAGCCCCCCCCCCTCTCTCTCTCTCTCTCTCTCTCTCTCTCTCTCTCTCTCTCTCTCTCTCTCTCTCTCTCTCTGTCAGAGACGATTTATAGACTGTAAGTTGCACTTTGCTGTTTGCCGCATCAACCAGACAAAATGGTAATAGTATCCTTTCAAACAGCCAAGCAGCAAAATCATGAAAAACGTTGATCTCTGTCAGATATCAGCTAGACAAGGGAGTGTTCATGATATGTCAGTTATTTCAAATCGCCAAATTACAACTATCCCACGTTCTCAAAAATTCAGCAACCATGAAAGATATTCTTTCAATTCAGAACCTGTCAATCAGAAAGTACTTGAAGCAGAACATCTATCAGACAGTTACCCTCTTTTTGTTCTTTTGTATACTAAATGTGTGTGGCTATGATATGCTGCCTATGTCTTAATGAGATGAATGTGCTAGATATTACTGAATTTCAGTTAGCACTGAAGTGAATCGTCATGTATTTTATTTCGTATAATCACGTGTCAACAAATACTAGTTTGAATCTACGCAGTATATCATATACACTTATTAAAATTTTTGTGCCATGAAGGAAAGAGAAAGAAGACACCAAGGTTCATGGTCTTTCTTTGTTTTATTCCACTCTTCAGAGTTACTGTGCCGTTTGTGGATACTCAGACGCTGATTTTATTAAATGCTAAAGTCATCAGAACAAAACGTTTCAGTCGTTAAACGCCTTTTCTGTAGAATATCAAGCATAATTTTGACTAATTTCTTCATTTTGCATAATTTTGTCATTTCGCTTAAAAGAGTATTCAGTGTTTGGCCCTTTTCAGAGGATTCACTTGGCTCTAAAATCGTTGCAATATCTTTACTTTTTTTAAATATAAAAGGAATTAATGTTTTACATAAATGAAAAAGGCATTCGGTGTCTGTTTTGTTCTTGAATTCTTATTCTTAATAAGTAGTTATCTCTCACATCCATTTTTACCTTGCAATAATTTTACCTCTACTACAAAATAAAAAGAAATGCAGTCATAACAAGGGATTTTATTTTAAAAACCAAATTATATTATTCTAATTAGACTACGCGGATCCGATCCTATGTTTTTGTTATTATACTTAATCATGTATTTCAAATAGAAATCCTGTATTGTTAAACCCAGCAAATTAAGGCAGATCGTAGAAGTAAACCAATGAAATACAATCTTGAGTTCGAAAATAGGTTTATAGGTATACAGTATAAAACATTTGTCCTATATGACGTCCGTTGGTATCGAAAGCAACAGAGAATTAAGAGTATAACACTTAAAGAAGAACATCAGAATTAACCAGGAAAAGTTGCAACTCGTTAACGGAGTAGTCTTGTTTGCCATCATGAATTACATTGCATTCAGAATCATATTTAGGAATAACTTTTGCTAATAGGTTCGGAAGAGAGCGCTGGGAACATCAGAATGTGGTACATCCTGTAGGAGAGTACGTTCTGAAAAAAAAAAAAAGACCGATTGGTCTGAAGCACCAGTAATCAATGGGTTTACAGTTTCATGCCTGTTCCAACGATCTATTGTGCTCATTTGTATACTGCTAATTTAACTGTAGTCTGAAATTTGTACCTTGACTTGGGGGTGGCCTCTAATCGTTGTACTGGTTCAGGTAAAAAATACATACCGGACAAGGAAGCATACGTCTGCTACTTTTGACGGAATGTTTTTTCATATGTGTACAGGTAAATGTAGCATTAAGCACAAGGGCATACTGGACCACAGTATTTAGCACTGTGCACATATTTTTTTTATAGCCATGTTAGGACTTTAATGAATGTAAAACTTTCCGTTAAAATCTGTGAGAAAAAAACATTTTTCCTTAATAGATATATCATTACAAGTAAAATTATCTTTACATGTATAAAAAAATTGTTTGAACCTAAACATATATCAGGGACTTTAGTAGACGTTTAAACACGATTTTTTTTCTTTTAATTTGACAAAATCTTCGGATGAAGCCAAGCATCATCTTCGTGGAAGTCTGAAAAATGTTGTGAGGTTGAATGAAAAGATTCAAGTAGTCTTAAGGCCGCCATCCACGCAACGATAGTCGGTCGCGATTTCGACCCAGCTCAGATCGCAAGCAAATCGTGGTCACCCACACACTGTTCGGTCATCAGTGTCATCGAAGACTTCACTGTGAGCAGATATGGCATCTTCTCGCGAGGAGCTGTATTTATTAACGTTGGGAGCTGCTGATGCGGCTTATTTCGCTGAAATAGAGGGTAAATCGAGGAGGACATGGGTTTAACAGTGAATAACGAAAATAAAAAGTTATCATGCACGCTTTAAAAATTAACTAAAAACTATATATATATATATATATATATATATATAAAATGTATATATATATATATATATATATATATATATATATATATATTTATATTTATATATATATATTACATATAGATATATATATATAATATATATATATAATATATATATATATATATATATATATAGATATATATATATATATATATATATATATATATGTATATATAATATATATACATATATATATATATACATATATATATATATATATATATATATATATATATATATATATATATATATATCTAATAAAAGGAGCCCATTAAAAACACCAAAATGTAGAGAGAAAAGTACTATATTTCAGAGACTGCTGTCTCTCTCTTCAGGTATATGAATGAGAAAAGTTTACAGAAAAGGTGGTATTTATACCAAGAGATCCGTCCACAAGTAAGCCAATTTAGGTCCCCCCACCATGATAATCTTCCTTTAATCTTCTTAAGCGTTGGTTGAATGAAAACTTCGTCGACGACATCTGAGATCCACGCGCCTTTTGAGATGTTCATTACCTGCTTCTTTTTTATTAAGGCCGATTCCATCATTTGACTCTTGTACCGGATATATATATATATATATATATATATATATATATATATATATATATATATATATATATATATATATAAAACATATATATATATATATATATATATATATATATATATATATATATATATATGTAAGTGTTTACATAATAAAAATATGGAATGTTAGTCCATATATATAAAAGACTAAAACTAAAGAGGTCAACCAGATTGCTTGCAGGAATGTGATCAGACTAGAGACGCTAAAGATGACGTATACAATAAAAGTAGGCTAAGATAACATGCCGTCACCTGTAGTCATTCATTTGTTTTGAAACATTAGTCCAAGCTCCCTGCTTGAGACAACTACCGCGACCTATAATCCAAATGGCCTACGTGATCTGTAGTGTGTCTCATTTTGTATGTATGTTCATATGTTCGAGCTACTGTCTGCTCCTTTATGACTTGTAACCGAGATGGTAGTCAGAATAGAGTTAGCCATCATCATTGGCAGACCTGTATCTCTTTACCTAAGCTTTATCATGTAGAGAGAATAGAATTAGCCATCATCATTGGCAGAAGCGATTAAGCTATCGTCATTAGAAGACATGTACAATCATACCTGATCTTCACCATGTAACTTCAGAAGAATATATGTATTTTTATACTTCGTGTTTTCGACTAGAACCTCACCTCATCACCGAATCATCATGAGTTTAACACATCGTCGTCATAACCAAAAAAGATAATACTGACTTCGTAAATGATCTACAAACCCCAAGACACTCCAATGAATATGGAAGTGCAATACCAACCGACTTAGCGTAAGATTATCGCAAGTCTAACATTACCTCATAGGGCACCTTATTATACAAGGCAACAGCCTAAAAGTGGTGGCAGCGTACCAGAAGAACTCTACAACGTCTTCCGAAGAAAAACCAGAATAATGAAGTATCATATCAGAAGTCAACGACGACGAAAACAAGAGATTCTTCAAGCAAGTTATTATCATCGTTTAGTGAGCGACTTCAGAAAACAACAAGAACTCTTCAACGACGACGAAAGCAAGAGATTCTTCAAGCAACTTAGTATCATCGTTTAGTGAGCGTTTCCAGTAGTGAATAACTTCAAGAAACAAACCCGACATGTCCTTTTCCTACGGCAACGCAAGCTTCCTCTCTCATTAGAATCATTCAAGAAAACATCGTTAGTGAGCGTTTCCGGCACTTCAAGAAACAAACTGAACGCGTCTGCAGGATCGGATCTTCAAGGACTCGAATCATCCAAACAACGCGCACAGGGAAAACTGAAGCCAAACCTGGTCATCCGGTAAAACAGAAGGAGGACCAAGGCCGTGTGTCGTTACCGGAACACCGTGACTTCCCACAAAAGCAAGCTAAGTACAATTTTTTATTCATTTGGAGTAACTGAGTGTTTCCTTTGCAGGTCGAATTTCGTTATTCCTGTGGCTGAAGTTACGAGACATTCTTAATCTTACTTTTTTACAGAAATTATCTACATCAATGAGATTTCGCTACTGCGAGTTTTTATCTTTAAGTGTCTGTTTCCAGAAGTTCTACTGAAATATCATAATCATATACTATGTTAATTTTATCATTTTGGGTGATTATTAATCCCCTACATAACAAATCATATTAAACAGTGAATATGCGTTTACGCAGTGGATGTCTGTATTTATACAGATGCATGGATAGGGTCGTTAAGCACCGTAGTGATTAGAAAACACACAAAAATAAGTGGAACATCCATACAAATCTAGATAAATTAGAGGTAACACTATTTCGGGTCATGACAATAAATGCTCCTTTGCAAAGTCCAGATCGCAGTTTTAGCCTTGAGTTTTTTGAGTTATATAAAAAAAAAATCTAACCTCAATGACTCAACTTAACTTTAAAAATACGGCTGGATTGCAAGGAATAACATGTCTGTAAAAAAACTTTCATTAGGCTAAATGCGCTGACCAGGATCCCTCACTATTTCAAATTTTAGCAAAGAATGAAGTAAACAACAGCAAGTACAAACAGTTAATATTGAATGCAGTAGAGATAACTTGTCTTAATAGTAATCGCTCAACTCCTAATAGTTCGTCATTCATACGTTCGTTGCTTTATACGTAACCAACAACAGAATGCTAAAAACACACAATACGTTGCTGATGGTAAACAGTAGCCCTAAATATCAGAATCAAACAAATCGTGCTTAATTAAGCAAACTCGGTTACTGTGTCACCTAGTCAACGGTCAGGGTCAGTTAAATCTGCCGAAGTGTTCAAAGCATAGCAAATTCCATGAAATAAGCGACTCTAGCAGAGCGGGAAAAGTGATGTTGGATCATTCATGCCAATATCTTTTTGAATTAAAAAGGAATTTTCCTATGAATATCACGACCGTATCAAGTAATCAGAGCAGGTTCTCGTTTTTTTTAATACATAAGTTATTATAAGTAGTGGTGGATTAAGCCCGACTGTACTCGCCGTAAAAAATTAGAATATCTTGTTTTATTCCTTTAGTACACGTAATATCCTGTATTTATGGACTCACCGTCTGTTGTTCGAACTTCCCTAATGAGAAGTCCGGATAAGCGAGCGCTTACAGATACCTCAATAGTTATAAAAAACATTGATCTGTATCTAGTGTAATTGTAAGATATCCATCTAGGGGTATACAAAATATTATATTACCTCCTGCAAAATAAGGAAAATTCTATAAACCTTCAAACATATTAAAATCCGTTTGAACAAAAAGAGACAGTTAAGCAAATAATAACTTATATAGAGGAACAAATCATTGTCTCATAAATTGTGATATTGTTCAATGACCCAACAGAATTCTCCCACAACCGCAGTCGCAGTTTGCACGCAAAATCTCGAGACGCATGCACCCTCGAATGTCTTAGTGCATGTAAAAAGACTTTGCTGGGATCTGAAATTTTAATCCTTCCCGACACTCTGAAATATAACGATTTCCGCGAACAAAGCCCTAGACACGGTTGACTTGCAGCAACAAGTTAATCTAGTAATCCTCAAAACCTATACATATAAATATCGCATTTCTTTTATTGTTGCTAATTTTTAATCACGCCCAATCAGTCGTAGATGAATCTCTCTTATACTCTATCTAAATTAATATCCGTAAAGTCATTCAAGCAGATGTGATTCAGCAGAAATTTCCTTTATCTTTTATCTGAATACCAGGAAGTTTCTCCACTAGCGAGTGATCTCTGGGAGAAAAACGGATGTCATTGAAAACAAAATACGGTCTAAGGACAACATAAAGCTATATACGTACCTTCGCATAGACTCCCAATGAAATTTCAAAATAGAGATAAATGACGAAGTTGAAAAATGTTAGTAATAGGAGCCATTAGGAAATCAAATAAGCCCATATAATTTTTCCCTCAAACGTCATGCCATAAAAGATTGGACTTGGCGTATCTGCGTAGATTTCTGTCGCTTAAACAAGGAAACGACTCCCGATAGTTTCCAGTGCCATGTACCGACAACATCTTATCTCTGTTAGGTTAGAATAAATTTTTCACCAGCTTGGACTTACTTAAAAGCTTTTACCAGATACCATTACCTAAGTGATTGTACCTCATACACCGTTTTCAGCACACTCAGGGGACATTATCAATTTTTACGTATGCCTCCGGCTTACGTTGCGCCCCAATTACAATATAGTGTTTGGAGACTTTTAGGGGATAACCTACATGTCTATATGGATGATCTTGTAATCTTTTCTAATACCTTAGAAGTACATTCACATAAACTAGAGCTAGTGCTACAGAGGCAAAGACAAATAATCTCAGAGTAAAATATCTAAATGTGAGTTTTTTAAAACCGAACATGTTTATCTAGGTTTTATGTGTCTAGTCAAGGTCTTAAAGTAGTCCATGGTAAGGTGTCGGCTATTCATAACTTCCGGTACCTATTAACGTAAAAAGAGTGGGTATTACAATCGTATGTAAATATGTAACTCTTCAATCATGACAGCTCCTTTAACAGATCTTATGAAGAAGAGCGTAGATTTATTATGGTCTAAAAAGCATCAACAGGCGTTCGATATCTTAAAAGCGGAATAATGCATCTCACCTAACTTAAAAATCCCTGATTTAAATAAGGAATTTTTTTTTTATTGCAACAGACGCCTCAGACCAAGGGGTAAGAGGGGTACTACTTCAGTAATATGATAAACAGTTCTTTCCTATAGCTTTTTATTCACGTAAACTAAAGCCCTCTGAAAGTAAATATACAGTAATAGGCAAGGAGGGGCTAGGTATCTTTAACTCATTAGTACATTTTAAGTTCATAATCTATGGCTATCCTGATAAAGTCCTTACTGAACATGAGTCCTTTACCGAGTTTTTCAAAGGCTTTAATCACAGCCCAAAAGGAGCTCGGTGACAAATGATCATTCAGGTCTTTGGAGCCAAGATAAGATATCTACCTGGGAAAGCACAAATCTATGAGCTGATGCATTATCCCGCAATCCCGCACCATACTGCAAGGAACCATTAATTGAACTAAAAAAAAAAAAAAAAAATAGAAACAAAAATCCGTGCCTATTGTTAAAACCGTATCTAAACAAGAAAATTCCTTAACCCAAGAGATCGCGAGCATTGAATATCTGGGTCGGAGCGCAGAACTGTTACAAACTGAACAAAGCAAGAGTCAACAGCAATAAGCAAAACAATAAACACTTCGAACAGAAACAGGGTCAGCAGCAATAAACAAAACAATAAACACTTCGAATGGAAACCCTAAAGCAAAAGTATATTTAAAGTATGTGTATCAGAATTATGTAATCAAATGTAATATTATATGTAGGTCCGTGACGAGGAAAACCCGAAGAACACAGCAGGTGACTAACGACCAGGTAGTAGTAATAATCTCTTTCATACCAATCGTCCTAAACTGGTTGCATTACATCATCCAGGGTTCTCTATTATGTCACAGAAAGCCAAATCACTGTTTTACTGGCCTACGATTCTTACAGATATAAAAAGCACATAACTAATTGTAACATGTGTCATGAAAACAAGGGATACACTAAGACACCTGTCAGTTTAGGGGCCTATCCTGTGCCAAATCAATCCTTGAAAGAATATACGTAGAATTATTAACAGAATTATGAGTATGACAGAGGGAATAAACACTTCTTAGTGTTAATAGTTCCTTGACACGTTATATAGAATTAATAGCACTAAAAACAAACACCGCAATTGAGTGCGTTAGGAATATTTATGAGTGCTAAATCAGTAAACATGGAATTCAACACATAAAAATAATCTGACTCGGGTGGTGTAAATCAATAATAATCTTAACTCGTTGTGTGAATTCCTTTCCATTAAGAAAACCAATAATATATTTTATCACCCAGAGTCAATCGGTTTGGTAGAATAAGAGATAAATAAGAAAGTGTCAATGTCTTACGAGTTACAACTCGTGATATTGGATCCGAACTGGATTATAGCGGTTCTCGCGGTTTAAATACCTTATCATTCATATCTTGTAATCTATAGAATTGATACCGCAAGTAGCCTTATACGGTACGCTGCTAGAACACTTTTCCACATATTCAAGCCAACCATTAATTTATCAAATATATATAAAAAAATATATAAATAAATAAATATAAAAAATAAAATAAATATGGATACAAGTGGAGTCAATATAATACACTCCGTAAGAAGTCGGAAGGGTTACAAATTATAATAAAAAAGGAATCACGATAAAATCAATAAGCAAAACGTAACCATAGGTTAATTAAATATCCAAATATATATGCGTAAAGATTTGAACTCTAACTTAACGCTTTAGTAATGACAAATAAGCTAAAAGTTCAAACACATATCAAAACCTACTGACATATTGTCTGTCCCGGTGATTTATATTCGTAGTCAAAAAATAAATAAATAAATAAATAAATAAAATAAAATAAAATAAAAGAGATTTTAAAGTCAGGAAGTCTAGAAGTGAAAATGTATATCTATGCGAATAATCTTATACAGGGCAAATAGTATATATAAAATTTGTATGGAAACCCTTTTTTCATTAGTTTGAATAAGGAATGTCTAATTTAACATAATTACATTTATTTACAATCATGCAGATTTCCAACATGAAAACTAATATGTTCAATTTTGGTACTGTTTTTTTTTCAGACATTCTTCTCGTGTGGTCGAGTATTAAAAAAAAAAAAAAAAAAAAAAAAAAAAAAATTAATTCTTAAGTCGTATTTATTACAGCAAGTAACGTAACTCTTAAGCTGGTGACGACGTCATCAGTCTAGAAGATGCCTGTCGCATTTGCCGACTCATCATTGTTCTGTTTAACCTCAATAATCTGCTTGCATAGGCTTCATCTGTGTGTGTCGTCTCGTGCTTGCAAAGCAGGTTGCTGGAGAGAGGAATGCTTAGCCCGAACTTCTTATGGGCAAGGCAGACTTTAGGTACAAGTGTCTATCCGTATGCGCAATGCAATTTTAGTTAAGGACTTGCAATCATTTTAAAATTAATGAACAAAATAAGCAAATAGAATTTCTATAATATCAAAATGGATTAATTTTTTCTGAACCTCATAGACAATTAGAGTCAATAATTTAGCTCATGACATTGGTAAACGGACATTTAGAAGTATCAAGACATGTATATGAAAAATTTACTTGCAACATTAGCCTATGACAATTCAAGTAAATCACATTCATGGGAAAATGTCACATTTTCTTGAAAAAACCCAAAGTTTATATAGAAATTAGTTACATAGTGGGTTCTTTCGTTGCATCTCTAGCCTATTAATAAAGTTCTTAACATTAACCTCAGAGGATGCGCGCGAGAAAATTGAATATGAAACTTTTGTAAGGGGCACATAGGATCAGATTTTATCACAACTTAATTTCAGTTAGCTTAGAGAAATACAGAATCATGATTAATATTCTCTTTGACTCGTATGTTGCCTGGCAATCTTACAAATAGCTCCGTTTTCCACTTCTTTGTCTTGTAACTTACTACCAGTAATATCGAATTTTCTTTGGGATTCGTATTGATATCTGTTTATTTCTTATAATTATGGATATTTTTACAAGTCATCATAGACCTGGATAGGTTCATTCATTGGTCATGCCATGGATAAAAAAGTTTGTACAGCTGACTCTTTTCAATTCCACAAATATCAGCGAATTCATGTGGGTTAAGTCTGGTTCTAAATGGCTTTCTCCCCCCCTGTATTTGGATGTCGTCTGAATTTACTTTGCCCTCGTGACAAGTATAATTTCACTTGCAGGCTGATTAATGGAACCTGGTTACAGTATCCTGCAGTACGAGAGTTTCACATCGCAACTTCAAAAAATCGTTTGTCGCTGCGGACGACGGCAGTCGAGTAACAACCGCCTACAATGTGAAAGGAATAAGTACCATCATGGACTTCTTCGACCGACACCCGTATCCCGTCGTTAATCTCGTTTTAATGCGGAATGCTCCGGCGGCTGTCGGAAATCGACTACAAAAGGGACATACTTCTGACAATTACGACCAGAAGGATATTCAACTCTACTTTGCTGGCGAAGGACTCGTGCTGGGGGTGATCTTATTCATCGCGAACGTATTCGTGTGGCTTAGTATGCAGAGAACAAGTATGAGCGCAAAATAGAACGTTGGACCCCGCCCAAGCAAATTTTCCCCATGTTTTAACCATTTGGAATTGGCCCTTTCATTTGGCTATAGGTGGTTGTCTGGAACTGTGTAATGGACGAAAAGTTGTTCGAACGCTAGTTAAACGTGTAGTAGTATAACCTCGGTCATGTATCCTATATATATAAAGTATCATGTATCCTATATATAAATGATCGTAAATAACAGAATCGAAATATATTTTTTGCGTGTACGCACTAGGAATCTATATATAAATGATCATAAATAACAGAATCGAAATATATCTTTGCGTGTACGCAATAGGAATCTATTTAAAGTGCACATATATTAATCATAATTTTATGAATCCATATACATATGTATAAATAAATCAGGTAGCCTATAATCAATCTGTTACCTTTTATCTTACCAATAACTGCAGACATATAACAGTTAGCATAAAAATCAACGAATCAATCAGCATAAACATTAATAATTTTATCAATTCATATATGAAATTTTTATCAGTTAAAATAAGTCAAATGCAAGTCAAGTTTGAGTAATATTCAGTATAGTTGGTTTTGGTAGCTGACCGAGCTTTTATGTAAGTGTTTACATGATAAAAATATGGAATGTTAGTCCATATATATAAAAGACTAAAACTAAAGAGGTCAACCAGATTGCTTGCAGGAATGTGATCAGACTAGAGACGCTAAAGATGATGTATACAATAAAAGTAGGTTAAGATAACATGCCGTAACCTGTAGTCATTCATTTGTTTTGAAACATTAGTCCAAGCTCCCTGCTTGAGACAACTACCGCGACCTATAATTCAAATGGCCTACGTGATCTGTAGTGTATCTCATTTTGTATGTATGTTCATATGTTCGAGCTACTGTCTGCTCCTTTATGACTTGTAACCAAGATGGTAGTCAGAATAGAGTTAGCCATCATTATTGGCAGACCTGTATCTCTTTACCTAAGCTTTATCATGTAGAGAGAATAGAATTAGCCATCATCATTGGCAGAAGCGATCAAGCTATCGTCATTAGAAGACATGTACAATTATACCTGATCTTCACCATGTAACTTCAGAAGAATATATGTATTTTTATACTTCGTGTTTTCGACTAGAACCTCACCTCATCACCGAATCATCGTGAGTTTAACACATCGTCGTCATAACCTAAGAAGATAATACCGACTTCGTAAGTGATCTACAAACCCCAAGACACTCCAATGAATATGGAAGTGCAATACCAACCGACTTATCGCAAGTCTAACATTACCTCATAGGGCGCCTTATTATACAAGGCAACAGCCTAAAATATATATATATATGTATATTATATATATATATATATATATATATATATATATATTTATATATATATATATATATATATATATATATATATATATATATATATATATATATAATTTCCACAACTACCATTTTCATCCAGCTCAATACGTAGGCCTACTGATTTAATGAATCTAGAATTAATCGTATTGCTGTTGTTATAACGATATAAGCTATGAAGTATTTTTCTTATTGCTATAGAACTACCAGTTTCATTCAATTACAATAACGTAATCCTACTGATTTAATGAATCTAGCATTGATTGTGTTCTTTCCATTGTAAAGGCATATAAAAGCCCAAGGGTCTTTCTCACATAGTTTTTCTAGTGTTACGTAAGCATCATCCCCCTCCCCTTTGTCCCAATATTCTTTGGAATTTAATTTCCAAAGACAAGGAAGATCTTGATAAAGTTGAATGAATTCCCCGATCTTCGTACGTTGTCATCCTGAGATGTTAACACGGCAAGGGTTCCTAACCAATTGAGAATATCGCACGATGAGCTCATACACATCGCTATCTTCGATATCGGATGTAAATTCTGGAGCCCGAACCTAGAAGTGTCAGGTTTCCGGTGAGGTCGCGCTATCGCGGGACTCCGCCCACTTTCGGCAGCGCGACGATCCCGTACACGCACGCACACACATACACCGATTTACTTGCGATACCGATATCGTATGCGATCATTGCGTGTATGGCGGCCTTTAATGACTGTATGGTCAGTTTTCCCATACACCGCAAAATGATCATACAGTTACAATAACCATAATGACATTGCACTTTTATTTAAAGCAAAATCTTTCTCTTAGATACAATAGAACGAAATAGTCTCTTCGTGCATAAAGGTTTATTGTTTGAAACTAAAATATTTTTAACACTTGGGGATAATCCATAATTAAAGAAAAGTGCCAGGGTTCTGTGCAAGTGCTCTTGATCATTCTTATGTTAAATTTTCCTGCATAAAAGTTTGTGTGTGTATATATACTATATATATATATATATATATATATATATATATATATATATATATATATATATATATATATATATATATATACGATATATATATATATATAGATATAAACTATATATACATATATATATATAGATATACATATATATATATATATATATATGATATATAAATATATATATATATATATATATATATATATATAATATATATATATATATATATATATATTCTCATTATGTTATTGACATTGTGGTGGGATACCAGACTTGTGGATTATCTGGTTTTCCTAGATATAATTAGCATCTTGATTCTTAATATGATTTTTTCATTATGATGAATTTTGTCAAGTACTGAATTGTATTCAGACGTTGTTTCTTTTTCTTTCCAGAGAATGTAATGTACTTTTTTATTTACCCCAAAAACCGCACCATGGCCTAGATGAATTTGAAGAATTGTAATCAGTGTGTGAACTCCTACGTTGTTAACACTGCCAGCACTGACAGGTATGCTTCCAGTTACAATTCAAATAACTGTGACAGGTATGTATGTTTTTATGATAAGAATGGCACATGCTATTTCCCGTCATGATGTTAAAAACTCTTATCGGGTTGCCTCCAGTCAAAATGTTATTTACATTGAGAGATATGTTTCTTCTTTAGAGAGATAAAAAACTGATATCATGATCTTGATAGAATGCGAATGACGCTATCAGTCGTGCCTTCTTTTATATTATTTCCGAGACAGGCGAGTGAGCTTCCCATTTTAAAGTCATCTACACAAACTGGTATGTTCCGATTTATAATTCTAGCAATATTAATAGGCATTGTCTTATTTTAATACTGCTATCACTGACAGAAATGTTTTATCTGTTAATATTAACAGTACTATCGCAAGTGTTTCTCGTTATAAAGCTAAGAGCAGCCGTGTCTTCTTTCAAGTTCCCTTTTGGAAAGCCGAAGCACTATTGGGTGTATCTCCTTACAATATTCTGATAGTATTAGAAATTGTGCTTTTATTTTGTTTACACCTTCATTGGCAGTAGGTTTCTTATTATAATAACCCATTTACCATATTCCCATAGGCATTACTAAACTTGAAGCCGCTGTTGAGACAATAAGGAATACTTCATTTCTTCAGTAAGGTCAATTTAACCTCTTAATGGGATTTGAAAGTTTTGTTTAATGGCAGTATAAAAGCTTTTAGGATTTGCTGCATTTACGACTGTTTATTGTAGGTACTTGAGAGAACTTCTTGGCGTTGCAAGTTTATTGCTATAGAAGCCAGTGAGGGAATTTCATAGATACAAAACTGATGTTTATTTCTTTACGAAAGGTTAAATATGATCAACTGAGAGTCACCGGAAAGTGATGGATGCAGAGATAATGAGTAGCAGATCAAAATTTTTAATAGGAACAAGCTTCAAGATAATCGATGAGATCTTTAGATAAAACTGAGAAGTAATATTACGAAAACTGAGAGTAAAAACATTTATGGGGCACGTGTATCAAAAAATCCATGTTGCTCTATGGAAAGGCAGTCACAAAATATTACCTCGTAATTACATTCGTAGAGGCAGGGCATAAAAAAAATATGGATAATAACGTGATATTGGGCGAATAATGAACGAATAAAGCTGGTGTTATTGTGATATGGCATTTGTTAGCGTAGTTGCCTTATTTCAGATCTTAATCAAATCATCTAGAGCAATTTTGCTTCACCTAATAACACTCTACACATTAGAATACTGAGACTTTAGAATTATCTTCTAAGGAAATGTTTCCTGTACTAATCAGCAAGTACAATTTGCGTGAATAGAATTATTTAGATCTTTTATGTAAAACACTTGATACTATAAAGATGAGCATAGACCTCTTGAGAAGGAGAAAATAAATTGGTTACTATTGCGCATATATTCTCTTTTAACACATCACTACTTTTCTTGTTAAAACTTTGTTTCGAAGGGGATTACGGATCATCCGTCTATCTGTGTGTGGATGTTTGATATTCGTGCAAGTTTTTATGTAATAATTTCTGCCGGTTCTTTTATCACATCTAGATACTAAAAAAAGATCACAAAAATGCAAATTAAATCAAGGTAATTGCTGTCTAAAGTCACCCTTCTAATTTGGGGTCAAGCGAAGAAGAAGAAGGAAAAAATATTTTTAATGGCTGATGGTTTATAGTACACTGCAGTATAATACTCCCTCCTTTCCCAACATGGGTTATCATGAGCATCGGGCATCAATCATCATATGCCCCTACTTGCCTTATCAGTCAACCGCGCCATACCTTTTACCATCTATCACAATTACCTTTGTGATACTCATTGCGAATTCATATTCATAGTCGATGGTGATTGAAGAAAGACTAATTGAGATGTCTAAAACTCCGTCGTTTATCCTCTTGATAACATGCTCCTTTGACAGTCGATAAAAGAAGAACAAAAGAATAGGAATTGCATCAGTGCATGCCTTTCTTTGATAGAGTAAAACAAGTTCGTTCTTTCCTGGGGTAAAGAAGCACATGATAAAACTTTGCTCGGTTTTCTCCCAAGCACCGCAGTCGCCGCGACTTTGTTGCATTTATATTTGAAATGTTTATCATTGTTTATTCTAATATAAAATCCTCTAGTCAAAATAAATTGGCTCCAAATAAAATGGAAAGCATCTCTCGATTTGGCATCTGCTGTACAGTGTTGGAATCTTCTGAACTAAAATGTGGATGGAACTGTGATTGGTAAGGGAATAAAAGGTATATGTTTTGTTTTTGAAGTCATAGTATTTTCCTTCCGCTGCATCAGTCACTCTATCCATCACTTTCATTTTTTCATCATTACAAGTATGGTGTGAAACCGAATACGAGTAAAAACAAACTGATCTCTCTCTCTCTCTCTCTCTCTCTCTCTCTCTCTCTCTCTCTCTCTCTCTCTCTCTTTCTCTTCCCATTTACTTTTCGAAGAAACGATTATTATAAATTGAGCTCCGTAGTTAGTCTTACGGATAGTCCTCGTCTACCAAACATAGTTAGTCAATTTTCATACTGATACCTGAGCAATTCTACTACTTTTATATGACCTTACATAAATAACTTTCTTGTAGTTCTATATTTAATTAATCTTTAACTTTTTTTCTGTAAGAAGCTATCCATGGATCTCAGGTTTGTGTGAGACAAAATCTTCCCCATAAAAACCTTATTTAAGGTGGCCTTGCGTTTCTTCTTACCATTCCAATCAGTTTGCAAAGTAGAGGTTAATTCATTTTCTGTAACTAAGCTCTATGAACGGTATTTTCACATCTGATTTTGTGTTATGTGGGTGTATATATGTATATCTATCTATCTATCTATCTATCTATCTATCTATCTATCTATCTATCTATCTATATATAATATATATATATATATATATATATATATATATATATATATATATATATATACACAATTTTCTTGGATGTTTCTCTTTCTATAATTCTTTTCTGTTTTGTATAATTTGTGCCTCTGGTTATCCATATTCCTGTAAAAAGTACCTGAATATTCGATAAAAAGTTATTCACTGATTTGTAAGTTATTTGTAACCATACAAATGCATAGTTTTTCTTTTGAATTGAGATTAGTAACTCATATATTAGGTATGGTAGTAGCATCTTTATGGTTACTTAATTTAATGTCAAATACTGATGGTGCAAATGCCAATTCGATTTTTTTTTACAGGGAGTTGTACAGGATAAAAAATCTTTCACATAAGAGATACGGTGAACATCTTCAGTAGTTTACAAAACGTAAATCAAAGGAGAGGTAGGTCAAAACAATCATATAGTTTTTTGAGCACATGGCCTCAATTTTATTAATCGGACGTGGGGCCTCTTACTTTTATGGCGTTCTCTCCCAAACCTAGACAATGAGGAATGAATCCCGCGTCACCTTTTTTTTATTTATTCTGTGAAGCCTTATATTCATTCCTATTGTTTTTAAATATCTACGCCATAAAGGATACTGCATCGTCCTCCTTTCACTAACCTTCCTGGCATGATTGCATTCTCTCAGTGGATGTGTCCGAAAACAGAACTTTCCCGAAGACAAGTTTTTTGACATCTGACCTTAATCTTATTTGTGCTTTCCTTTTAGATTTTAATGTGTTTGCCCTCGTCGGATATCTACCGTTCCTCACTGATATTTATCTCAACTATTTTCTTCTGTGCTTGAAGAGAGGCACCATATCAGGTGTTGACCCAACGGGAGTTTTAAGTTTATAGCATCTGTGTCTTCGTCTTTTTGTTGTTACACTGTATACAGAATAGATATATTTATCACGACGCTTCACTTAGAAAGTATATTTATTCTCCCCATGTTCATTGTTAGTAGTTTGGTTGAATTCTGAAATTTCCGCTCTATACTGAATTACTTGCTGAAATTGTCCGTGGCTGAAATTAAGGAAGAATACCTGGGCACGAGGGAACGGGATGCCATTAGCCATAATTTCTGGCCCTCCCTCGTCACTATCTGATTTTCACTCTGAGCAGAAGAACGTGGATAGACGGTTATATTATAAGAGCGAAGGTAGCATGTGGTGTGTACCCAGCAACCGACCATCACGACAGGTTGAATACAACTGAATGAATGGAGCGAGCCCTGATTTATCCCGAAGCCACACCCTATGAGGACCTTCAAAGAAGGAAGATACATTCTCCTGACAATTTATGATTTGAGCAACGCGCTGAGTCCGACATTATTTGTAGGCTTTATCTGGTTGTTGTAAATTTGAACCCAGGCAATTAGAATCAAAATAATTGTGTTTTATGACTCAGATTTTGATGGATCGTTTGTTAATATGCGGCGAGAATCCCCTCATGCATAACAGAACCTCGATCTCTTGATAGAGTGAATTGCACAGATAAATTACTCCTTCCTTGCGAAAAGCATCGAGATCCGAAGGAAACGAGAGTGCCGCCTAGTTTTTGTTTGTTCTTCCAGGGATCCAGGTGATTAAAGTCTCCTGGTTTGCTGGAACTACTGCCTATGTACCTGCGAAAAGTTCAATTATAATTCGGTGTAGATCTGAACAGCACATTGATGATGTTTATAGCGTTTATCTTTCTGGTCCCTAATGTTTGGTGAGGCATGCACTATGTCTCTACTCTTCCCAACTTGCAACATTACTTTTTAGTTATGATCCATGAAAGTAAGATGATATAAGTTCCATCAGCTTGAGCTGATATCGATTTTATGGGGTGCCTAGCTTCTTAATTTGCATAGCATCCACGAACCTAGTTATTACAAAATGTTCACTCACCTACTATGAAGTTATCAGATCGGTTTTCCACTTTTAAGTATGTTGAAGGAAACGGGTATTTAATTTTATGGAAATTCGAGTGAACCCTACCTGTTCCGGTTGGTATGTCGGTGAAATTATATGCACTTTCTTGGGTACTTATAGGTCCTCACTGTTTTTTTTTTTTTTTTTTTTTTTTTCACTCCCTTTATGGCGTTTTCTTTTTGGGCAAAAACATGTGTAGTGTTGATTCATTAATGCTCTCTGCTTTTTGTATCAGTTCGAAGATAGGCCGATATAATGCTCGTAGAAAATAAAGAAATGGTGAAAATAATGATAAACAATTGAACATTACTCATTCTCAATAACATCTAAATTTCCGATCACTCCTGTATGCCCACAGGATGTATGCGCGCGTGTGTGTGTGTATATTATATATATATATATATATATATATATATATATATATATATATATATATATATATATATATATATACACACACACACTCATACACACACACACACACACACACACATATATATATATATATATATATATATATATATATATTATATATATATATTGTTTTATATATAACATGTATATTCAATGAAGCACGAAAGTCCACTTGTTTGAGAATATCATAAAATCCACGTAAGAAGGCGAGTGAAAAACGGGACTTAGAACAAGTACTTTCGTGGTATATTCTACATTTTCAAGTTCACACTAAATAAAAACATTGTTTGAGATTAAGCCAGCCTTGTGCTGGCACAGGGTCTTGCTCATGGAGCAGCCCGTAAAGCAAAAACATAGTTTACAGAGCTTTATATACAAAATTTAGTGGTGGGCGGAGTAGAGTTCCAGTTTCTTGATTCAGGCAGCATGTTCTCCAAACGGAAAGAACAGGGAAAGAGGATCAAGAGATAATCCAAGCCGGCGGTTAGAATTCCTGGTGCACGTGGCTTCAATGAATACAGTTTACAGAAGATTTCTTTTCTGATAGTCGTTGGCTTTGCAGATTAAAGACGATTTATCCCATTTAATGGCATGGCCTGTCTTAGGCAAATGATCTAAAATGCCATTGTTTTTTTAATCATTTTGATGTCTGGCCAATGTAGATCTTATTACAATCTTTACAAGGGATACTGTGTACAATATTCTTAATTAACATATTTCTTAAAGTATTGTTATATTTAGGGATACTGTATACAATATTATTTGAAATGGGTGGACTATTCTTAATTAACATATTTCTTAAAGTATTGTTATATTTAAATACTAAATTAATATCAATAGTTTTTAGAATCGGTTTGCAGATATGAAATTCTGGTGAAAAGATAGTGAGAGAAAATTCTTCTTAAGTTCTGTATTAACTCTGGATGGATTGTAACATAAGCTCTTTGCCTTATCCTTATGCAGTTCCAAAATATGAAGGATAACATAATGAATCTCCTATTTTGTGAATAATTTTAAACTCATCTCCTATTTTGTGAATAATTTTAAACTCATCGTCCAAGAATTCAAGGCTACAAATTCTAAGTGCTCAAAGATATTTACTAGTAAATGTTGATATCTTAATTTGTTTAGCATGGTTTGAATAAAAATTAATATATGACAAATTATTTGTTGGTTTCCTGTATACGTAAAAACAAAAATTAGTATTATTATTATTTCTAACTAAGTCATCCAGAAATAGGATACAATTATTTTCTTCATATTCTATATGAATGTTATGGAAGGTTCAAGATTATTAATTGTATTCTGGAAATCAGGTATATTTACATTGTCTTTTACAGTACAAAAACATACATCTACGTACCTTACCTAAAAAAAACCTTAGAGAATAGATTCCTTGGAATAAGCAGTCTCGAAAAACTCCATGTAGATTTTAGAAAGAAGGGGAGAAAGGAGGTTTCCTATAGCATTGCCAAACATTTGTCCATAGAAGTTCCCATTGAAGGTGAATTTACAATTTTTTATACCAACGGTTATCTTTTTAATAATGATATGGTAGGTAATTCTTAATTACACAAATGCAAATGTTGTGATAGATATAGAAGTAAGTCATCAATAGGGTTTTTAGTAAATAAAGATGTCACATGAAAACTAGTTCATCTGTATTGGATAACTCAATACAGGACAGTCTAGAGAGTTTGATATAGTACGTAAGTTGGGTGATAGTAATTTAACTAAATATTTAGACAATTTATAACTAATGGAACCGGTTGAGTTGATAAGAGGATATAAAGGAAAATCTCTCTTATGTCTATTGATGTAAGGTAGGGATGGGCCAATCGTTGTCACTTTCTCTTTTATAGACACGAAATCTTTTAGTGTAACTTTAATTTTTTCACTTTTTATATTTTTTGGAATTGCGTAAGAATAAGGCAAAGAACTTATGCTACAATCCAACCAGAGTTACTACAGAACTTTAGAATATTCTTTCTATCTTTTCACCCGAATGTCATATCTGTAATACCAATTTTAAAAACTATTAACATTAATTTAGTCTGTCCAATTCATACAATATTGTATACAGTATCCCTTGCAAAGATTGTAATAAGATCTAGATTGGCCAGACATCAAAAGGATTAAAAAAGAGATGTTCCCAACACAAATATGCTCTTTTGAAGAGGACTAACAAACAATGGCATTAACTGGGATAAGTCATCTATAATCTGCAAAGCCAACGACTATCATAAAAGAAATCTTCTGTAAACTGTATTCATTGAAGCCACATGCACCAGGAATTCTAACCTCCGGCTTGGATTATCGCTTGATCCTCTTTCCATGTCCTTTCTGTTTGGAGAACATGCTGCCCGAATCAAGAAACTGTAACTCCTCCCACCACTACATAATTTCATATTTAAAACTCTGTAAAATATTTGTTTACCTAGTGTGAACTTGAAAATGTAGAATATATCACGAAAGTTCTTGTTCCAAGTACCGTTTTTCACTCGCCATCTTACGTGGATTTTATGCCTATATATATATATATATATATATATATATATATATATATATATATATATATATATATATATATATATATAATAATAATAATATAATAATAATAATAATAATAATAATAATAAAAGGAACCCATAAAAACGCCAAAATATAGAAAGTAAGTACTATATTTCAGAGACTGCTCTCTCTGGAATATATTACTTACTTTTTATATTTTGGCGTTTTTATGGGCTCCTTTTATTAGATGGAATTCTGTTGTATTAGAACATGTTTACCAGTCATATATATATATTTATATATATATATATATATTATATATATAGTATATAAGATATATATATATATATATATATATATATAGATTTATATATATTACTATATATTATATATATATATTTTTAGTATATATATATGATATATATATAATAATATTATATATCTTATATATATATATATACCTATATATATATATATATAGTATGTATGATAAGCGAATTCCACAGGAAAATTATAGTCAGAAATCCAAGCGCTTTCGTCATTACTCAGACATTGTCAATGTCTGAGTAAAGACGAAAGTGCTTGGATTTCTGACTATCAATTTCCTGTGGAATTCGCTTATTTATGAAGTCACGTGCATCTACTGTGATTTTTTAAGCATATATATGTGTGTATGTATGTATATGGTATATATATATATATAAATCTATATATATATATATATATATATATATATATATATATATATATATATATATATATAGAGAGAGAGAGAGAGAGAGAGTTACCGGACTGGATGAAGGTTTCAAACAAGAATTGAAGAAGCGCTTTGTGTTCCCACACTTTGTTAGGGTCAGGTCATACAAGAAATCATGTCAAAGTCAGCTGTGTGGCAGCAGTGCAAACGCATAAAACCTAGTTTGCAACTATTCAAAAATTTCTTATCTAAAAATTTCTTGTCGGTTGTTGATAAATTCGACACGATATTTTCTTGCAACACGATTCAATTCAATCATTTTTCGTTTAAAAATGTCTTTACAATATATCATCTCATTTGCATTTTCCAGTGAATAGCGATGTTACATTTTATTCATGTCCTGAAGAATGCTACTGGTATTCGCCGTTGAAACGTTGTGCATACTGTTCAGATCGTATATCGAGAACTCTACCACTTATTTTTTAGTATATTTTTGTGCGTTAGGTTTCATTAAAAATCATGCTTTTGTAGATGGGAATTCCAGATGAATATATTGCTCGATGCATAGGTTTTGAATATACTAGTATGATATTTTATAGATAGTTCTATTGTAAATCAAGAAAAATCTTTCACGGAGTTTTACCTAAATGTGATTTTAAAAAAAACCTTATTTCACTATTCTTTAACTAGTTTGTGTCCACCTCTGCATTGCTGAAGCCATTCATTGCCAGAGTTGTATTCAAGTTCTATTTACTGAAGAATATGTCGTCAGGAATTCCTGTCAACAGAAGAATGCGTGTTTTTATAAGATCCTTGTAATCTGTGCAATGAAAGATGCATGGGTTAACACATGCATTTAGTAATGATGGTCATAAGTAATGAACAGGAGAATAAATCCAAAAAAGTATTGCAATGGCCAAAATCATTAATGGACATTTTGGAATATAAGTTTATTTAAAGAGTTCCGGAGTTTTAAGGTAGTTCCATTCTGTGTGAAAGCCGCTAATATTCCGTCCTTTCAGTTCTGCAAGCAAGTCCGAATGGATGTTAAAATGCGTCGTTTTGCAAGGTATTGTAGCTTCACATATCGTTCTGTTATCTGATATGCCACCCCATTCCATCTAGTAGAAAATACAGCTCATTTTTATGGCACTTAGAACATATGAATAGCAAAGGGTTAACATAAAAACTTGATCGATTTGTGTTAAAAAACACACTTGATCATAAGGTATCGGTGAGTTGAGTCACCGTGAATTCTTGTAGTTGTTGCCCCCTGAATGCAACATTCTACCACAGGTTTATTTTGAAGATCCATTTTCAGATTATTTTGAATGATCACCAAGAGTAAGTAAAAGACCCTTATGTCATTTTATGGAAAATACGGTTTTGTCGGCAATAGCGAAAAAATACAAGCTCATATAATAGGAAGAAGAGAAGGACGAGAAAGAAATGAATCTTATGCAGATGTTTAACAAAAAATGCATGTAAGATGTGATCATGTTCCATAGGATCTTTGGTTGTGTTCAGTGACTTGTGAAATTCCTACCCTGAGACTCCTTACGTACTTATTACTGCTGTTATCTAGGGTATAATTACAGATATCTCAGCCGCTAGTTTTGTAAAGCATTCATATTGTGAATGAATGCCTTGTGTCCAAGTATAAGCTTCTCTGGTACCCTGTTGTATAATTTGAAAAAAATTTAATTCGATTCTACAATAGTTGTTTCGCTCAAGAGATGCCTTTTTGAGGTTTTGGTTTAATCAGTAAAAGTAATGGAATGCTGGATCCTCAGGGATTTGGCCTCCAATATTGTTCCTCTAATTGCAGATATCGAAAATGGAGAATTTCAGTCCTTACCATCGTATGGATAGCCATATTCGTGAAATTCATCTCTGCCCTTCCCTCCCTGGCTTTTTCTCTCAATCTCTCTGGTAGCACTGGGAAGGCATTTTCATATAAGTAAATTACAATAGACCATGCAGTAATTTATATTTTAATGATGTCATGATAAACAAGTAAGAAAAATGAGGCTGAAGTTATTTCCAGGTTAAACAGTCAAATTTACTCACCAACTGTATTATTTCTTTTAGTCGATACAATATCTCTCTTATCTCATGGTGATAAGTTGACAACATCTTTGGGTATGTGGCTGGAATTTTTCTATTTTTCTGTGTGCGTGTGTGTGTGTGTATGTGTGGGTTTGTGTGTGCGTTGAGCTTCTCAAAGTAGGATGTGGGAACTTACAGAAGTCATTGTGTCTGCAATGATTTGAGGAAATCTGGGTATTCGAATGAACTAAGTATTTTCCCTGCAGATGGGCCTTGCTTTGTATATTCAGAATTTGTATCAGTCAAAAGATACTTTTTATATGCAACTTTAGTAGGATTAAATTCAAAGCTCCCTAATTAAGCCATATGTACTTACATTTATTTTTTTTATTAGATTAAATACCTGCTTGTAATTCAATAACGTGAAAATTCAGCTAATTTCTTAAAACTTAGTGATCCTAGTAACTCAGTGCCTTAAAAATTTTGGAATCTAAACTCTTCATACATTCAAAGCATTATTAATTTTATATATTAAGTCAGCTGTTTATGTTAGGGTACATATAAATCCAAAATGAACGGGCAGCGGTCATGTATGGCGATAATAGCAAGGTATTACAACAACTAAACAACCCAGCAAACTTTTGTCGTTTCTGGGAATAGTTCTTTTACTGTTTAAAGGCGAAAGCATTTTAGGCCATCAAAATTGGAAGTTCTCTCTCTCTCTCTCTCTCTCTCTCTCTCTCTCTCTCTCTCACTCACACACACACACACACACACACACACAAACAGTTTATAAAGTGTGGTCGTGCAAGTGTCATTCCCCTATTGAATTTCTCTTATAACTCTGAATGAATGCTATATCGTCATTTTGTACAGAATAATAATAATTTAAATCGAAAATTTCCTGAATGACTATATTGTAATGTATGTATCAGCAGTTATGAAAGTCCAAGTACTAGAAGGTATCATTTGTTTCGTGGAATGACCATTTTTTCCCAAAACCGTGTATCAGCATTTTTTAAAACTTATGCAGCATTTATTATACATTCACTTTTGAGTGTCCATTCTGACATTAATCTTCATGGTTTTGTGTATCTTCCGTTGAGGACCTACACTTAGAGAAAGTTCTTCTTGCTCTTTTATTCCTCATATGTTGAAAGATGGACAAAGCCTTTGACTTCATGAAGTCTTTAGATATTACAAAGATTCTTCTGATGACCTGTTGTAACAGACTGTTAAAAAAAAAATTCCAATAATTGGTAACACTAATGTTGCTAATATAATTAAAACCGTATAATTTAAATTTCGTTTTTAACAAGTCTTATCGCTACAAGAATACATTGAGCCAGTGTCAAAATGAGAGAGAAAGAGAGAGAGAGAGAGAGAGAGAGAGAGAGAGAGAGAGAGAATGCATCTATAACAATAAGCAATTTCCAAAGAGAAACAGACAGAATCGCAGATAATAGCGCACGATTCGATCTTGAATAACAGAGAAAGTAATTTTTCCGAAGCAGAAAGCGCGTAGGGTCGAAAAGGTTAATTCTTGCAAGACGAATTGTACGGAAATATTTGGCCACACATGAAACTTTATGGTCAGATGGACATTTTTCGTTTGATTTGTAATAGGAAAAAGGTTTCTTTGTTATTCATTTTAAAGCCTATATGATTTATTTCTTTTCGCAGAGAGGCAAGTAACTTGATCGACTTAGATATTTTAACGACTGCTAATTATCTTTCCCGTTTTGAAATTCCGTTCTTCTTCCTTTGTTTCTTGGCTCCTATTTCTTTTTGTATCCTTTAAAACGCGCTTCTCGTCCATCTCACCAAAATACCCGTTGCTTATAATTTATTCAACCAGATCGTATAATCTTAAAAGAATATTCTGATTCATTGGATGCGAAACGCTCAATTTTTTTTATTATTTTACCGTCTTCTGTTAGAACAGTACACTAATTGATAAAAAATTTATATTTTGAATAAAGAGGAAAGCCTGTTTCAGCCTTACGTGACAGACTTGGACTTTGTGAAGGGAATTATTTTCTATGTTGATTTTAGTGTCTTTGTGCGGTGGTGGTGGTAAAGATAACGACGAATAAGTAAACTTACTAATTTGGCTAGAGTAAGCGGCAGAGTTAGAAAGAATGATTTTTAACTCTTTGCTTAAGTAATAATATCATACTTGGTTTCAGTATATATATATATATATATATATATATATATATATATATATATATATATATATATATATATATATATTATAATCACCTCTAGATACATAGGAAATTGTTTATTTTTTAACTTATTTTCCATCTATATCCATAGCTTGGTTGATGAGAGTATCCAAATAGTGGGAGGAAATCCAGATGTTAATAACTCATAGTATCTATTACTATTACGGTTAAAATCTGACAGACATGGGAAATCTTTAGACCTTTACCAGACAGTAGAATATTGTAATGAACGCATTTTTCATAGAATATGATCATGAAGTGCACAAACGCATACAACTTCAACCACAGGTTTTCTTTCAAGTGATATTGTACACAATGAGTTTAGTTTTACCTGGCCAGTGGTTATATATCCTTATTTTGTACCTGGTACTCTATAAAGAATATTAATTTCTTTGTGCCATGTACTAAATTGTGGCCTTGGATTAAACATTAAACAGATCATGAGCACAGCTATTTCCATTAAGTGCGCCTCTTTAACTGGGTTTTGCATTCTAACTATAAAAGACTTTTTACAATATTGTATTTACTTAAAGACTGATAACTCTGTCGATTCGTTTTAACATTACAGTTTGTCAAGTTCTAACAATGCTCTCGTGTTCTCAGCTTAAAAAACCTCACTTATGACACTACTTTACATCAGATCTAAAATCCAGATGTAAGTCAATTACTTTTTCCTTCTATCCTCACTTTAACTGCGGAGTAGAATTGTGTCATCAGTTCTTTATGGGAACACTCAGATAATCTGGTTAAGCAAGCAGTAATGTGTACCACTCTCCAACACTTCCTAACAGAAACACTTAGATAATCTTGTTAACCAGGCAGTAGTGTGTACCATTCTCCAACACTTCTTAATGGAAGCACTAGATAATCTGGTTAACCAGGCAGTAATGTGTACCACTCTCCAACACTTCTTTATGGAAGCACTAGATAATCTGGTTAACCAGGCAGTAATGTGTACCACACTCCAATAATTCTTGATGGAAATGCTAGATAATTTGGTTAGCCAAGCAGTAATGTGAACCTCAATAACAGTTCTTGATGAAACCACTAGATAATCTGATAAACCAAGCAGTAATGTGTACCACACTCCAACATTTCTTAAAGGAAACACCAGGTAATCTGGTAAACTACGCAGTAATGTGTAACACTCTCCAACACCTCTTAATGGAAACACTAGGTGATCTGGTAAACTAAACAGGAATGTGTACCACACTCCAACAGTTCTTGATTGAAACACTCGATACTCGGGTTAACCAAGCAGTAATTTGTAACACTCCAACAGTTCTTGATGGAAACAGCAGATAAGCTGGTTCACCAAGTAGCAATGTATACCTTACTCCAAGATTTCCTGATGGGAAGACAACAGAATCTGGTTAACTAAGTAGAAAGGTGTACCACACTCCAACAGTTCTTATGAAATCACAAGAGAATCTGGTATACCAAGTAGGAATGTGTACCACACTACACCTGGTCTTGATGGAAATACAAGATTTGGTTTAATAAGTAGTAATATGTATCATACTCCAACTGCTGTAACATGGAAACTCAAAAAAATCTGGTTTACTTGTAGTAATGTTTACCACACTCCAAGAGTTCTTGATGGAAACACTTGATAATCTGGTTAACTAAAAATAATGTAAACCACACTTCAATAGTTCTTGATGGAAACATAAGACTTTAGTTAACTATGCAGAAATGTGTACGACATTCCATCTGTTCTTGGTGAAAAACGAGTCCTGTTTACTAAGAGAATCTGGTTATCTAAATAGTTATGTGTACCACACTCCAACAGTTGCTAATGGAAACACTAGGTAATATAGGTAGCCAAGTAATGTGTACCGTTATTTTAAAAATGAATGGGAAAAATGTAAATTAAATAATGTCAGTTACAGCTAGCTGTTGAGCTTATGTTATTTGGATTTTATTTCAATGGTTGTTAACCAGATGAAACCAATAATGAATGTATTATATAATGTATTATATATATATATATATATATATATATATATATATAATATATATACAGGAGAGAATGTATATATAAAACTTAGATATAAATAAAATATAATGCCTTACTGTTGAATGGATGATTATAAAATTCAACGTTATTTTCAAAGCACATGTTTTTCATATCAAGTTAATGTCTTTTAATCCTGTCAATTTTTGGTTAGTTGTGTAGAATACGTTGCTCGTACTTCCTTAGTTCCACAGTTCTATTGGACTAATTTGGTTATTGCCGAACGTGTGAATGTCTTCATCGGACAGGCTGTTTTTGAATCGTGGGATGTCTGAAAATGATCATAAGTGTTCTTTTATTTATATTATTATAGAGTTGCTACAAAATACAGCTAGAATAGTACTATATCGTTTCTTATGCTTTAACCAAGTAAGTTTGTTAAAAGTCTAGTAAGCGTGCCGTAAGCATCATCAACACTAATAAATGTGTGCGGTACAGATATGTAACCTTACAAGAAATTATGTGCTCGCATCCACCATGCGTACATGCCTTTGGCTGTTATCAGTTTGATGCTGCTACGAATATATTCAGAATTTGGAAATCAACAATAAGTTGTACCAACAGAATTAGAGTTGTCGCTTCACGAATAAAACGGAGAGAAAATCCTTTCTCTTGCGATTGCAGCGGAACTCCCATAAATCGAGAATGTAACTAATTCATTAGCTTTGGCTCTTTGAAGAAGTTTGCCTGAATTTTCGAGTCGCATCGAACAGTTTTTATATCTTCATTATGTGCAGAACACTTGGTCCTCTTTTTTGCTTGTATTTTGCTTTTTTTTTTTTTGTGAGAGGTGATTTGATTACTTATAGAGTACGGAAGTATTTTTCGAATTGATTTTTAATTAATAGAAATTTTAAGTAGATAATTCTGATTTTGAATTAGTATCCCCTATTAAATAAACAGGATTTTTGTGCACATTTTTTATGTCAAAATGATTAAAGTACTTCAAGATTGACTGAAGTACTGTAAGACAAGTGTTTCGTGAGACATTGATATATACATATACTCCGTTACAGACATCAGATAGGAAGGCGGACAGGAAAACTCTTAATTGTTTTTTTATCACATGTTTCTTCCCAACGTTTCAAAATCTATTATTACATCATCTGGTGCTCTAGAATTAAAAAATGAAATAAAAAAAACCTCGTCAATGAAATCACAGAAAAAATATACAAGGGCAAAGTCAGAGCTTAAAAGATAAGAAAAAAATCGGCTAAAAAGGGAAAGGACACCGAGAAACAGGCAAAATACTGAGAAATTAGTTGAAACAAATAGACGGATAAAAGGTATGCAACCAACCTGTCAGTTTGATAGAAAATAAAGGTGTACGAAAGAAAAACAAAACAACAAAAACATATATTATTACGACAGGTATATAGGCCAGTCAATGGGGGCTGAAGAAGGAAAAAATAAGGGAAAGCTGTAATAAGTTTTATTGTCTTCATAATATGGTACTTAATAACATTAATTTTGCACAGTTCTTAACTGACTTGGATTCACTTATTCCAGATATCCTCAACTGCCTTGTTAAAACTATTGTCTTAAAAGACCAGAAAGGAAATCAATGAAAATTGGATAGGAAGTGTACAGCCATCTCACATGTTATCCTAACAGAAGCTAGATCAAGTTCTTTCATATTATCCCCTCTACAAATAGGTCTTGCTGTTCATCTCAGTCAAAAGCATTGGTTCTGAGCATCTACTGAATGTGCTCTCTACCTTGGGATTATGTGCTTCCTATACTGAGGCAGCACTCTTTCAAGTATAAGCTTTGCAACATACACCCAGGGAACCTCAGACTGACTCATTTACATAGTCTGTGTAATGCCTGGATGGGGCATACACGCGTTTCGCTGGGGTGTTAGGGACCCTGCGATTTCGTAATGCAATTGACCCAGTGCCAGTCGGGTTATGGAGTTACTCCTTAAGGTTTCCTATTCATTGGGGTTGAATAGTATTTAACTTTTCCATGGAGGAAGATAACAAAATGAAAATTCTCCCGAGGGAGCAAAAAAAAAAAAAAAAAGATAGGACCGAGATTATTGTAAGTGGAGAATAAACAAAACACAAATAATATAGACGAGGGAGTTATCAATCACACGTAAATAAATGTTTAATACACAAAAATGGAGCCATGCTTTAAACAATTTCGCCTAAATGAATACTGTGCCAGAGGTGCACTTATTGTGATAAATCTTGGGGCTTGTAAAGGGGCATCACTAGAAGCTTGTGGATGCCATCATAGTAGTTCTAAATGATGTACTAGTTCATAATGCCAGAATTGCTGGCGAGTGGGCTCTGCCTAAGCAGAGCATGAGTAGGAGAAGGTGCCTAAGAGGCAACAATAAACAAGGAAGGAAACTATAAATTAGAGGATATGGGAAGTCAAAATAGAAACAGTCACAAAAGAGAAATGAGAAGGAACTTGAAGTAGCAGAATCTGGCACTCTGGATGGAGAAGGACCAGAATTCTCTAAAAGAATGTGACACTGTGCAGGGCACTAGTGCAGAGAGAGCCTATTGGCTCCTTCACGGTTTCTGAAATCCTTGGCATCCTCTACCTTTCTTCCTTCGACCTTTCCGAGGTCGGTTTGACGAAGCTGTAGGGACCTTGAAAGACACAAGTCTGTGGAAGATGCATTTGTCAACGTGTCTAACGCTGTTCGACTCGGTCACTGACATTCTTCAGCCAACTGATGGTCAGCGGAGTCCTTACACCTGGACTGGTTAGCTGCTGACAAAGGGGAAGAGGAGGAGGTGATTACGGGTTCCTGATTTGGGGTGACTGACTCCAGAGCAGTTTGCGAGACCACGGTTAGAAGTGTCCTTGGGAATTCCGGTTGGAATTGGATCTCCCTCTGCTTCTGGCGTCGGTAGCGGAGTCGAGCCAGCAGCAGTGAAGAAGTATCCTGGCAAGTACGCCACTAATATGAATCTGGGACTCTTTTAACTTGCACAGGGTTAAACACATCTATCTTACTCAAAAGGAGGCCTGGATGAAGTCCAGTTCACATTAAAATTTACGGCTTATGACTGAGATTAGATTTCTAGGGAAAATGTCAGGGCAGCTATAAGGATCAAATTTAAAGGGAATATATTTACAGAAATATTACTCACTGTCTTGAATGGCAACTGAAGGGTGCAGGGACTCTCATGGTTCTAATTAATTAATGTAGTCAGGTTGATTGAAGTACTTAGGTCACGTGGTTGGATTTGCCGACATATGGAATTAATTTGCAAGCGCCAAGCAAAAGCCCTGAGCGTTTAAAGTGAGAATATCCACCTCTCCACTGCCAGGAATGGGGCACCGCTGGGATTCCAAAGGGCAACATGGAGGATATAGGATTCAAATAACACTCGGCACGTGGCTGTGAGAGGCCAGGAGGACAAGAGGGGGGAGGGAGGTCAAGAGTCGACTCGCTCTTCTGCCGGCGATGACTTTCGTCCCATGACTGAGAGAAAGAGTCGGTGTGCGTCTGCGTCCGTCTTTATGACCTCTGTTATGCCTTCCAGCCATCATTTTGAGTAATCTGTGGTGATTGGCCCATGCCTGCGTTTTGGACACCTGGAAATACCAACGCCGTCTTGAATTGACAAGGCCTGAGAGATACAAGCATGAGTCATCACCAGTCGTCCTAGTCTGGCCGTGCGTTTCCATTCACAACTTTGTATTTTTGGTGGCCATTATTAGTTATTTGCAGAATGTATAATTTTTGTGTAAGTTAATAATGTTTTACAGTCTTTTGCATCATCAGTATCCTCTGGACCTGGTTAAATGATTTAATATAAAGGGAAATCAGTGCAGAAACAGCAATGAGAACAAAAAAGTTTATTCACAGAAATGAGTATATAATACATTTTTATACATAGAAAGGATGCCTCTCTCTTTAGGAAAAGGTATAAGAGCTATATACAAAATAAATATTCTCTATAATTTACAGCAATTGTTCCTCAGAATCTTATTTCTTCAGTGTATTCAGCTTTCTCTTTTTTGTTAAATTTTTGCAATTTTGAATGTTTTCATTACTTTTCTTATAATAATTGTTTAGTAGGGCATTGGAGGAAGCAAATATCAACATTTTTTTAATTTTTTTCTACGCTATGCCCAGCATCACAATCATTTAGAGGTAAGAAGGCATCATTATCAGAAAGGACAGTGAGTGAAATGTCCGTGGCCAAATTCCTTTGATACATCGCTTGTATAAAATCAGGATACTGTGACAGTTTATCAATGGTTATATAGTTAAACAGAATTACGTTTACTACAGATTCATGCGGATAAAGAAGCCTTCCTCTGCTTATACCCTGAATGTAACTGTTATTGTCTGGTAAGCTATCTTTTGTTTCTTGGCAAGTGAGTAAGTCTTTACAGGAGCTACACTTAAATTTTTTCACAACAGCATACACACAATAGCCAGCAAGGTATGTTATAACCGGGAAAAGATCCATACATTAATCAATATCATCTTGACTGACATCAATATAAAAAAAATCGTTATTTCCGGACTCCTGATCATTCATGCCCTCCCAGTTCGTTTCTTCGAAGATCTTCAGTTCAATGTTTTTATTATTAAAAGTTATTCTAAGAACAGACATTAACCTCAGTTTTTTTTCACACTCGAACACTTGTCGTAAGGAAATGTTGTAATTGCAGCCAGCAGCAAGTCGACGATATTTACCAAATCTATTTTCAAGTTGATCGGTTTGAAATTTTCCTGGTAAGACATATGGCTCTCAACCAGATGTTGCAGAGATTCTCTTCTTTGGGAAAGCTGAAAACATGAACCTTGGGCCCATTATTGTAATTCCCTTTACAAAGGGGAACAGAACATCTGTGTGGCATTTTGTTTGGAGTTACACGTGTGTCTGGAAACCTTCTTCGCCGGATTTAAGTATAACACTAGAAAGGTCACTGGAGATCGGAGGTTGCCAACTAGTAATGTCTCATTAGATGGCCTCAGAAAAAGTACCCACAGCAATGCAAATTAAAAACAAATGGTTGAACAGTTTACAAAATATTAAAGTTGCAAGTACTGAGTTTTCATTTAAGGTCATCAGCAATGACTGATAATCTATTTTATAATCATTTGTGTTAATAAACTGTTGTTTCTCATCATAACTTCTGCGCTGATTTTCCACCATTATGCAACATATTTAATCATATTAACCAGGTTTAGAGGATTATGATGTTGTTAAAGACTGTGAAATATAATTATCTAACATAGCAATTAGATACTCTAGATAAAAAGTAATAAATTACACCAAAACTACAGAACTGGGAATGGTAACTTGTGGCCAGGATAGGACGACTAGTGATGATTCATCGCTCTGTTTTGAGGGATCGCACAGGCCTTGTCAATTCAAGATGGCGTTGGAAATACACGAGGCGCGGCAGAGAGAGGTACCAGGCAGACACATTGTCAGATTTGCAAAATGGGGAAAATATATAATAATAATATCTATAATAATAACAATAATAATAATAATAAGATTAATAATAATAATAACCCAGGAAAAAGATATGCAGAAATCCAAGTGCTGTCGTCTTTATGAAGACATTGTCAAGGAACGAATAAATTACAGTTGGAAAGAAAGTTACCAAGAAAAAAAATGGATCAAGAATATCAGATGGTCAATTGTCAAAAGGGTAAAAATCAAAGAGATAATCCAGGATTATCGGATATCACACGGTCACAAACTTAAACAGATTTAACCATAAGTGAAACTAATGCGTGGCCATACAAAGTCCAGAAAAATGTATAAAACTGAACATATTAATTTTGTTGATTATATTTATCTAACTGTTTTCATTATGAAGGCATCGTGTTTAAATAAACCAAGGCTTAAATTCAGAACACTTCCATTATTTGACTTGATGAAACAAGATTCAGTGATATTCCTTTTAACTGTGTCCTTACATGGGATTAAAGCTATTACTTGACTCCAGTTAATAGGATGATCTAAATCTCTTATATGTACGAATAATGCCTTCGATATTTGTTCAGTTCTCACAGAATATTGGTGCTGTTTGATTCGTTATGAAAGGGAACTTTTAAATTTCCCTGAACTGGAATTTAGTCCTTCTGATAACATCTAACCTTCCCCCCACCTTTTTTTTTTTTATGTCTTTCCATGGCCTCCGCTTCTCACCAAGTTTCACTGAAGAAATCGATGAAATATTGTGTGCTTCTGATTCAGAATCTGATTATGATATTGATGATCCTGATCGTGGGGATAATGATAAAGGTATCAGTGATGAAGATGATGATGATGATGATGATGATGATGATGATGATGATGAAGACACCCTTACAACAGATCCCTGAGTTGATGTCGCTGTGCCATGTTCATGGTATAAAGTTTAATTAGATTATAATAATCCCTCCCCCCTAGAAAAATAGATACAGAATCTCATAAGGCAATTGGATTTGACAACTTGTCTCCTTGTTGAAATTGCAATGGGGTTAATTTGGAATCCTACCATTGAAAGTTGTTTTAGCGGTTATAGCTTCATAATAGATACACCAGGTTTCATAGCAGTACTTACAAGAGAGATATCATATATAGAGAAAGGATGGGTTGTATCACTGATATAGATATATAAGAACAAAATGTATCTTTTTGTAAGCCATTCGTATAGAAGCTAGTTCTGCATTAGTATAGATATATTTTCAAGTATATAGGTTACAAAGAGAAGGTACAAGAAGAGTTGCCAATATGGAAATTGAATGTTTCATACATTGATAGCGTCATAAAAGGATTACTGGTGCCATTATCAAATATTTCGGGATTCATTTCATTTTTATTTGTTCCGCTATTCCACTTTTTAATAGTATTTTTACACATAAGGTGCTACTTGCAAGCTAAATTGATGTCTAGTCCTGAAAATATAATAGTGTTTAAAGATGTAGTAAAAGTTTTCAATTTTTAAGAATGAATGGGAGTACGAATGGATGTAATATATATATATATATATATATATATATATATATATATATAATATATATATATATATATATATACACATATATATATATATATATATATATATATATATATATATATATATATATACTATATATATATATATATATATATATATATATATTCTATATATATATATATATATATATATATATATATATATATTTTTTTTTTTTAATGTTTAATTTTTTTCTGCTTTTGTAATCATATGCAGAAAGTTTTTGCCTGTTAGGATTCAATATTTTTTTCTCCTGTCTTTAGTAATAATGTAATTTTCTTAGTTGTTCATGTGTGGTTTGTGTTTTTAAGTGTTTTGTTTGTTTATTTATTTTGAAAGTGTCATTATTCTTAGTAGCTTTGCTTTTCACTGTTGATCTCTTATTCAATTAGTTACCGTCTTACTTTTATATAAAATTCGAATTTCACTGATATATTTTTTAATTAATCTATATGATTTTTTTTAAATGCATAATTTATTACTGTGCCCCATTTTAGTCTGATTTAATGTACAGAATTTTAATTTTGTTTTTAGCCCTGAAGATGGGATTTGTATCCCGAAACGTAGGCGTTGGATGAAAATAAAGTTTTAACGAAAAATGCTGAAGTTTCTGCTGGCCATACTCTTTTTATTAAAGATCCGACTTTCTAGAAACGACAATGCCATTCATATATATATATATATATATATATATATATATATATATATATATATATGTATATATATATATATAAATATATATATATATAATGATTATGGTAGTGCGGGTACGTTTTCCGCTACCGGACATCATGATTTCTTCATATTTCTTTGAAAGTTGGATCTCAAGGCTTTGTAGTGATAAGCCTATCCGAAAAAGAGCAAAGAATTTGAGAAGTTAAGAGGGCATTGTGGCTATGACAATTACATATGTAACTGGTAAAAATGATTAGTAGATTCTACATATAACATACTACATACATCTTATGTATATATATGTGTGTATATATATATATATATATATATATAGATATATATATATATATATATATATATATATATATATTATATATATAATATATATATATATATATATATATATATATGAAACAATTGGCGCGAATAAAAAACTTCTCATAAATTATTGTTTATTTTACTACGCACTAATCCAGAAAGAAGGACAAATCTGTTACATTCATTACAGAAAGAGGTTTAAAGGAATGCCATGATCCATCATTAAACGTTTTCATTCACGAGAACACATTTGCAATAGAGAGAACTGTGCCTATTTTCAGAGCTACCTCGAAATTGGAGACCAGCCACTTTAAACATTTCAGCTTGCAATATTCAGCCATTTCATTGAAGACGCCTTCCAGAAAAAGGAACTAACATTAAATACTGAACGACGACCTGATATCATTCTCCATCGGGGAGAAGGGTTACCTCATCTGTGCAAATCCCTAATTAACACTGTTATCTGGATAATAGGCTCATCCTGTTATAAAACTGTCAAATTCATGCAGAGGATGAATTCCCCAAAGTCAGTGTGTGTTTGTCTGTGTGTGCACATATATGTCTATAAATATATATAACATATATTATATTATATATATATATATATATATATATATGTATTTATATAGACACTAGCTGACAACCCAACACTGCCCAGGAAAACTGAATGACAACCACCAATCTCTCCTCTCTCTCTCTCTCTCTCTCTCTCTCTCTCTCTCTCACACACACACACACACACACACACACACACACACACACACAACAGATCCTGCTTATCGAAACTCTTTGAGTTGTTTCATAACATGCTTGGTATTTACGACAGTAGTATAGTAATAGATATACTCTACTTAGATTTTCAAAAGGCCTTTGACAAAGTTCCATACAAGAAGCTAATGACAGAAGTTAGAGCTTTAGGACTTTTACGAGAAATAGCTGACTGGATCGAAGATTGGCTAACTATAGAAAACACAGAGTTGTAATAAATGGTGAAGAATCAGAATGTGCAGATGTGACAAGCGGAGTTCCTCAGGGTTCTGTCCTTGGCCCACTCTTACTTTTTATTTACATTAATGACATTGATGTAGGCTTAACTAGCAGGATAGCCAAATGCAGCAAACCCAGATACAGTGAGAAGTTTAAGACATGATCTAAGGAAAATAGGAGAGTGGTCAAAAAGATGGCAAATGCCTTTTAACCTGCATAAATGTGAAGTCCTACACACCACAAAACATTGCATCAAAGCTGAAAAGGAGGCACAGAAACTAGTGGGATATATAAAGACGCAGTTCAAATACAGAAACAAGGAAATAATGCTGCAGCTCTACATATTGAATATGCCGTACAGTTTTGGTCACCAACACTAAGAAAGGACATAAATAGATTAGAAGGGGTACAAGCAAGAGCCACAAAGTTAATTCCATCCATCAGGTAAATTGGTTACCAAAGACGACTAGAGAGCGTGAACATTTATGACTTTGAAACTGCGAGGACAACTAATAGAGACAATCACAATGCTGAAAGGCATAAAAAGATTAGACAGTAACCTCTTCACATTAAACGAAAACCGGACAAGAAATAATGGATAGAAACTAACTAGAACTAAAGAGATACAGCACATCCCTTTGTGGGAACTTCTTCACATAAGATATGTGACACATGAAATAAACTGCTACCAGAAGTTGTAAACAGCAGCAGTGTGGAAGATTTCAAAAGAAAGCTAGACAGAATCATTAGAACACTGAATGAATTGTAAAACCTGTGCCTCGCAGAGATAAGTGAACATATGATGTCTAAGAGACATCCTAAGCCTTTTAACTCCTTCCTGTTAAAATAGTGTTAAAATTACATTTTTCACATTTCATATTTCACCCCTTCTCACCCCCCCTCCTATTTTATATTTCACCCCTTCTCACCCCCATTCAAATCATGCTGAACTTGGACTTGAAGGGCATCTTGAGTGTCACTATTCATCTCAGCAACCTCGAAATCTATGAATTAGACTAATATTCGATGTTTTCAGTTATTTTTACATGTCGCCCCCTTCCCACCCCCAACCCCTTGGGTGCCAGTGACGTTTTACCCTGATAGTGTTCTTTTCCATATAGTATTCTTATGTATACTAAAATGAGTTATGATAAACTTGTACTAGAGTTTATTTAATTAGTATTCATATGTACACCGAAATGAGGTGTGATAAACCTGTAGATTTTATTGAGTTACTATATATGGGCAGAACCACCCATGTTTTAGGGAAACCCCTCCCACCCCCCCATCCCTTGGTGCCCCTTGGTGCTAGTGATGTCTTACCCCACAGTATTCTAGATGGGAATTCATATGTATACCAAGTTTGGTTGAAATTGCTGAATGCGTTTCAGAGTTATGCTGGAACACGCACACACATCCATATATATATATATATATATATATATATATATATATATATATATATATATATATATATATTTACACATGCAAATGTGATTTGTGTTAATAAACTACGTAAAGTGGAAAGAATTTATTTACTGTGTATTATCCAGCGAGCTAAGAGACCTGGTAAAAGTTAACAGGAAAAGAAGCAAATAAAGTATTATAATAAATGGTCATATTAACTTTAACATAGGTTATCACGGACGACCTCAGACAAACACACAATTTATACATACTGTACATATTTGTGTGGGTGCTTGGCTTCTAGTTTGTATATTTGTGGGTGTATACCTGTTTTTGTGTGCGTTAGAGAGAGAGAGAGAGAGAGAGAGAGAGAGAGAGAGAGAGAGAGAGAGAGAGAGAGAGAGAGAGAGAGATTAATGCCCTTGTTGCCTGTAATGATCGTTTATAATTACACTGTAATTAATGAGGGCTAAATAGTGTAACATGTTTCTAAGAAGCTAATAAATCGCTCAGATAAGTTATAACGCGTCATTCTGTTCAGCGTATTATCATATCTCACGTATTGTTTGGATCGTGAACGCAGGTAAAAAACTTTAAAGTGGAATAATCTCCCTCACGTTAACGAACCGTTTTGATTATGACTGGCCTTCGCTAGAGCATCAGGTGATAAATAGCGATCTGTGCTTTTGAGTTCGTCTTCCATAAAGGAATTTATTTCGCCCTGACATGAATCACATGCGCCGTATCACGCACGGGGGAAATCCTCTCGCCTATACCTTTAACATCGTGCGCGCATACATCATAACAAATTATATATTCATACCCCGGACCCAGCAGTCTCCATTGCTTTTTTTCTCTCTGTCTCTCTTTTTTTTTCATGCACACTTGGTCCTCCCTCACTTCCCCGAGGATGTTATTCCCCTTTTTTGGGGGGAGGGGGTAGGAGGGAAAAGAGGAGGATGAGGAAGAACAGAAAAAGGCGGAGGAGAAGACGTGCGGGATTAGTACTGGGGCTTTATTGAACTTATTACCGAAGGCAGTGGAGCAGAAAGCTGGACTTGGGGCTCATCGGAGACCTCAGGCCACACCCCCTGTAAAACTCTTTCTCTGACCCGACAAGTCTCGTGTGCCCCGTGGAACGATGTAATGGCTGGTTATCATTGACGTGGAAAGATATATTCGAAGTGAACAAATACCAAAAGAAATATGGAGATAAAAAACGGGGAAAGCGGGTATATTTTTTCAGGGAAAAAGATTTTTTAGCAATGTCCAAGAGAGTTGTAAGCTTACGGTAACTGCCACTAGATAGATGTTTCAGAGAAAAAATGTTAATGGTATATAAAATCTAATCGTGATATATAGATATATATATATATATATATATATATATATATATATATATATATATATATATATATATATATATATATATATATATGAATTTTAATAATATTGTCACGGAGTTTATTTTTATTTTATTTTATTATTTTTTTTCAGGCCCCATGAGCTGTGAGGTATAACAGCGGTTTGCTAAAATAAAATTGTTTTAATAGTCAACTGAGGAAGGAAATACAAAACAGGGTTTCCACGTTCTCACGGTAGAATGTCAAGCACTTTCTGTCAATCTACATAATGACCACAAGTAACTTTAGAACTCAACTTGTGACACAGAGAATGAAAACATCAGTATCGCTATACCTGGACCCTGTTACAGGCTAAGTGATCGTCTCCCCAACTTTAATTTGACACTGACTCTTGACATACGACATTATACACACACACACATATATATATATATATATATATATACTATATATATATATATATGATATATATATATAAAAGCCACGAAGGAAATTAAAACACTGGAGTAGCTGCAAGATCTTTCGACTCAACGTCTTTTACTTAGCAGACTGACTGACATACATGAGAAACAGAGAGGACGAGGATGGGTCGTATAAGGAGATTAGTACCTAGAATCCAATACACCTGGAGAATTAGTAGCCTTCCTAAACGAACATAAACATGGGTACAGTTTAAGAGGTTTACAAAAAGATTCTGACCAACTGCTCAGACACAGGGACAAGATAATTAAAGGATAATACAGTGCCGCAACTGACCACATTCAAATCTTTGGTAAACAAAAACATATTCACAAAACATATTAAACATACATTTACAAAGAAATATCTATGAGGCAACTAATTTGTATTTAAGTCTGTGATTGTATCTTATCTTTGAGG
>NC_061094.1:22916006-22958506 GCF_015104395.2 Macrobrachium nipponense | reverse complement strand
CCTGTATGCTGTGAAAGGGCCCGTAGGTGGACGCGTCCAGAAGAAAAAGGGCTGTTGTCGAGAGAAGGGCGGACTGGTTACCAGGGCAAGTTTTTTTTTTCTTTTTCTAATAATTGGCGTTACTTGAAATGCCTCCCATCACACGCCATAGAAAATGGGCTGCTGCCCTTCTCTCAAGAATCAACTTTTACGAGTATACCGCTAACAGCTCATCCATCTCAACCCCTCTGGATGTCTTCTTCTGAAGTCATCCATCTTGAAAGAGAGCCTGCGTCATAGTATTCGGTTAAATTTCAAAAGCAAGAAGAATAGCGTCATATTCGGCGGTATGCCAAAAGAACCTTTGTGTTTTTCCACACTGCGCTCATTTATCTATTTTTGCCGGTGCGTCTTGTATGCCTGTGTTTGACTCATGTTAAAACTAACATGGAAGCTTCTCTGTACTGCAGGTAAAGGTGAGGGATAAGGGTTACAGCTACGAGTTTCGATAGGAGAAAAAATCTGCACTCTCAGAAATAAAATATGAATGCCAGACTTGAAAGTTTCTGACATTTCAGAACGTCAGCCTTTCTTTCTTTCTTTCTTTTTTTTTGTCTCCAAATGTCTCAGAGAAAACCGGTTACTACTATTTTGGAGAATTTGAATATATCCTGTAAGTCATAAAGAGATATTCATTGCATAAAAGTCTTGATTAAATACAAATGAGTGCAAGCGGTTCAATTGGTCACTTAATTTTATTTAAATTCAACAGTGATTTTTGTGGCGATGTTTAAGTAAGATCGAAATACAGTTAGAAGGAAAAAATCGTTTATTTCATATTGTCTGTCGTTATAGAATCATAACTTCACGGAACAATTATTCTCTCTCTCTCTCTCTCTCTCTCTCTCTCTCTCTCTCTCTCTCTCTCTCTCTCCTACGTAAAAAGGGATCTATGTTTTCTTTATACACAACCAGTTCCTGTAGTGAAATGACACCCAGCATAACTGATAAAGCAAAGTTTTTTTGTTTTTTTTTTTTTTTTTTTTTTTTGACTAAGGTAAACAATTTGATAATAATCTTAACGTCAGGTCACGCACAGTTCATAGGGCTTTGTAGTTACAATTCCATGTTAAAATGGCAGGAATATTTTCCTATACTATTGTATTATTCATCCTCTATCAACGTTTATAGGGGCAGTTAAGTCAGAGTTTTTTTTTATATATAACTTATATTTACTACCGCAAGCAATCTTGGCGATAGAAAAGTCGTGATTTCAATACTGGTTGTCTTTCAGAGAAGTGGAGCCTTTATTGGAGACACTCACCTGCGCACTGACTAATTAAAAGAAATATAAATAAGATTCGTCCAGAAATCCTGTCTTAAAAGAAAAAAAAAATGTTACAGAATTTCTCCGACAACAGTAGGTGTAGATAAAACAGCTATTCGCACTTACAGTATTCATCTTTATTATACGTACATGAGTGCGCATGTCTGTGTAAAAGCAAGTTTTTGAAGCAGAAGAAGGGTTCGTTCTATAAAAGATGTTAGCCACGCCATGCGGTAATTAACTCCAAAAAACCAGTTCTTGAGGAATCAGGTTTGAAAGGTTAAGTGCTATGATGCCGATAAGTAATTATATTTGTAAAGAAACTGCCTACTAACGGCAGTTGATAGATTGCTGCCCGGCCTTTAAAGTTTAACGTTTACTTCCGAAGAGAGGAAATCTTGTTGAGAGAGAGAGAGAGAGAGAGAGAGACATGACTTCTCAAATATCGGTTGTTCTATAGGAAAAATGTTGTTTCAAGGCTACTAGGGAAAATTGTCAGTGGTGGTAGAATAGCAGTAAATATAGTACCAAGTATGGCGCAAGGCCAGGCTTTCCTTGGAGGACGACAAAAAAAAAAAAAAAAAAAAAAAACGGCATGGGTAAGAAATTGGATGGGAGCGAAATTCATCAACGTGATATGTTATTCCAGTCTCCTCTATCGGTAATATCGGTTATAAGAGCAATACCCGATACCTCTGTATGATTTGATTTGCCGGTTAAATGTTACGCATATGAAAACAAAATCATTTCTACTGTAGGTGAGTAAGCTTATAAATAAATACACACACACACACGCACACACACACACACACACACATATATATATATATATATATATATATATATAATATATATAATATATATAATATATATATATATATATATGTATATATATATATATATATATATATATATAATATATATAAATAACAGTACGTAAGTGTGTGTGTGTATATATATGTGTGTGTGTGTTTGTGTGCGCTCATGGAGGCGTCCATGAACGGGTCACCATAAAACTTTACGTCTATTAACCGTAGAAGTCCTAAGGATGAGTTCGTTCAACAATAAAAAAAGACTCTTTTTCATAATGAAATTTATTCTTTTGTACTCTTTCCTTACTATATCCATAAAGTAAATCACTTTTTGTCGTTTAATCTTTTCCTTCAAAGGCTTATTTTTTTCATATTTTTTACGTAAGCTCCGGGAACCCTTTCCTTAAAGGGACCATTCATTTTTCAATAGGTTCCGGACTAATGCATTACTTTTTAATGAAGTTTTGAAGCCGAGTGAAAGTATAAAAATGAGTAAAGATGTTTTATGAAGCCTAACATTATTTTAACGACTCTGCACAGCATTCATTATCGCTGTGATAAAGTATGGTAAAATATGTTGTTCAGTGAGAGTCTTGAAGAACTTTTGTTTAGGAATGTATATTAAAAATTATATTTTTACGTGCAAGAATTATTTGCTCTAGAAAATAGGTTAAGTGCGTGTCAAGGCATAAGACAAAAGATTCCATCATAAGTAAATAAATATTCACTGTGTGTATATATATATATATATATATATATATATTATATATATATATATATATATATATATATTATATATTCATGGCCAAATATTAAGCCAATAAATACCCCACTGAATCAAATACACTGTACCTTGGCGGTAACATACATCCAAAGGGTGTCTGTTTATAATAGTGAATGGCCTGTGCTAAAAACCTGACGGAAAAATATATTTTCTAGCTATAAAATAAATGCAAATATAGACATGACAGCATGCCAGCTTTGATATAGTTCATCATGCGTTTCCAAAGTAAAGATATGATTTAAAAATCTTACATTTACAATCAGGAGGTAACAAGTGATGATTATATTGACCCAAAATTAATGCAGACCAAATGTCAGTAGACCACAGCATTGACGTGTTGAAACATCTTCTCATTGTAATGTTAATATAAATTTCTGAACTCTTCTATCTTTTCAACATGCTATTAAAACCCTTAGGATCAGAATTTCTTATATAGAAAGAAGTGTTTTCCTTTTATTTTGCCATGACCTTATTGTAGCAGTTTTTTGCAAAAGGTGCTTAACATTTCGTATAATATCTATTGTTGTTGTTATTTAGGGAACTACCAACCTTCCTCCTTTGAATCATAAATTGTGGACTGAACACCTTAACCTTGCTTTAAACAAAGGTCTCGTCTATGATGTTTTCTTCAAGAACGATTTGATACTAAGTTACAATATCAGTTCAGCCCAGCATATATGTACTCTCAGTATATTATTACCATAAATCCTGATATCCCTTCTGTTGTTCTTAAGAGAAATTTTTAATAGCAATTATAGAGAAGATCAAGTGTAAGGCAGAGTGACTGGATCATGTTTGAAAATCTTAAATTCTGAAGCAAACGTTACTGTAATGTAAGCAATAGTTTTAAAAGAAATGCAATGCCAGAAAAATATAAATGTAACATTATTTTGAGGACATCACCAACAACGTAACAAAATCTTGCGTTCAAGAACGGTTGCGGTATTAAGAGAAATTGCAGTCTTAATGATGAACTTGTTTAACATTGATGAACCCAGCATGGTATAAAATGATTAAGGAAGAACTTGAAAAGATAGTTCAAGCACATCTATCTGGTATGCATTAAATATTTAGTTCATATGCTATCATAATGGATGTTTTTCTCCATGATTCACTGCACTGTTAAGGACTAGCAAATGCCTGTTTATATTCACTTGAGCATATGCTGAATATAACACTCCTACGCACGATAAAATAATTATTCCTAGAGCAAAGAATGTTCAGGGTATCATAATTGGAGTAATTCATTCAGAGGAGTAGCAGTTGTAGGACATAACATAATCTACCTTCATATAACACACACACACACACACACATATATATATTTATATATATATTATATATATATATATATATATATATATATATATATATATATATATATATATATATATATATATACTATATATATATATATATATATATATATATATATATATATATATATATATATATCCATTATGCTCTAACACATTTGTCAACCCCAATTTATCACCTTGTAAGGCTACAGTATCCCCAAATTCTGCCAAGAGCTCGCTTACCGCTCCATGTTCACTATAATCCACATTAGCTAAATGTTCTCTAAATATCCGTTTCCTTGATTGCATTTCTACCTCTGGAAACTCAGGTTTCCCCTCTACGATAGCCACTGAACCAGTATCACGACTCCAATCTTGGAAATCCAATATGTATGTATTCTTCTGGTATCTCCTAACTGTATCATTACAGTTTAGTAACTCCAACCACGTGGTCCTATCCATGGATACCCTGTTCACCGATGCCGTGCTAATAACCCCTCTAAGCCTCTCGCTATTTTCAATAATACACACATCCGTAGGTTTTCTCACTTACTTCAATTTGACTTTTACCTTAGTCTTTGAACCAGGTAATAACACAATATCCTTGGATAAAACACCTCTATATTTGTGGTTAGGATCTCCCCTTTCCACCACCCCATACACATTACCACCCTCAGTATTATCCCCAATATTGTTATTATCAGAAATAACATCAATATTAGTATCCACATCCCCATCCATAATATCATTTTCAATAATCTCCATATCCTCATAAGGAAGAAAAACACCAGGTATTCCGACTGTTATCCCATTAACACCCGCATGGATCGAAATCTTGTGTCTCCTACACGCAGGATGACCCAGCAAAAGTCCGTTGCCCAACCCAATTCCTTTCATTACCAAAAATGGTTTTGTTAGTACTCTGTCATCAAGAGTAAACTGAATTTGAACGCAACCCAGGGTATTTAAACTATGGGCTTGCACATCACACACCGTCTCCGTTGAGGGTTGCAAAGGGTAATGGGAAAACATGGATTGATACAAATTATAGTCCATTAAATTTATAGACGCTCCTAAGTCTTTAAATATCGGGATATCCACATCCCTTACTGTTCCATAAACTATAGGCCTGGGCTCTGGGGCGTCCCCCACGAGACCACAATGGCACGTACTAATCACCTGTACCCTTTTTGTTGATCGGCCTTCCAAAAATTTCGCCGATCCCTTTGCCCTCTGGTTTGACCCGCCTGGGAAGTCCTCACATTTTAATTACCAGAACCTTGAGGTGTAGGCCTCGCATCTCTCCGTATCTGAGACGGACAAGATTGCCAATAGTGAGCGGTACTCTTACACATTCCACAATATTTAACCCTACAAAATTTCTTTGGATGCCCTGGTTTATTGCAGTTGAAACAGTGCAGCTGCTGTTGCCTTTGATCGATCGATCTTTTGGTATATTCAACTTTTGCACTCAGACGGGGAGGAGAAAATTCTGTGTCTCTTTGCACCCTATTCCTTGGGCCTGTCCCGTTAAAAATTGTACTATCTACAATGGGACATTTAGACATATGTTTCTCAATTTGGGCATAAAGTAATTCTTCGTCTGAAGTAGGTTCAATCTTTTCATCAAAGCTATTCACTATTGCATCCAGTACATCGTGCAAGAGCATCGAAAAATGGATCAGTTTATGTAAGTTATCAAGAGAGACACTACTTCCTGTAACCCATTTAGATGTTTTCAATTCTCCTACCCAATCTGCCACTGAGTCAAAAAGTTTTGAACTATGTTCTACGAGGCTATTAGTGCCCTTCTGTATTTTATAAAGACCCCTAAGGTCCCTCACCATGTCTCCGTGTTCCTTTGAGCCATAAGCTGTTTTCAAAAATGCCTGCAAATCAGTCCAGGTACGACATTTTGCAAATTGGAAACTTCTGCAAAGATAGGAGAGATTGCCTTTCTTGAAATCTAGCAAAGCTTTTGCGTCTCTAAATGCCTCTATATCATCCGTTATATTCTTTGCGCTTAAATAATTATTCACACCTTCAATGAATATTTGCACTGGCTGAGATAACACACCGTCTACCATTCCCCTGAACGGGCTCACACCCGCACTCACGTTCGTTACATGATGTAGCAGTGTTGTGGTAGCCTTAGCATCCGCCATTTTTCTCTCTCTACGGAAGCTCTTATGTTCTATAAGATTCTCCAATCTCAATAACATCAATGTATTTATATACACACAAAACCCAATCCTGAAAAATTAATACAAATTTTCCCCAATAATGAATAGCAAAAACAAACGGGCCCCGCTCCCAGTATATCATCCCATGAAAAAAAAAAAAAAAAAAAAATGGGGAGGGGATAGGAAAAGGAAAAAAGGTGCAAAACGCTTACCAAGCGATCCAACCCAGCGACAAGATCCCCCGTCATCCAGATTCATACACACAAACTCTCGCCTCTCTCTCTTCTCTCTCTCTCTCTCTCTCTCTCTCTCTCTCTCTCTCTCTCTCAGGGCGTGACTCACAACAACCGAAAACCCTCGCTCACATCATTACAATGTCCGTTGAATTTCGAGAGACATCAAAACAAAAACACCCTTCGAGTAAATTCACCACAAACAAAAAGGAATAAAAACAAAACAAAAAATAAAAAGGAGAAAAGAAGAAAGAAAACTTGAAAATACACTCACATCTTCATATGACTGGAAACCGAATTCGTACACACATCGCAAATATGCGTAGCCTGTTCACCACACTCGCGAAACACTTTAATATGTCAAAAATTAAACTTTTTCCTCCCTCACGTTTTAAAACACTGGTTTTCATGAATCACTAACTGGCCAACACTGAGAAGCAGAGAGATACCCGAGTAACCCGACGCTTTCAACACTAGGCTATTAAGCTCACACAAATACAAAATAAACTATTTATTACCCAAAGCAGATGAACATAAAATAGAGTAAATTGATTAATAAGTCATAGTGATAAAACCCAAGTCTGCCCCACAAAGAAAACTATTTTGTTATCATTCCACTCTCATGGCTAAGTATTCACTCCCAGACACAAAATGTCAATTGTTACATTGTATTAGTCAAGATAGAGAATCCTGTCTCTAAAATCATGGAATAGAGCCCATCTGTAATAAAGATACATAACACAATATTAAGTAAAGAGATACACTTCACACTTCTCTCTTTTCAAAGGCAATATTAAGTAAAGAGATTCATTTCACACTTCTCTCTTTTCAAAGGCAACTGTTTCTAAGTCATTTAAAATATGGGCCATACCTTTAAGATGGGGAGTTTTCTCCCGACACCTGGCGTTCGCTCAACCATCTGTCTTCCTATCCCAAAAGAATATGTCTTTCCCCCAAGTGCCTGGATCGGTCAGACCTGTGACATCCGTACAAATGAATGTACATACCCACCACACCCCAAACTGCCCCTGGCAACAGTACGGACAGCCTCCAGCTTAAAAATGCATTCGCATCAGATTCCTTCATTCAAGGAGGTCGCCTCTACAGCTCATTCTGTCTCCAAGCAAGGGCACACGATATGTAACTCACTAACACATCAATTCATACCTGTCAGATATATATATAATATATATATATATATTATACTATATATATATATATATATTTAAGTTTCCGGAATGTGAAATGAAGGATTGCACCAGCAATCTCTTGGCCTCTCTGAAGTTTATAGCCCGAGTTTGATCAATCCATCTGATTTCCTCTGAGTCATTAGCCATGGCTGTATCTAACTACGTCACTCAGTCTATAAATACAAAAAATGTAAAATGAAAAATAGCTTTACAGAAACTTAAGATAATGTACTTGAAGATAGGCTATAGCAGAAAACTTCATAACTTTCTATTTTTTCTGTGGAGGGGGGCTCTAATTTACACACACACACACACACACACACACACACACACACACACACACACATATATATATATATAGTTATTATTATATATATATAATATATTATATATATATATATATATATAGTGCGTTGTGTGTTGTGGATGTGTGTGTTGGTGGTGTGGTGTATGTGTAAATTTAGAGCCCCCCTCCACAGAAAAAATAGAAAGTTATGAAGTTTTCTGCTATAGCCTATCTTCAAGTACATTATCTTAAGTTTCTGTAAAGCTATTTTTCATTTTACATTTTTTGTATTTATAGACTGAGTGACGTAGTTAGATACAGCCATGGCTAATGACTCAGAGGAAATCAGATGGATTGATCAAACTCGGGCTATAAACTTCAGAGAGGCCAGAGATGCTGGTGCATCCTTCATTTCACATTCCTGGATAACTAAATACATTAAAAGAGATGAATCCTTTGTTAAAAGAAACTGGAACAAAAAACCCTATGACTGTCATCACGAAAAGAGTGAGAAACTTGGAAGGCCTGAAGTCCTTTCTCAGGAGTCAAAAGACATCTTAGCTGAGGCAGTGGGTAGACCAAGAAAGTCTTTACGTAAATTGGCGCTTGAACTGGAAACAAAAAGGGGAGAGAAGAGAAGTTATAGTGTTTTATATCATGTGTTGAAAATATCTGGTATCAAGCCATTTCATGTTATCAGCAAGCCCAACATCACTCAGCAACAGAGAGAAGACCGTGCATGGTTTTGTGGTTCATTTCTTAAAGATTGGGATGAAGCTGACTTTCTCCATGTTGCCGCATCGGATGAATTCTTCATTTACACAGTCAGGAAGCCAAATCACAAAAATGACATCACTTGGGCTGCAAAGTTGGATATCAGTGGCGACGTGCGCTATCACGAAGTTGTGAAATTTCCTGAATGTTTGGGAATTTTTCTCTGTTTCACAGCCAAACAATTAGTGTGGATCATCAAAGAAAAAGTACAGTCATGGAATGGGGAATACTTCAGAGAATTGTGCTTACATGTGGAGTATTTCCTTTCCTCAAAGATCCTGAAAATGTGTTATCTGCTGAAGAAGTCACATTTTTGCATGATAAGGCACCATGTTTCAAAGCTCTTCAGACGCAGCGGTATCGATTTCTTCTCGTCAAGTGAATTTCCAGGTAGCTCCCCTGATCTTAATGTGTATGAAAACATTGGTAGTCTCTTAAAGGATCGTGTTTAAGCGCGCACAGTGCAATATGATGGTATACCAAGCCTCGGCGACCTGCGAAGAGAGGTGACCGAAGTGCTCAGGGAAATGGAGTTTGAGTTTCGGTTTTTTTGCAATTTGCAGAAATCATACCCCTCAAGAATGCAGGCTGTGATACAGGCAGATGGAGGCTACGCTTAAATAAATACCTGTTCAGAGTTCCTTTTGTTTTTGTCTATTTTAGTTTATGCTGTGGGGAGGGAGGCTCTAATTTCGCAAACACTCTATATATATATATATATATATATATATATATATATATATAATATATATATATATATATATATATATATATATATATTTGCGTGTGCATGTGTGTGTGTGTAGGTGCGTTTGTATGTGTATATATATATATATATATATGTATATATATAATACTCTATATCATATATATATATATACATATATATATATCATATATATATATATATATATATATATAATATAATATATATATACTTATAATATATATATATATATAAACAAAGGGTCCTTGCAGGCAGATTTGAGGGCATTGGACTTCCCCAAGAAGACTAGCCGAGTTTGTGAACCAACCGAGTCGAGCTGGATTTAGGCTCATTCTGCTAATACCCCTTTGTGCCTGATCAGTGAATTAAGTACAAAGTAATTAAATATTTGTGGTAGGTCGCAGTCATAGTGAAGACTGCCTAGGGATAGCAGCATCATCCATAAAAACGTTTTGAGAATTGTAGTAACTTGTATTTTGTACTTTGTGTTAGCACGGATGTGTCGGATAGTCACGTTAAATGTACACGCACAGTATTTTGACTCACCAAACTACTTCTCCAACTGCTGTGTTCGTGAAAGAAAATCTTATCTGAGAATCTTAGCATAAATTCTCTAATATACAAATTCTTTTATATAATATACTATGGCAGGTCACATGTGTTAAGAATGTCTGACACTCTCGACGTAGCGAATCTCATCGCCATAGACATAAGTTGCTCGAAAGTGTTCATGCTCTGGCTCCTTTATTGACAGAGTGTAATTTGACTGCGATGTAGTACAAGGTTGAGATGATAGAATTCTCATCAAGATAGTCCTAAACGTTTTCCTCGCCTAAAATCCTCATTGTATGGATTTTTTTCGTTTTCTTTCATTTCCTGAACACTGCTATTGAGAATCAGATATTCTTCATTTCAGTTGGTTATTCGGAGGAAAATTAAATCGAATATTATTTTTTTTTCATACCAGTATAACTGCAATTATTGATTGCATTTAATCAAAGACATCAACTATGCTTTTCTACAGCATCAGTGATAAACATCCCAGCGGTAGCTTTGTTATTAATCTCACATATTCTGCAAAGGGTCATGAAATTGCCAAGATTAAACGTCAGTCATTTTTACAGGCACGCATAAATCCTGTGGTATGCATATTTGCAGATACAAAGCTTGAAACGTTACTATTAATCCACACTACATCGAAGTTTTCACTATGGTCAGATTCGAAGATACAGCCGAGGTAATCGTAAATATTCATCCGTTCTCATACTAATACCGCTTTGATGGTGACTTAGAGTTATGTGTAGGTTAGGGTGGGCCAGTAGCGGTGTTTTGTCGTGACCTGAGTTTCGAACGTGATAGTATTCTCCTCCCTTCGCATCCTTTTCTTCTGTATGAAGTCGGGCTCTTGCTACCTTCTCGTTTCTAACCTCACCCAGGGACTCTCTCTCTCTCTCTCTCTCTCTCTCTCTCTCTCTCTCTCTCTCTCTCTCATGCATACGTAGGGGTAACAGCCTTTCATCTAACCCCCAGTCTCATCTGTTAACTCTTGTAGGGCCAAATGTTTGGCAACTAGTAATTAGATGCGTAACTTGTTTGTGTTATGAAGTTTCATCTTCCACAGGACTGGCTCTACGAGAACTTAAGTAACGTATAGCCTTCCCCTGCGTCCTTCGGCTGTTGAATTTACTTTGAAACTAATGGCTAATATTTGACAATTTACCCTTGTGTTAGAACCTAGGTATCTACATTTCTAGTACACCCAAGTCCGTAACCAATGTGATAATAATGAAGCCCATGAAACTCCCTCAACCTTTAAAACCTATGATTTTCTTTCTCTCTCAAATATATTAATATGAAAATCTTTAGGGGGTTCACCCTTTTTCGTGTTCATATAAGTGTAGTTATGCGTCAACTCAGTTCTATAGATATGGAGAGAGTGCATTTTCTTAGCTATCGTTGTCATATTCGGAACTGTTTATGTAAACCGTCACCTGTTATAAATTGTGTTCAAAGTACTTTATCGTTTTACATCATTTGTGATGCTGATTTATTTTAACAGAAAATAGGTTTTTATTCCTTAATATTTGTTTCAATTTAATATTCATTGGCTTTGTAATTTTATCTGGCGTTGTTTGTTTGATCGCTACAATATTTTTTTATATATTTTATAGGTTTAAATCTAATATAATTTATTTTTGAATAATATAAAAAATACATAATAACACGCAGCATATAAAGTAAATTTTAAAGACGTGTTGGCTTCTGCGTACTTCGTAAAACATAACATTATTTTTACCGTCCAGATAAAGCTATTTCATATGCAGTCATCATGCATCGTGCATCATCAACAAGTCATGCATGACCACCGTGCAGTAATCTGAGTCATTTCTTATATATTAACTTATTCAGTCGCTTGAAGTTGAAGTAAATGATGATTTTTAATATTTTTGTATGTTTTAAAAACTATAAAAAAACGAAAAATCTGTGTTTCCACTGAGCATGTAATGATCAGGTATCCTTTTAAAATACAACTCTGCAAATTGCAATGTTTTTTTTAAAGTGATGTGAATATTCCAGCACTGCAATGTTGGTGAGATCATTATAATCTTTCTGTAATCGCGGATCCTACTCCTTCTTCAGTAGCGGCCACTTTACCTTTCTCCTGACAAGGAACGTGACCACAAATCAAAGCGATAAAATGTGAAAACTTCAGAGAAAATTGCCTCCCATATCCTTTCACATGAGGCTGGTGTCTGGCGTAATTTTTTTGAGAGGTGGTCGATAATATGTTTATCAAAAGTGATATTTATGGCTTGCTATTCCACGTGATTTTCAGATAATTATTTTGCCTGCAGGTGTTTATTGGAAGAAGATGAAGTACAAATAAAGAAGGGAAAGACGAAAAGAAAAATAGACATTGGAATATTGTTAGAATTTCTACTATTCTTCCTGAGAACCACACAATTGTCAGCCTCTTTATTCTTTATTTGTCTGTAATGGGACGCTGTCCCTCTCCCTCGCCACGCCCTCCTGATTAACACCATGGTTTGAAGCATGTAATACATCCTCCTTGTGCAGCAAATATGTGTGTGTGTGTCTGTGTCTGTGTCTGTTTGCTCGAGCGCATGTCTGTGGATACCACCTAATGAAATAAACAGAAAATTGCAGTAATGAAGTACAGCAAGTTTCAAGACCTGGAAATCCTTGAACAAGGAAATAGGATTAAATATCATCAGTTATTGATTGATCTGGAGGTTCTCGTCGCTTTGGAGACCCTCCCCTAAGACCCCCAGACTATTTACCGGAACAAGTATTAACTCTTCTCGCCAACTGCCAATTAAAGACAGCAGCAAGCAGCAGGAGGGTCTTAATTGATATCATCAGCATCTCGTCGGTCATACATTTTAGAAGGCGAAAAGATGAAAACAGAAGAGGGGGAATTGTAAGAAAAAGAGGCAGAGCGGGTGAGTATGAGTAAGATGATAGAGACAAGAGAAAGTAAATGGCCACTGGTCATTTCTCAGCGCTAAATACATGTTTAGTGAAGGAGGGTAGCGCAATAGTAGCCCTCGTGAAGCGCTAACTATTGCTTACACTTGGCCTTTTAAAAGTGAAGATAGAGTGATGATAAGGCGGTCGTTTAACACAAAATTGTTTCAAAATTGCTACTCCCTCTCTAACTCTGTCTCTCTCTATCCACAGATTCATATATATATATATATATATATATATATATATATATATATATATATATATATATATATATATATATATTATATATATATATATATATATATATATTGACCATTTGTTTTGTCATTTACACATGTAGAGAAAGCTTATAAAAAGCATGGACATATATTGTATATCATATATAATGCTGATGGTCAGACTGTGTATGTATATATATATGTGTGTGTGTGTATGTCCGCTATAGACGGCGAAACTACTGGACCGAATTGAACCAAAGTCTGGCTATACCTATATATAGATTTTTAGGAGATGGTTTTTAACCGGGTCTCGTTTTGATCCGGATATCCGGCCACAGATCCGGCAATGCTAATTTCTTTAATATTAGTTGTAGATAATAGATAAAACATTGTTCTTATAGACCCTTTCACGAGGATTCCAAATATCTCTTACTTTTCATCTACGGTGAAAAATAACGATGCTTTTAAGGTTCAAACAATGCCGGTCTTCGGTTACCCGCCGCCAGGAGGTAGCTGGCTCCGTTTTTGTGTGTTTGCATAAACATTTTCCAATTAGCAATATTTGGAAAATGAAACTCTGGGTATGAAAGTTTATAGAGGTTTTTTGTTGAATATAAAAGAACTATATTTGTAATGCTAATTTAAATTCCAAACTATGACGATATCCTAGTCTAGTGGCGATTTAAAAAACAGCGAATATGCTGTTATTATCTTGAAGTGTATCTTGTGATGCTCAATAATTTTGACGTAGTAGTCTTGACTATGTGAGTGATAATAGAAGATTACAGTTAGTTGTCAAAATCAAATGGGCAATGGAATTCATGAGTTTTAAAGATTTTTTTTTCTTTTTCTGTCACAATTTCGTTATCATTAATACACTTCAGAAATAGCTTTTAAATTCTTACAGTGAATAATTCGGAAATATAGCACATAAACTCTGTTTAATAGCTCTGATAACTGAATAGTTTGTGCTTTTTACTAATGTGTTGAGATTCAGTGTAATATGTTTTGAAGTCCAATAGAGTAGTATCGTAGCGTGCGCTCATGTTAAGAAATGATCCAGTTCTAACACATTTCCGTTAGTTGATGTGTTCACAGAGATGATGAAGAGAATAACCACTTCCATTTCTTAAATAGCATCGGGGGTCATAATGGGGCCGTGCTCAGTTAGTTACGCTGCACTGTGTTTACCAGGAAGTGTTTTCCAAGTTATAGAGTTCTTTTAATTGCAAGAAATGACCACTAAGATGTGAGCATGCCATGTACAAAACTATATGAATATACACACGATGTGAGTATTCACTTGAGCATGCGTATTTGTCTATGCATATGTATAAGAAAATATTCTAAGAAGCCTGAAGGAACATGTCCTCGGAAGATAAAATCTACTTTTATAATGAACTTGCAGCCAGCCTATTAATTCAGCCTTATCATAAAAAGTGTGAAATTAACTTCAATTGTCCACGCATATCCATTAACTAATAACTGTCCATCAAAACGTGTTGAGCGAAGAATGCAACAAGAAACTCATTGAGAAAAGACTGGAGGCAAAGGTATATTCAGCTTTCAGTTCGACTATATATGGCAGAGCATGGGTGATTTCATTTTGAAACTTATATAGGGCCCTTTTAAGAACCCTTAAATTTGTGTGCATGTAGGAAGTCCCTAGGACATGGCTACCTAAGATGATAATTTCTTTGGTAATTAATTTGAATAATTAAGTGACAGAAACATCTTAAGCAATTGAAAGACTTAACATCTGTATGGAATGGCGAATCGATTTGATCTGTTAGAATAATGGTCTCTGTCATCAAGAAAGTTACAAATGACTATTATTATGTGAACAATTAAGAGCTTTAGGAAAGGTTTACGATGATGTTGAATTTTGAACATGTAAGCACACGATATATTCAAATTGATTAAGCTGTAACATAATGAAGAGGGTGTAGTGAAACATTTCAGCTGTTTATATAAACAGATTTTCAGAATTCCGTGAAATATTGAAGGGGAATCCTACCTTCCTTTTTTCATCTTATATCGTGTAAGCGCATATACTACGCTAATAAAAACACACACACACACGGACTTGGGTGTACTAGAAATGTAGTGACAAGCGTATCCAAAAAAGAGCAAAGAATTCAAGAAGTCAAGAGGGCATTGTGACTATATATATACATATATATATATATATATATATATATATATCTATATATATATCTTATATATATAGGGATATATATATATATATATATCACACATATGTATATCTATGTGTGTATGTGTGTAACGTGAAAAGAAATCCCAGTCCCCTTCCTGAAGAGGAAAGTATCGTGACTTACACATTTGACTCAAGCAGCCAGCTGAGCACCTGGTACTTAATTAGCGGTGGCGGGATATATCTATGGTGGAGAGTCTTAGGATTAGTATCTTCAACCCAGAATTCTTTCTCAATATAAATACATAAACTCAGACAGAAACAGATTCACACAATACATATCCAATGTAGCATGAAGGAACACGTGCCTGGGATATCCTTAAATCCACAGTAGAAAGGTAAGTGAAAAACTGGAGACTTGGAACAAGTACTTCTGTAGTTTATTCTACATTTTCAAGTTCACACTGAATATAATAGAAACTGACAGACTTTTATATAGAAAAACAGAAAGGGGGCCGGGGTTACTGTTTGTTAAAATGGGTGGCATGTTCTTTAATCAAAAGAGACAAGGAAAGAGGATCTAGGGACAATCCAGGAAGGAGATTTTAATTCCTTATTGACGTGGCTTCAATAAAAATGGATTCCAACAGATTCTTTTTGCGGTGATCTTTGACCCTGCAGATTATCGAGGAATTATCCCAGTTGATAGCATGTGCTCTCCTAAGCTAATGATCAGTGATGCCATTATTCGTAAGGCCTCTTGATATGGTATATTTGTGCTGAGAGCTTCTCACCTTTATGTCTTTCTATGTTTGCCTTATATAAATTTTATTACATTCTTTATAAGGAATGCTGAATACAATATTGTTTGAATTTGACTGGTTACTCTCAATTAGTTTGTTTCTCAAAATATTATATTTAGAATGAGGACAGCAGGAATGAAATTAGGATGAAATGGTACACTGAGAATATTCTTAAGTTCTTTGTTAACTTTGTTGGATTGTAATATGTCTTCTTTGGAGGGTAACATAATGAATCTCTGGATTTCAATTCCCCTGTAGGGAATACTCTGGGTTGCTCAGGTTCTGATATCAACACAGGAACAAGCACTGGAATTGAATCTTGATTTGGCACTGGCACTGTCAGCTCGACAGAGCCATGGTTACAGTTCAATTTAGAGTTTGTCTCAACATTCGGGATGTATGGAGCATGGCACTGCCCAGGGCACACAAGGGGATCCCCAGGAGGGCGGTGAGCATTGCCTGGTGGCACTGGCACTAAGGCAGGACCAGACATGGCAGTTAGTTTTTCGAGTTGCTCAGTGGCCCGAATGAGACAGAGTATGGCACTGCCCAGTGTGCTCAAGTGACACTGGCAATGAGACTGGAGATGGTCGGCAATTAGACATCCTAGTATGTCTTGTTTGGTGGGGTCAGGGAATCCTGTCCCAGCAGATCATAGCCTCCTGGAGAGATTTGACACTACCAACTTGTAAGTTTTGGATGTATGAGGCCTCCTTATCCTCAAACGAACTGTGGGAAGAATAAACTTCACACCATTTACACTTTCGATGGTTACGAGGATATGGTGGTCAGCTACACCCCCATGAGGGATTCGATCTTATCTAATGATGGGGATCTGCTCGCCATTGTCTTTGAAAACTCGGACCTGGCATGCATGGGAGTGACTGTCAGGAGGTGCCATGTAAATAGGGCCTTCTGCAGGAGGGCCGAGGGATGATGTGGTAACTGCCAAAGCAACGGCGGGTGTAGCTGTCTGTGTTTTCTCATGGATTCCATATTTTGGACAGCACATGTATTGTGCTGACATGTGCCCTTGCTGGTTGCAGTCTCTATAGATCGCCTGGCTTAAATATCTCATTTTAGTCTAGCTCTAGCAGGAGTGCTAGCATGATGAGTTGGGGGGGGGCGTCCCTTAGCAGTGTTGGTGCTCTGGGCAGGAGTAGTCTTGCCAGACCTATTCAAGGATGACTTTTGGCTATTCTTGTTCTTGTTTGGACACTGGTTAGCGGTGTGTCCAACCTTCTTGCTAGCCAACAACATTCGTCGAAAGAGATTCCATCGATTGAAGTTCCGAGTTTTATAATCGATCCAGTCCAACCAGGATTGTCCTACCTCTTTGGGGAGACTGGCCCAGAGCTGTCGTCATTTCTCCGGAGTTATTTAATAAGCTTTTGAGTTTTGAGATAGCCTGCGCCATGGTGGCGAGATCTACCTGCTCAGCAGCAGGCAGGGCTCAGAGGGTGATGTAACCTTTGCCCTTCAAGGTAAGGGAAATCTCCACCAGTGTAGGGGAGAAATTCTCAATGACTCTCTCGATGTGATCAAGCCAAACCTCCAGCTCTGTGTCCATCTGAGGCTGAATAAGTGAACTCATCCCTTGAAGACTGCATGGGGAATATTCATAATGGGGTGTGCTACTCTGTACCGGGTGATAGCTTCGGCATTCTCATGGAGAAGTCTTTCCATAATGATTTCAAACTCATGTTGTTTGTCTTCCTTAGCTGCTTGAGCTGCCTTCCCCTTTTCCTCCCTTACAGCTGCAGCAGCTTGCTCCTGTGCTCTCTCTTACCTAACCTGTTCTATCTTGTCCTTCACCCAGGCTGTAAGGTTATTATCTCGGAGACTCTACTCCAATCCGAGGGCTTGGACAAGGTTGTAATCTTCGGCATAGCTCGACATGCTGAAGTGATGTGCAATGAATTAACCAACAAGGTATGATGCCACTGGTAGGCACGGTATGAGCAAGAAGTAAAAGATCCAGACAAGTACCTACTCGGCACAAACTCTAACAGCTTTTGCAAAATCTTGGTAAATGACACCTAATATAAACAGAGTTGAATGACAGCGGAACTGCACTGGTAAAAGGACAAAAGTGCAGTGACTCTTCAAAGTGGGGGAATGCCAGTGAAGGTGGTACTCGGCAGGCACCAAGCAGGTGTGTAAAGTCAAGTCTCTGCAGACTTAGACAACACAGCAACACTCATGAGAACTGCACCTACGATGGGAGGGTCAGAGAAGGTGGCACTCATTAGGCTCCAGGCAGGTTCCTGAATCGAATTCAATCATCAAATGGACAAAGTTTGCACCTACAGTGCAGGTACTTTCAGATTACATTCTGAATGAGGCTTTCACGGGCACGCAAGCATACACAATTGATGAAGTCAGACAACATCCTACTCTTACTCCTTGGGAACGAGGTGGGTTGCTCGGGTGAGCGGAGGTGGCACTGACCAGGTGCACAGACAGTCTTGTAAGACATAGGGGTGTGTTCGGTAAACACAGTAGAACTCAAACAGCGCAGTGATGTTCCCTTACTGACTCAAGTCATAAACCAAATAGGCCAAAAGTACTTAACAATGCGTCAGTAGTCCCTTATGGACTCAGATCGTGGTTCAACAAAGCTTTAAGCACTCAACAGTGCATCCTCAGTCCCTCCTGGACTCAGGTACAGATGTTCCTAAGAACGTAGGTTTGCAGGACACAATTCGTCGACAATGCTTCTCAAATGCATTAAGGCACTCAAGGGTGTGGATGCAGGGAGTGTTTTCCCTAAAAGAAGCACCACAATATTTGAACAAACAACAGACACACAGGAATACCTAAAACAGAACTACACACAGCTCAAAACACAATCAAGTGTGAAAATCATGGCAACACGAAAGGTGGTAGAATGAGTGAGTCCTTGCAAAACGTGGGTGACAAACAGTTATTGATGCTGCAACATACATAATCATACAACATGTGACAATTCTAGCTGTAGTTTTAAGCTATCTAGCTATACAGTCATAACAATTACCACAGGGTTTGTTGATAAGGTCAACCAACAAAACTAGTTGTAAAGCAATTGTTTGTAGTTTCTTGACATATACTCACAAACACTAGATGTACATACAGATTTCTCTTAGTGTTCTCAAAAAGGATAATTGTGATAGAATTTGAGCCTTGCTATGAATAGTTACAAGTAAGCTATCTCCTTAAAGTGTGTGGATATTTAATATTAATTAAAACTAGAGTCCCAGAAGCTTGTTCACTAACGAGCTAAGGAAAATGAAAAGTGAAAGTGTTATCACTAGGAAAGAGCATGAACTGTCAGTTACTCTCTGTCTGGCAAAGGCTGTGAGGTCGAGTAGACACTAGACAAGCAGTGAACTCAGGGAGACGATGTCCAATTCATCTGGTTTACACTTTACTACTGATATGGAATGCTCAAGTGGTGTTGACATAAAAATGCAACCACGATTTTCGTTCTTACATTAATTTCACTTTCTTCATTACATTAATTTCACTTTCTTCACAGCTGAATTTTACTGGGAAATGTAGGTCAAATATGATGTATACAATAGATCAAAATGGATTAAAGTAAGCAATTAACACGTTCAGAGAAGAATTGAATTCTTTAAGTAGGACTTGACAACTCTTGGTACTGAATGAAAAAGTAAGTGGACGTCGTATTTCTGAGCGAGGCATGGTTGCCAATAAAAGTTACCAGAAGGGATTTTCTTAGCTTAACAGATATCGTAAGGTTTTACTGGAAGTTACACCTAGTTGATCAACTGAGACCCACATTCTTATAAACAAGACTGCAACAACACTAGGTAATACAGAGGGTAAATATAAACTGGCAACTACATTTTCAGGTACTTGTGGATAAGCAAAGCACTGATTATAAAACACTTGAATTTTACTAAAAGGAAATACTAACATAAATTTACTTATTTGGTGTGTGTTGTAGACACTGGAGGCAAATATCAAATGGTTATTGCCATAAGAGTATGTGGGAACCGCAATAACTCAGATTAGCCAGTCGTAACTGATTTGCTAGTTGACTGAGTGATAAGGGAATATAATTTCAATGGCAAAATGAAACTGCACCTTACACCAGAACTACAAGGATCCTGGCAAAGTCGCCACCATCACATGGTAGGGTGGGTTGGATAATCGAGTGCAATATGACTAAGTTCACCACCTACCAGTGAACAGAACAGAGATATCCTTAGTTAAATTACCAACAACCACTAGTGGTATGAAGTAAACTTAGAATGACCCCTAAAACACATATACAGGAGCTACAAAAGAGCTCTGTGACACTCTCAGTTATGATAACAAGTAACAGACACAAAGCAATGTTCCACAATACTGCATTTATGTACACTTAACAAAACTGGTTAAATTCATAAGGTCAGAACAGAAAAGGGATCAGGATGCTTGCAAGGGAATAGTACAAGGGGCAAACTGTAGCACACTCTTCACACTGGGCTCTAGGAATGCTTGACTGGATATGGTACTGGTAATGTCAGTAAGTGATCCAGTTGATCTACTGAAGACATATTCTCAGGACACTCATGAACAGATCTGCAACGCAGGGATCATTGTAACACACGAGAGAATGACGAGTGAATTTAAATGGGATAACACTATATAAGCAAAATACTAACAATTCTGAAAATTAACTCCACATGCAGCACATCACGAATTTATCGCTGTAATAGCGAGGAATGAGACGTTAATTGGTGTGTCCACTCATTTACATTTGCAAATTTACCGGATGTCACACAGCAGAAATCTTGAAGAGCGATTGCAAAGTTAAGGGCTTGTAGAGCAGCAAAACGGCAAGAAACAAAGTATGAGACATGATTAGGCCAGCATACTACATCCATTCACTTTACTTTAGTTCGTAGACGAGACTTGTGGAGAAGCTGCTAGTCTGCGGTGAGCAGAAACTTCAATGGAAATTGGCATTGCAGTCGGTCCCAACCCTTGGAGAATATGGTGTGAGGAGATGCTCTTCTGGTTACAAGTTCATAATGCAGATGACCATCAGCTATGGTATGCGCACCCACCATTCCAAAAGGTACAGCATCGATGGTTGTCGGGTACAGATTTCTCGTAAAGTCCTCAGGTATCAGCAGGTAACAGGTGCTTATGTGGACAGAGTAATGACCAGCAACATTCTACTGATGTCGGAGAGGCGTCATCTAGGCGACACGCACATCCAGCAACTTTAATATGTTTAAGAATTATGTTAAAGATAAAATCACCAACTTAATTAAAAATTAGTTACCGTATAGATACTTTCTTTGTATATGTATGTTTAATATATTTTTTCCTAATAAGTTTAACTTGTGAAAAAGGTTTTATTGTTTACCAAAATGAAATTTTGTGTGTGATCAGTTAATGCCCTGTATAATCTCAGAATTTTCTTATCCCTGCTTCTGAGCAGTTGGACTTAACCTTTTGTAAACCTCTTTAATCGTATCCCTGTTTTGGGAAGGTTACTAATTCTCCAGGTGTGTAGTATTCTTTGTACATATTTTCCTTTAGAATCCCTATTTGTCGTTTATACGACCTTTCTTTGTAAACTTAACTTTGTATATATATGTCAGTCTGCTAAGTAATGGACATTGAGTCGAAAGGACTTGTAGAACTCTATTTCACTTTCCTTCGTGGTTTTGTCTTTACTTATATGTTCATCACGTTCCGAATTTTCGTGATTCAGTTATATATATGTGTTGTGCGTGTGTATTGTGTGTGCGTTTGTGTGTTTGTGTGTGTGTGTACATATGAAAGAGATGTTTTATTTTGTAATAGTCACAATAGTTTTATGAAAATGTCAGTTTACATTGAGAATACTTTGTACTATGGTGTAATAAGCTACTGATTTTCTTCTTTCGCGAAATGAAGAAATTTCATCCCAATTCACACAAGCTAATTTTTTTTTATTTGCCTGCGAAGCTATAGATAAGGGAGATTTCATGCAAATAATTGAGGCTTCATAAAAAATTTGTAAATTTTTTTAAAACTTCCTTGTGGTTAGTGCGTATTAGCAAAATCTCTATAACAAGAGATGCTCGGACTTGATTACTCCGTTGTTTTCGTATGTATGTTCTCTAAAGCCCATGGGATGAACGCATCAAAATATTTTTCTTTATCTAAGAGTCTTCACTAATTATTTTGCTAAATCAACTGGGCCCGATTATCCCAGTGTTTGTTTATGCTCTTTTAATAAGTACAGACCTGGATGTTTGTGTCTATACATGATTACGATACCCTTTAGTTTTAATTATCCCATGACGATATACAACACGGTCGATCATTGGCCTTTACTGTAGCTTTCATAATCTAATAACATTTTATTCTCTGTGTATCTCAAACCAGATAACAATTTTAGTGAAGGCAGTGTCTGTGTGTGTGTGTGTATGTGTGTGCGTGCGTGTGTGTGTGTGTGGGGTGTTTTTAAGATGCCTAATAAATAATTTTGGGAGCGAAATAATTACCTGCTCGGATTTATTACTCGTAAAATCTCACATATTTGCTTATGAGCTCCATCATCAACGGAGAAACTATAAAAGGATATTACAGCAATATATCAAAGCATGTTTGCATTTATAGCGCATAGCTTTGCATATCATTTACTTCTTAGACATACGACCAATGAAAAGTACTGCCTATAAAACCATGGGTCTTTTGTGAATAATTTAACTGCAGTCATATATTCGGATAATCTTACTTTATCAGGTAGCCAATGGAAGTTAGGCGCTCTCGAGATTCCTTGCTGGAAATGGCTCTGGATTAAGAAACTCGTTGATAAAGAAAGCTCAAATGAAATATTAAAAGTATCTTAAAGCTCAAAATGTAGCATGAGTAACCCTCATATCCCAAAGAAGAAAACAGCTCTAATAGTGAATGAAAACAATAAAATACGGTATTAACTTATGTAAAGAATACCGTGTGATGCATGTATCAAGTGCCCGAATAATCTGAATAATGCAATGACCATAAGGTATGACATCGTATTGAATATCTTGCAGAAACTCATTATATAGTTGAGAATAAAAAGTAAAATGAATTCTTCTGAGTAGCGCTGATCCATGGTCTTTTAACTACCAGAAGATCTATCGAAGCTTTACGTCAAAATAGTATGATTTGAAACGGTGTATCATTGTAAGTAGATATTCTAACGTTATCTACAAGCATCCGACTTGGAATCAGGGTCAGATTAAAACTGACATGTGAATAAAGAAGTGAATATTTCCTCTGTAGAGCATTTGATTCTGTAAGCAGCAGTGTAAATATGAAGTCACTAGGAACTCGGCTCTCATACGAGCTAAGTGATTACATAGATCCAACAGCCCTTATACAATAATGCGATTTTCGTGTACCTGTAACCCCAGGAACACGCAGTGCGTTTTTGAAAACTTATTTCAGTACAAAACGCGCTGGTCAGTGATCGCCTTTTCTCCAATCACGCCTGCATAGGTTATAAGACTCTTGCTCCAAAAGATGTAGCAATTGAGCAAAAACGTCTTGGGTTTAATGCAATCATACTTGAAAATCTTTGGCATTAATATTTCGAGGAGCATGCTCTATCCTTTTCTTTTAGCGAAATTATAAACAAGTTAGTTTTATATTTTCGTGTCTGCTTAACCGACCAAAGGTTTCACAGCTGTAGATAGGTGTGTAGTTTGTCAGCCTGCCCTATCATTTGTCAGGGCTTACGAATTTTTTAAATTTTTATTCAAGTTATTTAATGATTTTCAGAGAATAATGTCGAGTTCAAAAAATCAGGTGAAACTCTCAGGGCTGCACCAGGTATTACCTATATACCACTAAAATCTTTCCCGTTAGACAAAAATATTGTTTTGGTATTCATTCATTTCACGGTATTGACTCGATAATTGCGCTCCCTACTCACATAGATGAGGTCTTTTGCATCTCCAAACATTTCTTTCAGACACAGACATTGAATAATGCGCACATCCCTTTTATCGCCTTCATATTTCTCCCATTTGAAAGAGTAATTACGCGTTTGATTTCAGGTCAACTACCACCTTGTAAAACGGGTGTCAAAATGCAAAAGGCAAAGTATGAAGGGTGGGTTTTCTCTTGCTGCTTTTATATTTGAGTTGCCCAACGAACCAATTGGGAAAAAGAAACTTCAGTTCTGAAGTCAGGTAGGATGAAGCGGGTATTAAAATTTTGAAAGTGGACTCTTGATTCGGACAAGGGGCAAAAACACGTTCCCCTGATAAAACCGATCGTGCCACGTTTTGAAATAAATGACCATTGCCTATTTTTTGTTTGTTTTTACTTCTGAAATAACTGTTGTAAAGTTACTACGGCAAGTATTATAAGTGAGGAGTCGATTTTGCATAAAAAGACTTTGGAATTGGGGTGCTGAAGAGGTCAGTAGCCGTTACAGACTAAGGTATTTCAGTGTAACTGAAGTTAGACTAATATTGAATATTGCAGCAAAGCGATGTTTAAACAGATAAAAAAACAAGTAAAAAATGCGCTGAAGTTTCGTTGGCGCAGTCGAGTTTTCTTTGCAGCGTATAATCAAAAGGTCATAGAAAATTATCTATCTTTCGGTGATTCCGGTATAATACTGTATGAGCCGCGGTCTATGAAACTTTAACCATGGCTTGCTGGTGGCCTGTCCTATATAGTTGTCAGACGCACGATTACGGCTAAATTTAACCTTAAATTATATAAAAACTACTGAGTTTAGAGAGCTGCAATTTACAATAGTTTTCTTTTACAGAAAACTAAAAAGCATTCATAAGGTTAGTACCGTCAATAAGATCACAGCCTCATATTCTACATCCACCTTTTATCCTAACTACAGGTCATCAGAACTTTCCACCCTATTCACAAGCCTCTATTCAATATAGACATAAATGTGTCTTTGTTTGTGTGTATACACACACACACACACACACACACACATATATATATATATATATATATATATATATATAATATATATATATATATATATATATATATATATCTAATAAAAGGAGCCCATAAAAAACACCAAAAATGTAGAGAGAAAAGTACTATATTTCAGAGACTGCTGTCTCTCTCTTCAGGTATATGAATGAGAAAAGTTTACAGAAAAGGTGGTATTTATACCAAGAGATTCGTCCACAAGTAAGCCAATTTAGGTCACCCCCGCTGATAATCTTCCTTTAATCTTCTTAAGCGTTGGTTGAATGAACACTGCGTCGACGATGTCCGATGTCCAATTCCCTTTTGAGATATTCATTACCTGCTTCTCTTTTATTAAGGCGATTCCATCATTTGACTCTTGTACCGGCAGTTGCTGCTATAAATTACACGTGACATATTCCAGTTTATTCTATGGTTATGTTCATTTATATGGTTGAAAATAGCCGAGTTCTGTTGTCCATACCTAACTGACCGTTTGTGTTGTATTAATCTCTGGGGAAGTGATTTACCTGTAAATCCGAGTAAGATTGGTCACAGTCCTGGCATGGGATCTCCTATATTTTCCCCAGAGTCTTTGGGCGATGTCTTTTGTTGGACGTTAATCAGGGATTTGGCTAAGGTATTGGGTAGGTAAATGCAAAAAGGGTTGGATTTCCCAAGGGTGTGAGTTACTCTCTTAATCGTCTCCAGGTGGGGAATTTTTATTTTATTGTTGGGTGTGTCTCTGGTCTTGTCTTTAGGTCGGTAGAAAATTACGTTTGCTTTTTGAATTGCTTTCTCAATTATATGGTCAGGATACTTTAAAGATGAAAGTTGCTTGCGAATTAGTTCAAATTCTTTTTCCAGGAAATCTGGGGAACAAATTCGTAAGGCTCTTAAGAATAGGTTGCTAGCTATACCTATCTTGATAGTATTGTCATGATAGCTAAAGTAGTGAATATATGAAAGTGAGAACGTTGGTTTTCTGTATATGGTAAATTTGTATTCTGTCGTGTCTCTGATTATTAAAACATCAAGAAAAGGAATTTTGTTGTCTGTTTCCCATTCAACTTTAAATTTGATGCTGGGCACTAATGCGTTTAATTTTGAGAGGAATTCATTAAAATTACCCCACTTATTATCCCAAAATGTTAGTATGTCATCCACGTATCTCATCCACAGCATGTTTTTGGGTTTTATTGCATTTATTACTGTAGTTTCAAAGTATTCCATGTACAGATTGGCTAAAATAGGACTTAAAGGACTACCCATACTACACCCGAATTTTTGCTTGTAGAATGATTCCCCGAATGAAAATACGTTATTAGATGCACATAATTCAACTAACTTTTATTATTTTGTCAAGTGCTAAAGGGAAATGATCTGAATAGGGGGATAATTTTTCCCTTAAAAACTGAAGAACGTCCTGTACTGGTACTTTTGTGAATAGGGAGTCTACGTCAAGGCTTAAAAGTTTTATGTTGTGAAGTGGTATGTGCTTCTCTGAATTTGTGACAAAAGTCTTCCGAATGTTTGATGTGACTGGGAGAAAAAGTGCCTAAAAAAGGAGAAAGGAGGCCAGCTAACCATTTAGAAATTTTGTAATTGAAAGCTCCGGCGCATGAAACGATGGGTCTGAATGGAAGATTGTCTTTGTGAGTTTTGGGAAAAATTATCCCCCTATTCAGATCATTTCCCTTTAGCACTTGACAAAAAAAAAAAAAATAAATAAAAAAAAATAATAGTTAGTTGAATTATGTGCATCTAATAACGTATTTTCATTCGGGGAATCATTCTACAAGCAAAAATTCGGGTGTAGTATGGTAGTCCTTTAAGTCCTATTTTAGCCAATCTGTACATGGAATTACTTTGAAACTACAGTAATAAATACAATAAAACCCAAAAAACATGCTGTGGATGAGATACGTGGATGACATACTAACATTTTGGGATAATAAGTGGGGTAATTTTAATGAATTCCTCCCAAAATTAAACGCATTAGTGCCCAGCATCAAATTTAAAGTTGAATGGGAAACAAACAACAAAATTCCTTTTCTTGATGTTTTAATAATCAGAGACACGACAGAATACAAATTTTACCATATACAGAAAACCAACGTTCTCACTTTCATATTTCACTACTTTAGCTATCATGACAATACTATCAAGATAGGTATAGCTAGCAACCTATTCTTAAGAGCCTTACGAATTTGTTCCCCAGATTTCCTGGAAAAAGAATTTGAACTAATTCGCAAGCAACTTTCATCTTTAAAGTATCCTGACCATATAATTGAGAAAGCAATTCAAAAAGCAAACGTAATTTTCTACCGACCCCCTAAAGACAAGACCAGAGACACACCCAACAATAAAATAAAAATTCCCCACCTGGAGACGATTAAGAGAGTAACTCACACCCTTGGGAAATCCAACCCTTTTGCATTTACCTACCCAAATACCTTAGCCAAATCCCTGATTAACGTCCAACAAAAGACATCGCCCAAAGACTCTGGGGTATATGAGATCCCATGCCAGGACTGTGACCAATCTTACATCGGATTTACAGGTAAATCACTTCCCCAGAGATTAATACAACACAAACGGTCAGTTAGGTATGGACAACAGAACTCGGCTATTTTCAACCATATAAATGAACATAACCATAGAATAAACTGGAATATGTCACGTGTAATTTATAGCAGCAACTGCCGGTACAAGAGTCAAATGATGGAATCGGCCTTAAATAAAAGAGAAGCAGGTAATGAACATCTCAAAAGGGAATTGGACATCGGACATCGTCGACGCAGTGTTCATTCAACCAATGCTTAAGAAGATTAAAGGAAGATTATCAGCGGGGTGACCTAAATTGGCTTACTTGTGGACGAATCTCTTGGTATAAATACCACCTTTTCTGTAAACTTTTCTCGAGTATTTTCAATAGTTATGGGCTGCTCTGTGAGCAAGAGCCCGTGCTGACACAAGGTCAGCTAAATCAAAAAACAACAACAAACTTTTCTCATTCATATACCTTGAAGAGAGAGACAGCAGTCTCTGAAATATAGTACTTTTCTCTCTACATTTTGGTGTTTTTTATGGGCTCCTTTTATTAGATGGAATTCTGTTGTTACAGAACTTTTTACCAGATCACCGTACATCTATATATATTTTATATATATAAATATATATAATATATATTATATTATATATCCATACATATATATGTGTGTGTGTATGTGTGTATATGTATATAACATAATTGTGTAAGGCGTAGGTGATAATTTATGCATTATAATTAGAGGTAGTGGCAATGGAAAACTAGGAAAAGTACCCGTTACTCGAATACACATTTTAACCGAGGTATTTTTCATGATATTTGATAACATTTTCTTTACATCTGACCATTAATTAACAAAGGTTATGACAGCAATCAATTATACAGAGAAAAACGCTTTTGCCTGAGCTCGCTTCCCATATAACAGTGTCATATTAATTACTTTTATAGGTTTGCTCTTGAAATACAACAGGTCTTCCAGAAAACACGCTACTGCAAGTAGCATTTATCCATAATTTAAGAAGACGCTGATGCGCGGAAGGAAATATTACTTAACAGGAATTATCCTGTGGAGAGTCTATTTCTTATTTTCGACTTCAGAGGCACACATTATTTGTCTAAATACTGATTGAAAACCTTTCCCCATGCTCGTCATTAAGGGAGCGTTGGAAGTCATTTGTTTGTTCAATTTTCTGTATAAAAGGAAACAACGAAAAATTCTGAAATTAGCTTCTCGTGCCCTATTAATCAAACAACATTTTCATTCCTCTGATGAATTGGCTGTTTACACTCAAAGAATATTAGTAACAAGAGTAAATAACTTTGTCTCTTAGAAATTATCTAATGAAATTCATACCGTATTTCATTGCGTTATCACCTAAAAAGCATCATTCCCGCTATGGATACATGATTTTATTATTGTACAAATAAGTGAAACATGAAATTGGATGAATACGTCATTGAAAATTGTGATTTTCCTATAAAAATTATGGCCTATCAGAATACCTGCAAAGATATATTGTAAGTTAATGAAATTTGTAGACAGTGGATAACGCACGCAGGCTGTAATGGCCGGAACTAATTCTTCAAACTAGCCAACTAGCCGCGAGAGAGAGAGAGAGAGAGAGAGAGAGAGAGAGAGAGAGAGAGAGAGAGAGAGAGAGAGAGGGGTTTAAGACGGAGAAAAAAACAAGGAAGTAGTTAGTGAAACAGTAGGTATCCTGGCAAAGGACACTGGGTGCAGTTTTTCTAATATGATACTATGCTGAAAACCATGAAATTTACAAAAAAATACTACCTCAACTTAGTGCAGGAACTAGAGCAGTTGGGTTGTTATTCCAGTGGTTGGATCAAGATCTAGATAAATAGCTAGATCTTTGGTTGGATAATGGCCTACGGTGGTGTTACGTCATTTGGTTCGCCTCTACTCATTTATCAAGCTTTGTTTACTGGTGGCAGTTTCGGTTGGAATTTATTGGTCATAAGCCATTCCCAGTGGCTTGATGTTCCAGTGGCAGGTCATACTTGATTGGAAGTGGTTCCAGCTTGTCCCCTGCAGCGAGAGTTCTCAAAAATTTACGAAAGGTTTTTATGACTCCCACCAGATTTTTCATTTCTTGACTGTCTACGTTTTGAAGTAATCAGATTTACGATATTGAGAAATGGTGATTAGATGTGTTATGTGTGTATAGACATATACATATATGCTCTCACACACATGTACGTATTTATATACAAATATTATATATATGAGTATATACTTTCATAAAGTATCTTTACGTGCTTGCTGAATGTGACTGATCGAATGACCAGTGAGATAACTGATGTGATACTAAATAAATTATATATATATATATATATATATATATATATATATATATATATATATATATATATAGGTATGTGTGTGTGTTTGTGTGTTTGTCATATCAACTATACCAATGGTCGTTCAATCTGTCACGATAACGAAGTACCCACTGTGAACAGAAAGAACATTGAAAGTATATACACACATACATAATACTTTACGTAAATTACTACTTTATTAGATATATATATATATATATATATTATATATAATATATATATATATATATATATATAATATATATATATGTGTGTGTGTGTGTGTGTGTGTGTATTTAAGTCTGTATATATGTATGCATATGTGTATACGCATGCACAATCTAATCACTGTTTCTCAACATCGTCTACGTTTCGAATACTTCTAAACGTAGACAGTCATGAATCAAGTATGACCTGTCATTCGAATTATCCTCTCTAAGTGAATATTCACTCAAAAAGATATTTAAGCATATTACAAATGCTTAGATATCTTCTATAAGTGACATGTGCGTATATATATATATTACTATTAAAAATTAATATATATATATATAATATAAATTATATATATATATTTATATTATTATATATATAATATTTATATATATACATATATATATATTATAATATATATATATTATATATATATTGTAGATATATATATAGACGTACAGGTTACTTCTGGGTGAATATTCACTCAGAAAGGATAATTCAAATGAAATGCTGTCAATTGGGTCACTGCTGAGTCGGGAATCTGGGGAAATATCGCTGCTGGTATGCAAGGCAGTTAGCCTGTCCAAGCAAAGCGTTAGGTACAGTGGTACTTATGTTCCAGATCCTTTAATGGCTTGTGTGGCCTGGTTGGCAGCGGTCTCGTCTTTCAATTGAAAGACCTGGATTCGATCCTGATGTGAGTCAGGATTCTTTTTTCGGTTCCACACGTGGTTGTGTCTCGATTATTTCTATCCCATATATAAAAGTATATATAAGTACGTATGTATATGTAAATTTACAGTATATATACGAATATATATTATATATATATATATATACATATATATATATATATATGTATATTTATGTGTTTGTGTGTATACAAGTGTGCATTCGCAATGAAAAAGTGACATAAATCAACAAAGCAATGACAAAGACATATTATTATGAAACAAAGGTGGATAAAAATCGCAGAGTATATGATGTTGGAAGTTATTATAGTTCCCTAAATGATTTCATGGTTTGTAAGGAACATGATATGACTATGATAAACGAGAAAATAAGTTATTAATATTCTGTATGCTGATTATGCTCACGAGGGACTTTTGTTTTCTGGTTCCTGAAGAGCAGTAAATTGATTTACAATGCTTGCTCATCAAGATTAAAATGATTAAATGAGATAAGTTACTGAGTAATGTTTTGCTAAGTTTGCATATGTATACACGTAACATAAGTTCTTTCCTGACTCTAAAACACGCATAATTTTACAGATACACACACAAATACACATTTAATATATATATATATATATATATATATATATATATATATATATATATATATATATATATATATTCAATAGAATAGCAATCCCTTTATGTCCTAATGAAATGACTGTAGATAGACTGAACTTGCGATTGAGAATAAGTCCCTTCATTCCAATAATCCTATAATCCTATCCTCACTTTTACATACCAACATAGTTTTCATTATTATATGTACTTCTCATTCCATATATGCTACGTACTGAAGTCATATCAGTAACTCCCAATGTATTATTTTATTCACTTTCAATAGCCACTCCTTGCTCAAGTATTGTGGAGTTGCTCAACAACCTTTTCATATATCATAACTTGAGCATCCAAAGATACTCCTATATTCCTCCATACCTACTTCATATATATTACGTGTGTATACACACACGCATATATATACATACATACATACATACCTACATACATACATATATATATATATATATATATATATATATATATATATATATATATATATATATATCAGCAAACTAATTCCTCTTCCTTTGGGCAGCTGCACCTCAAATAGTAACCTTTCTTCCTTCAGTAAACCTGTCATTTTTTCATCCCACCTTCTGCTTTTAATCCCCCTTTCTATCTATCTACCTATCTATCTAATATCGATGTATGTATATATATGTATGTATGTATATATAAATATATATATATATATATATATATATATATATATATATAATATTTATTATATTTGCATTTAAGTTTACATGTAAATACGCTTGAGGGTACTTGTGGTCGAGTTGTTAGAACGTTGGCCTCGGAAGCAAAAGGTTCCGAGTTCGAACCTTGAACAAATCCGAATTCTTTCAGCCAATTATGTCTTTTGACTAAAGCAATGAATGAGTGGCGTGTTTAATTAGGCACTTGTGGTAGTAACAAGTAGATATATTTCAAAATATGTCAATATAACCTTACGTTATTTAGTCCATGAGTGAATACACACGCACATATATATAGACACACACACACACACACACACACACACACATATATATATATATATATATATATATATATATATATATATATATATATATACATATATATAATATGAATGCAGCAATCCCACCATAATACTACCCACAATTGATTTCCGATATTACCTCTTAATATCAAAATACTCTTCATCTTATTCGTTCTATTTTTATTGATACCTCTGATTATTATAATTTCATAAGGTAATAATTTTTCAAGTTTAGTATTTTGAGCTCATAGGAAGAGCAGTTTTGCATAAAAGTATTGCACTCATTATCTTTATTTTAGCCCACATTTTATACGTATACTTAATTAGCATAAGAAAAGTATAAGTCTTAACAACGAGCTGAATAAGGGTACACCCAAATATTTTCGGAGCAACACGATACGGACTAGAAAAAAAAACGTCAGTTTAAAGAAAAAAGCGATTAAATTTAAAATGAAGGTATGCATGTTACCCTTTAAATAGTTAAATGCTTTAATGTGACACTGTAGCGGAAGGAACATGATATTAATGATGATGAATGAGTTCACTAAATATCAGCAAGACGGCCATGTTAATCTGGTGATTAGTTGGGGTGACCCACAAATTAAAGAATCACAAATATTTTTTTCCTGTTGTTGTACTTGCAAAAGGAAAAAACTGAATGTTTTTAATTCACATTTAGCCGTGACAAATGACCAGGCCACGAAGTACAATTACCCCATGAAGGCAAAAATTGTGCAGTCATGACTATGGGGGTATTTTATTTTTGATATGTTGTTCTTGGTACATTTTGATACATAGCACGATTGAACTTTTATATATATATATATATATATATATATATATTATATATATATACATATGTATGTGTATATATATATATATATATATATATATATATATATATTTATATATATTTATTATATATATATATATATATTATAAGATGAGAGATTGCATACAATGTTATTCGTATTTTTTTTATTCTTTCTGAGCTGATTTATAACTTTTTGTTATTTTGTCTTCTCAATTCTTGTCTTTAGGCCACGCACATTCTTCTTTTTTAGAGAATTTTCTTCCAATCTGTATTTCTCTGTGTAATTTCCCATGAAGTTTTTCACTTCCTTTGATCAGCAATTGAAATCTGTTCTTTTTTTATCAGTATTATTTTTGTCCGTATTAATTCCAACAATGTGTCTTTTTGATGTCGTAGCTTCTCATTTTATCATTTTGCCGATATTGTTTAATCAAAGACAATCCGTCTAAGCTCTGGGTCAATCTTCACTCACTAGGTTTCCTAAGTTCTCCTTGTATTAGTGATAACATGCTGTAAATTGAGAGTATTCCTCCACAGAAGTTCTTATGAAACGTTGTAGGTTAACCTTATCAACTTCTGAACTAGAGATTAACAATCGACTAGAATTTTTTTTATTATTATTATTAACTGTTTCCCTGATTCTCCTGTCACTTGGAAGTTCACTTTTCTTATTGCTCGCCTCTTTGCCTTGTTTCCATCAGGCTCAGAGTGAATAATGTATATTGCTCGTCTTTATTCAATCGAGGATGAGAAAACATTTCAATGTCAGTTTACTAGTTTAAAGAGGTAATAAATCGAAATTTCACAGCATATAGCACTTAAGTCTCAATGTAAGTACTCTTAGAAATTGAAGAAAGTTATGTAATTCATTTATATGTGAGAAACCCATTCTTTCATATACTAGTATACATTTATCATTCTTAACTATGAGTTGTTTAATTATTTACAGACGAGTGACACTATACCAATTTCTTTATTTCTATTAAAACACAAATAAGTTCCAGTGCATGCGTAAACTCTTAATAGTATTCAAATGGCCAGTCAGCCGACTTTCTCCATCACAATGATGTAGTAAGTGTTAGGAACGCTGTGCAGTATTCTTTAGTTTAAAGTAAAACTTCACCAAGGCTAGTGGGCGAATCAACCCAATTTTTATGTTCGAAGAACTTTCTATGCCAAGAAATTCTATACCTGATTTTGAATATAAACTTGCATAATGGCTGTCTTTCATCCAACTTTATGGGGTCCTTCACGTGTTTGTTTTGATCACTTGACCCTTACTCTCAAGGCTCTGGCTCTGTGTGCTTGTTTTTGGAGAGAGAAAATGCTTTTAATGTCTTTGTAATATTTTCGTGCGTAACACTGAATTTGTTCTTACTTGTATCACCCCTGCTCATTGGTTTTAACCTTAGGTTTTCCTAGCCTGTTGGTTCACATTTGTTTTAATGTTTCTGGAAGCAAAGGAAGGGGTTCGTGTTTTTAATGTAGTTATTGGAATGGTTGTTTACAAAATTTGTCCTTATACAGTTTTTTATTTTTATTTTTAAGTATGGCTGACTTATCACATCATCCGATAAACCTTTCAAATATTAGTTTTACCTTGAAAGACTGCATGATCCAAAAATTTCATATTCAAGGAGATTTCGGGATATGAATTTTGGGTATGGTTACTTTTTTGTGCAGTTTTAAATGACTACGAAACCCAGAATAAATCTCTTAAGTAACAAAAATGACCAGGAAATCGCTTCATGGGGCTGATACGTTAACCTTAGGTATCTGAGATTCAGGAAGCGACTTCTGAATGAAAGAAAAAAGGAAGAAAAAAGAGAGAGAAGAAAGGGCTCATGATCCCTTGCGACATGTATTGCAAAGGTCACCAGTAGCGCCATAGGATCGAATGGAGGATGATTTATATGGGGGTCTCCTGATCGTAGATCACATAGGAAAGAAAAAAGTCGTCCAATTACGAAGTCTTTAATGACAAACCTGCAGGGGTGGGAGTGGGAGGTGAGTGGGTGCACTCAACCATGAATACTTCTATGCAGTACGTTAGAAAGGAGAACTTACGGAGGGAATAGGCGAGACAGAATTCGTATTAGAGTGGACTTAGTATACTTGTGTAAGTTGCACAATGTCTAAGAGGATGACGTTAATTTCTTATAGTTTCATAAAGAACTTTTAGCATTACGGATTAAATTTTGTTTTCGGGTTAAAGCAAATTACAACTCTGCAATTTTTATGCCCAAAGTTGATGTGATTCCTATCTATCGTTATCTTACCTTCTCACCCTGATACCACTGCTGTGAAAAGGGAAAACTAGTAAGAAAACGTGAGCTCGATGTTAATTTTATTTTTCGATGATGATTCATTTACACAACAGGAAAAAACCCGAATGTTTGTTTCGCGCACGGAAAGTAATAGTTTTATTAGTTGAACAAAATTCGAGAAATGTTTCAGAAGTCTGTTACAACTTGCACTCGTTAGTCATACTCCGTGAAATGTGTGTTTCTTTGACTAAAACATTTTGTTTTACTGCTGAATTTCTTTCGTTGTCATAATTATAGTTATTAGATAAAATAAGTAACTACTTAATAAGTTTTGAAAATAATTATCAGGGAGAGAGAGAGCACTATATGTAACTATAAACGTTCAGAGAAAATAAATACCTATTGTCGAAATAAAAGCAGAGGAGGAAAAATATCACGGATACTGAGAACTAGAACAAGGCCGTCTGATTACAGAATCCGGTTCAGTTTGAAAAGGAAAGTAAGCAAATGCATCAGAGATGTAGGAGGCGATTCGAGGCGTTAATTTGTTTACCCTAGCTGTTACTGACATTCTTACCTATATCCTTTAAGGGGCTGTCTAGACATTTGGAAATATAATACAAGAACTGTAAAAGAAAAAGGGCCAAGTCATACCTTCGATTTTATGTATGATGTTTCATGTAACGGCACCAAAGATTTCGAACTATTAAGAATATATAGCAATTTTCTTCTGCCCTCTAAACCTACCAGAGTTTTATCGTATAAAGAGTGCAACCAGAAAGGTCCGTTGTGTGGTAAGTTTCCCAAAAATAGAATGTTTACCTGTTACGAGAGACTAACTTAGCTAAGAAAAGTTTAGTAATACAGACTACCGAGACTACCGGTGTACTCGGTCTTTAAAAATCACCCTAATACAAGAGTTCGAGCCGGGCAATCACGAAGTGTGAAGCAAGGTGCATTCATTATGCTATTTTTATTTAATGCTCTTTGATGAGAGAGGCCGGCACCTGCCTGGAGGACTAAGTCTCTGAACCTCATAACCATACACGTTGTCTTTCTGAATAAAGAAAAAAAGGGGAAAACCATTAAAGGCCTATACATTCATGCATTTATGAAGTGGTTGAGAATCTGCAAGAAACAATCGCTTGAAGGTATCATTGCAGAATATTTTTAAAATAATCACCATAGGCAGTTTACGGAATAAAAGACCTTTGATGCTAGTCAGTATGGCATAATATGAATGGTAAAGCTCTTTAAAGCCAATAGCAATCCGTAATACGTTCGGTGCAATCACTAAATGTAATAACAAATTTGTATATTGAAAAGAAATATCCAGCATCACCCGATGGTCTTAAAACTTAGACACGGCAATTATCTCCTAAGTGACAGAGATCCTTGGGTCTGTAGGAGGACAATACTGGATAAAAAAAGTAATGTCTGATTTCGCCTTTGTAGATACATATATAATGACCCTACAATCTATTGTTTTTAGCTGCATTAGACGATCTTTTTGTTAATCGCTACGGGAAAAAAATCCTGAGTTGAAAGTAAGACTAGGTATTAAGCAACATTCAGAATGATGAGGTACAACGTTACTTGTGCACAGCGAAATAAGACTTGGGATAACGACAGAAGATTGGTAAAGCAATAAGGTATTTGTTTTACTGGAATTGAGCCTCATTCCCATTGGCGACATCATGATTTATGCGTTATGAATCTGTTAAGACTAGCAGACACTTAATTAACAAATGAGAAGAGCAAATAACCGAAAAACAAGTTACATCAAGGCCAATATTCATATCGCTGGTTAAAAAAAAACTAATATTAACAAAGGTTTAAGGTAAACTGATAAAAGAATAGGTGCCAGGAACATTCTAAGGCAAAGAATAGCTGTGCAGACGGGATCTCCCCTGTATCAGTGTTTGGATTTGGAAAGTCACTCTGCTTAAATGCTGCCTTCCTCTCGTGCAAGTATTCATAGTTCTAAATAATATAATAAATTTTTAATATTAAGAGCATTTACCCTGTATACTTGAAAGCATAAATGATTAACTTCTGCCTTTTAACGATTATATATAATGGGAAAAGTGATATATGAAAAATTGGATAGATTAAAAATCGAAGGCAAGACAAAAATTCAGATTCTAGCAACTAATGTCTATTTTTACTCAAATGATATGGATCTGATGTGAAAAATTTTTCCTCTTCAAGCGTCCTTCCTTGCACGGCTTGAAATTACCTGTAAGAATTTGACTTTCAGGAACCAGCGCAACTATTATTCATATATGCAAGGAGACCGAAAGCAATTTAAAGTGCCTCATAAATGCAAACTACATTTGAAAACGGCATCTTAAACGTAAAGATTGGGATAAAAACATTGTCAAATCAAGGAATACATGACACGCGTCCTCGTTTGAATTCCCATGAAAGTCAGATGTGGTGCACGTGCCGCCTCTCATAGTCGAGGCGCTTCGTAAATCTGCGAAAAATCTCATCGTTTTATTGTTCGGCGGAACAGTAGACCCTTGCGGAAAAGTTTCTTAAATATGCATCTGTGGCTTAAAATTGTTGTGATAGTTTACGCAGTTATGAGGGAAGAAGAGTTAGAAGCCAAACATCATTTTAATTTCGAATGGGAAATGGAAGAGAAAACAGATGTTACATATTCATCTAAAAGTTCTTCACTGTTTCTTCACTTTTAAAATACACAGAACGTAACCAGTAAATGAGAATAGAGTTATGTGTGGATTTCAGTTCATAAAAGCTTGAACAAATACTGGCAATTCTTTGGATTAACACAGATGTAGGAATTCGTTATTTATTATGCCCGATAGTTATTGTTTTTGTTTGTATTATTTCTGTATGTCAATTTCATATTAGTTTCGATTAAACAGTACTTTAATGATAATTCAGATAGCCTGTACGTCATTCTGAGTATGAAAAGGGTTTAGTGTGTAAGCAACAGTAGTGACTGTGATAGTCTTATACTCAATTTTTTTTCCTTCTTCGTGATTGAAGAAAATCGTGATCCATTTCAGAATTGCTCGCAAGGCGAAACAGAAATGTCATCTTTTCAAGCTACTTTCACCTGCATATCTTGTACCTTAGGGTCCCCTTGAGAGCTAAGTGAGCCTCGGCTTTGTCCTGTAGAATTTGTATAGCTAGAAATAAATCCATGCACGGAATATGGCTAAGCGTATGGCTAAACTTATTTACAATTATATAAAAAGGAAAGTGAAGTTGGCTGTTAGTTATATCCGAATTTCTATTTTAATTAAGTAAATAAATCAACTTATCCGCGATGTGAAATCTGTGACGAAAACTAATTTCTGTCGTAACAACACATTCATCATCATAAAGGAAAATACAGCAGCGTTTTCACTGATACGTACAACATCCAGTCCTTTGTGTCTCGGTCTCCATCGATCTTAATCAGTCAAGTGGTAGTCACTATTACCTGCTTAGTACCGCGGCGGCCCACTCATGAATATATTGGAAAAAGAAAAGAATGAACGGAGAGAGATACCAATAGCCAAATATTTTCGTAGTTTATGATTCTTTCTGTCCCAGTAGCATCGGATTTCTTTCTTGAAGAATATGGCGGGAAGGATTGAAATATCTTATATTTGGATTCTTTTATGTATACAAACTTATTTGTCTTTATGTACTCATTGTATAGTGCATAACTTCTGTGACTTTCGTTAATATGTATCTCGTAAGCATGATTATGAATATTAGTATGTAGTTCAAGAGCGGGTTTGTACTACTAATAAGTTATACGTATAACTCCCAGGAACTTTAATGCCAAAGCATTGCATATTAAAACCGGGAAGTTGAATATCATAATAGCATTGCATATTAAAACACAAAAGCATGTTTGAAAGTCCTTAGAAAGAGAGAGAGGCTGGTGAGACTATTAGTGAAATCGTCTCATACTTATTTTCCAGCCTTATGAAGCTAACCCTTAATCTTACAAAAATAAGAGAAATCCGTTTGCCTTAGTAAGAACTCCAAAAACTACTTAAGGTGCAGAAATTTCCCGATTAATGAACTGTGGTTTATTGCATCGGCAAATGATGTGGCTTATCTAAATTTTCCTTCTCATTCCGTTAACCCCCTCTACTGCAGAGCCTCAGATGATGATTTTCTGAAGCCATTTCTTTCAATTTGCAAAAGTTCAAGAAAGTTAGTTAACCATCGGAGTACCTACAGACCTCAGCTGAAGTTCCATCATTCATAAAGAACCATAATTTTTGACAGCTCGAGCACATCTGCAAGTGAAGCAGTTTGTTCTTGAATTTGTTGTGGATTTACATTCACCCCCTTTACTAGTTCTTCATCACCGATTAGATTTAAAAGAAAAAAAAAACTCGTTAGCATATAAACAGCTTTCCTTTTTTCTGCTCCACTGTCAATTACAGCTCGGCAGTTTTTGCAGTGTAGTAGCCGTTGACCTCCTGCCTTTCCGTTATTCAATTTAACCATCGATGGCTACCTTTTACCTCCATCCATTTAATTAGTATTGGCTTCCTTTCTTCATATTCTGGCTTCCTTAATTGGCTGATCCCCCTGGACGATTTATGGGGTTATGGGTTCTATCCTCTTTTGCGAGAAGCGGTCGTGTATTTAAAGATTGATAATGGCAGACTATCTCTTATGACGTCATGCATAGAACTTCGGGCTGAGCAGCTCAGAGATCCATCGTGGATTCTGTTGTTTAGAGCAAATTTGTATCATTATGGCAAATTACCATCCAGAAGAGTGCTTGCTTATTTGCTCATGATTCGGGCAATGCTTATTTGACGAGGTGTTTTGTAAATGGTATTGAAACTGCCGTAATAAGAAGGTATTTTTTCATCAGTTGATCAGCTGTAGAATCTACCATTGGTAAGCAGATAAGAAATAAAAATATCTGTTCAGAAGGAGCTGTTACTCTCCTAAAATGGATTGTTAATAATATTCTTAAGTACTCTCTCATACTTCTCTAGTGTGGACGTTTTCAGTTATTGTACCAGGTTTACGAAAAATTTCCCTTCCAACTTCCATTTTATTGCAATAGTCGTTGAAATAAAAGTTATGTTATTCCACTCAGGGAACTTGAATACTTTACGAAAAAATATCTTTAAAACAGATAACCAAAACATATTACTTGGACATTTGCACTAAATGTTTTGAATGTAATTGTGACATGAAAGTGTAGTTGCAGCTCATGATGAGATAAGCTTGAAAACCTGTTTACATAGCATTTCTTGCTTTTAATAGCTCCTTGATATGAGAACATATTTTAAAATCTCAAATTAAACATCATTGTCTTTTATGTTCCTTTTCTTGGAAATCCCCTTGGGTGGTCTTCGCGCTGCTGGTCACTGTCATAAAAACATTAATCTCTCTGTCTCTCTGAAGCTAAGGAATCATTCAGTATTTTAACTTGTCTTAAAAAAAATAGTCATTCAAAAACTTTTCCATTTTTAATTCTGCTCCTCCCCTTTACGCTAACCTCAGTTTAAATGGCAGACGAAGTCTCTTCATTTGTGCATGTTGCAGTAGTCACTCGTGCATTAGAAACACGTCGTTTTATATTAAATGTGAGAGTAATTTCAATATGGAAAAGATTTACAAACTAAATTATGTAATGTGAAATCCATTAAGCAATGTAAGCGAGATGTTGATAAAACAATTTCATTTCTTATTTCGAGGTTTTTAATACGCTACCCATATTGTGGTAAATCGAAAACTGGTTAATTATTACAATATGTAAATTCAACAAGTGAGTATTTTCATGACTAAATTACAGAAACACCTTTCACAGTTTGGAAAATATTGCAAGGATATAATCCTTTTTGTGATTTTGTATATAAAAAGATAAAAGAAAAATTTACTGGCTACGCAATATAACGCGATTACCCACGGTCATGGGTAAATACACCCACCGTATTCATGATCAGGAGTGAGAGAGAAGGTACCAGAGTACATATGTTTTTAAAGTGATAAATACCCAAGACTTGTATTTTTATCACAAACTAATACTGAACAGTTAATTTTGCTTTTTAAATGTCACGGTCTACCTGTTTCACTCTTTACTGAATCAGTTTTGTTTCATGTGTAGTATATAGTATATGAAATTCACAAGCATGAAAACATTCCTAAATATACTCATAACTGTATTAAATCTATATTGCATGAACTCTCTCTCTCTCTCTCTCTCTCTCTCTCTCTCTCTCTCTCTCTCTCTCTCTCTCGCGAGTTCTTTGTAATGAGGCTTTATCCCCCTCGTTTCAAATTCCTCCCACTTCGTTGTTATCTAAGTTGTTCGTATATTTTATTTGAGGTATTTTTGATAAAATCTTTATTTCTAGACCATTATCTTATAGAAAAAACTGATTCAGTACCGGCGAAACAGGTAGACCGTAACATTAAAAAAACAAAGTTTTGTGTTCAGTATTATTTTGTGATACAGACAATTTTTTTTATATTTATCACTTTAAAAAACTATCTCTTCTGGTACCCTCTCTCACTTCCTGATCATAAATGCGGTGGTGGTCTTTACACATGTATCGTGTTTATACTACGCAGCTAGTCAATTTTTTATATGCCAAATAAAGAAATAGAATATATCCTTGTGATATTTCCCAAATTGTGAAAGTGTGTCTGAATTTAGTCATGAAAATACTCACTTGATGAATTTAGATATTGTATTGGGCATTAAATATATCAGGAACTATTTCACAAAGTTCTTGATAGAATTCAAACTTTTGCCGGAGCCACATGATCTAGAACAGTTATTTAGTAACTTTGAAATTTTTAGTTACCTCTTAAAAGGTT